>NW_022991435.1:2391248-2926248 GCF_902827175.1 Gymnodraco acuticeps
CCAGGCAGCCATTTGTAGCGTTAGTGCCTAGGACAGCCTGTCAAATCTGCTTTAGCTCTCCGTCCTGTCTGCACACTGCTGCCATCACACACACATCAACACTGTCTGTCTCCCACAACAGGTGTGTGACTGCAGTCATGTGTGTTTTCCTGAAAGAGCAAGAAAGGCTGCTCGCTTTCGGGGGCGCCATTACCAGCACAACACCTCTGGGCTGAATTATTTAAGCCCAATACACACAGAGCAAATGCATTATCCTCACCTTTTCTATGTCGCTCGGCCATAAACCGCCATCACCTTCATTCCTCTCTCACATGTACCCAGAGGCCAAACATTACGTGAACAGGAGCAGAGAAGGCGGGAGATTTCTATGTAGTTAGCAGGTTGAATGGTGCTGTAGCAGTAAAGAAAGAAGGTAATGTAGTTTATCAAACACCTCACATCCTTCACCTGTGTAACAGCGGGGAATAGAGATGAAAGCATAATGTCACAGCGGGCTATAAAGCAGACGCTCGGGGGGGCAAAAACATCACAGAACCCCCAAGTTGTCAAAGGCTGGACATCTGTCACACATGCACGCTTGGGCGAGACATAAATACACATGTGAACGCACACACACACACTAATTGTCTCTTTCCACACAGTCATGACTTTGTGAGCACATAAGTGGCTTTTGGGGAGACTCACAGACTCCAGACACACTATTTGTGTGTGTGTGTGTGTGTGTGTGTGTGTGTGTGTGTGTGTGTGTGTGTGTGTGTGTGTGTGTGTGTGTGTGTGTGTGTGTGTGTGTGTGTGTGTGTGTGTGTCTCTCTCTCTTTTCCCAAACACACATTAAGTGGTGTAGGGGAGACTGTGAACTCCGGTTGAACTCGAGGTAAAAGAGAGGTTAGAGGCAGTGCCACTCACATGCGCACACATACACACCAACCAGTCTTACAGAAAATACAGTGTGACGACATACAAAAGATACACACAGTGAAGTGCTTGGAAACAATATGAATATTGTGTTGGACCAATTGTATACTAAAGAATGTGATCTTCATTTAAAAAATACATGGAGTCAGCCCGCAAAACACACCAGATTTGACAATGTGTGTGTGCAAACACACATACGTCAGTGCACAGAATGCCTTTAGGTTTTCCAAAGCACCAGTTCTTAAACACAGTTTGACTGATTGAGTGTTTTTGAAATCCCTGATCAATTATTAATCAGAACAAGGCATCACTGTTGGTTCGCCATACACATCCGACACATGAAGCTCAGACCGACTATTTCGCAGCAAAAAATAAATAAATGTATTCAAAAAATATGTGATTTTGGATAATTACATATGAAGGTATGATGAATTACTGCATTGAAAACAAATGGTAATACCAAGTGGTTATGGTGGTAATGATGGTAATGGCGGGGTCCCCTCTAAAAGATTAATGTGCAACTTTGAGTGACCCTGGCTCACTGCCTCTCTCAGTCTCATTGGCGATCTGCTGTAGGCCTGCAGTGTTCCCCAAGAGCTGTTAGCCATGGCTCATCACACACATGCACACACAAACACACACACAAAGAACTGCACATCCATGTAGCAACACACAAGCATAAATGGACACACAAAAAGTGCACGTACAAAAGCACACATTCCACACACACACACACACACACACACACACACACACACACACACACACACACACACACACACACACACACACAGGCTAAGTGGTGGTTGATCAAGCCAATCTAAATGCTAAACAAGAATCTGTCTCAGGAGTAAACTACTGGCTGGCTGCAGACTGTCTCTTCTCTAGAGGCACTCAACAAGGGGACATAAAATTGATGCACATGTGTGTCTGTGTGTGTGTCTGTGTGTGTGTGTGTGTGTGTGTGTGTGTGTCTGTGTGTGTGTGTGTGTGTGGTGTGGTGTGTGTGTGTGGGGTTGTGTGTGGTGTGTGTGTAGTGTGTGTGTGTGGTGTGTGTGTGTGGTGTGTGTGTGTGTGTGTGTGTGTGTGTGTGTGTGTGTGTGTGTGTGTGTGTGTGTGTGTGTGTGTGTGTGTGTGTGTGTGTGTGTGTGTGCGTGTGCGTGTGCGTGTGTGGAGCAGAGTTCAGGCTTCTCGAATGTTGAGACCCCATGGCTCTCTGTCACACTGAGAAGATTCTGAGGCACTTGCTAGATTTTTATTTTTTCCTCCATCAGTAATTGCTAGGTAGAGATGAGAAAATAATACCGGTGTAAACAAACACACAGCGGCTGAAATGGACCAACAGAAAACAAACTCATACATAAAGGCACATTTGTGCAGGTAACTCAGCCACATGGCGATATGATAAAGCCTTTCAATTCAGCTCCCTTGTTTAACAATAAGCCGGTGTGATGATGTGCAGGCAAAGTAAAGGGATGGAGTGTTGTATACATGCATGTGTCCCTACTTGATATTCCGTGGCAGCTTTACCTTCCCACAGCTCCACAGCTAAAATAAAGAGAACTGCAGATAAGTAAACCTGCAACTATAATCAATTTCAGGGAAAAGACAGCAAGCTCTGAATTAGCATATTATCTGTAATAATATCGAGTCTGACTTCTCTCTGCAGAGCATTGGCCTGCACAAATATCACGTTTTGAGTCTCTTTCTCATGTGATTCTCCAATTTGCCATTTCTGCTGCTTCTAATTATCCCATTAACATGCGGTGTAAACACAATTGCCTTTAAGAATATAAGCAGGTATTAGCATGGTGGGATGCAGGCGGTGTACACCTGTATACGTGTTTGAGCCAATGAGAGCAGACAGAGGACGCCATGATGAAGATTGACTTGTTGAGTAATGAAAACCCACTGCAGCCCTCCTCGGAGAGACAGAGCGAGAGAGGAACGAGAGATGTGAAGTAATGAAGTAATGAAGGAGCAAACGGCTCAGAGGCTCGCACTTTGGAGACAGGGCAGTCTCTGGGGGCAGAGAGAATAGGGGCCGAGGCTGTAAAGTAACAGAGGAGAAACTAGAGGAATGGCTGGGAGCAGGGAGGAGATTGTGGAACGACAGGAGCCATGATGGATGGAGAGATATTTGCATGCATTACACATTTAGGGCGAAGCAGGTGGGCAGGGTACCAGAAGAGTCACGGGAAAGTGATATCTTGTTTGGGAGCCAAAGGCGTGCGGTCATCAGGTTGTTTCAAAGTTGTTTCTTCTGGCTTCAAAAATAGAAGAGAGGGCTCAGGTGTGTGTCTGAGAGACCCTTCGGCCTTTATCATAAATCCCATGGCAACGCGATCTATAATTCATACCAACAAATGGAGGCGACACCAGAGAGACACACACAAACACACACTTTCAAAGCCTCAAAATCTGCTGCCACACACACAATCTCCTCTTTCAGGCAATCTGTGGATTGAGTATGTCTCTTGGGATGTCGGCTAAAGACCCATTGCTATGGTGATTGAGCTTGGGATCCATCCAAAGAGACAGAGATGATATATAGAGAGGTTCATCCTTCATGGATGGCCATGAGGGGAAAACAGAAGCCAAATAACACCAGTGCCTAAAGGGCCTCGGGGCCTTTCAATTTGGGGGAAATTGTTGCTCGCGGCAGCCATACGAAGATATTTGTCACGTCACTGGGCAATGCAGAGCAACAGATCACTATCGATTGAACTGTTCGGTTTTTACGTGACATGGCTCATGGGAAAGAGTTGCTTTGGGAAGCTAGTATGTCAGCTCAAATGTATCTGTGAAAGGAGGACGTGCAGTATATTAACCTACATGCTAATGACTGCTTTTTCATTACTGTCAATATTGTCTAATCCCATTTCTTGACACAGATATACCAGGCGAGAAAGTGCACTGATCCCCGGTGCACCATATGTGTAACTTTATATGTGTGTGTGTGTGTGTGTGTGTGTGTGTGTGTGTGTGTGTGTGTGTGTGTGTGTGTGTGTGTGTGTGTGTGTGTGTGTGTGTGTGTGTGTGTGTAGTCGTAGCATGCAATTAGACGCATATCTTACATGAGAACGGCACGAGTGTTGGTAGGTATTAGGGTCTCTGAAGTCTCAGGATTACCATCCAACATCTTTTATTCCGTCCTTCTCTTCATGGTGAGAGAAAAACGAAGGATTGGTGGAGGAGGGGGTTAAGGAGGAGGGGGAGGAATGTGATTTATCCCTCACGCTACTTGATGAATCTGCTCTGGGTGGCTAAACTATTTATGAGCCTCATAGCTAAATTCCTCCATGCGTCTCTTCCCTTTCTCGCCTCGAAACCCAAATCTAATTTGGCCCGGCAAAAAACACACATACACGTGCGTACCCGTGCGCATAGACATACTTAACACAAAATCACAAGAATTTACACACACGGGTATGCACTCACACTTGAACGATGATTAGCATTTGTGCCCGCCTGTACACAAATCCATATTTTATGAGGGGAGAGCGCAGAAGCGTTTAGCGCGGCAGGTTTGAGGACCAAAGACCAGCGCGGGGATCCTATTATCTTAGCATGCCAGGGCCCCTCTCTGGGTGACTTTCTCATGAAGAGATGGAACAGGACTTTGTTTGCTTTGTTTACTGAAGAAAGCTTGTCTCCAACACGAGTGTGCTTTCTCATCTGTGTACAAAAACCCTAAATGGCACTTCGCACTGTGTGAAATTAAAATCATTGACAGTGTAGAATATTTATGAGCCTGGTTCTTCAGAATTTTGGGAATATTCATTGCCACAAAGCTTGCATACCAACGTTTTTTGTGCAAGGTAGCTAAGCAAGAATAGAGTATTGGAAATAGAAGACTAGAATTTTAACTCAGTTGATGAATACATTAAAAAAGTTTAGCAGCTCCTTGTGTTTAAACTTCATACTGATAAAATATTTAATGTGTTTTTAGAACAGGCGCAAGAAAAAAAAAATCATGTAAGTACACTCTAATTCAGGTCAGTGTTACAGTGTTAAGAGTACTTTACTGAACAGCAATCTGAGCGCCCCTGGTACGGCGAGACCCTCACCCTCTAACTGTAAATCAGCTGGAGCTTGATTTAGCAGATTTTCCCATGCCCTTGGCTTTGTAGATAAGCAGCGGCTCTAATGCAGCATGCCGGCAGCACCGCAAATCAATGTGTAACAATAATACATACCAAGGACGGAGCTTCAACATCCATTTCATAATCTCCTAATCAGCTCAAAATCAAAAGCATGCTGTGAAAGTACATTAAAGATGCTTGTGATTGAGATTATTTTGCTTATCGTGTAGAAAAATAAATTGACAAAGCTGATTTATTGCAAAAGGAGATTTGAGAGCTGAGTTTCAGTCACAGTTACACGACCCAGAACTGTAATAGTTTCAACAATGGAGGCTGAGCTGTGGGTTCCTGGCTGAACAACACTTGTTGAACAGTGTTGCTTTGTCCCACAATGATTATAAATGAGCCTGAATAAACACAATGCTCTCTATGTATCTAGCTGAGCGTGCTGCAGTACGAGAGAAAACTAATCTTAAGTGATGACTCTAAATCAGTGGCCATTTGTCGAAAAGCTCTACGGTATATGGACACACAAACACACACAGCCACTGTCACGGTCACAAACTAGTTATAACATTAATTAACAGTAATTATACATTTTTGGAAATAAGTAGTTAAAATGTGTTGGAAAGTATCACAAGGTTGGTTAGATTTATTTATATTTATTCAACTTCCATATATAAGGAAATACCTCTCCTCAAAGATTCTACTTTGTTTCTTAATTACTCACCTTGGTGTTGCTTTGAATTTGTTATTTTCAGAAAATGGAGAATTAATTTGGTTCACGTTTAATACGAGCCAAACTATGTTAAAAAAATCAGTTCACAAACTATCACATAATTCTTGCTATCTATTCCAAGTCTCATTTACCCAGTCCTTTGTTCACTATCTCACACCTTTTTAGGGACCTTGAAGATGGTTCAAAATTGTGAATTATGAATGTGAACTCATTTATTTGTAATTTGTGTAAACTGAACTTTGAGCTAGCTCCTGTTAGAGGGAACACTGCAGATGGTTCAATCACGAAGTGGCTGTCCTTTTCCAAATACTTTCAAAGGATGCTTCTCTGAAGGTTCAGTGTCAGATTATCATTTAAAAACACTTGAACAGTATATAGTCTTTTGCTCTTCTAATTTGCACATATTGACTTGAATTTATGAAGAATATTATTTGTTTACAGATTCAAATAACCATTTTGGGGGTTAAGTAATGTTTACTTTTATTAGACACATGAAAGTGGTATCCATCCTTTTTGAAAACAAACAAAAATAAGCGTTAATATCAAACTTTCCCTCAAAGTTTAGAAAAAAGTTGAACAGGAACACTGTTAAATGTCACGAATGAGGTCTATTCCACAAGATGTCAGAGATGTGAAGAGCGCCGTCATCTGCAATTAAAGAAACAGGCGAGGACGGGAAATGACAGAGATACTGAGATGTAATAGGTCTGCTGAGTAATAGAGGGGCAGGGGGCTCACTGAAGGACAGAAGATGATATAGAGAGAAACAGAAAGGGATGGAGAAATGAAATGGCTGCAGATTGAATAGATATACTGAAAAAAAGTGACTTAGAAGTTGCAGACAGAGAGAAAATGATAGTCTCAGGAGAAGGTGAACGGCAATTCTCCGAGGTGCATTGATCATGTGGAGAGGTCATTATAGCCAGGAGTCAGACAGATAGACAGAGGAACAGACAGGCAAACAAACCGGCTGCTCTCCCTCCTCATTTCCCCTCCGTTTCCCTTATCTCTCTCTCTCTCTCTCTCTCTCTCTCTCTCTTTGTGTCTTCATCTGCACTCCACTCTGCCCAAGTTTTCAGGGACACTTGGCAGGTTGCAAGGCATGGAGCTGAATTTCAATCAGCGCTGTCTTAGTTAATACACGAGAACTGAAGGTAAAAGACGGAGCAAATCATTCAACCGGAATGCAATTTCTATCGCTTGGGCCTTGTTGTTGGTAAATAATCACAGCTTTGAAGGGAAAGTAAATAAAGTAGGGTAGAATTAAAGATAAACAGGCGACAGAGGTGAGGAGAGTGAAGGCCGTCGCGGCAGAGAGGGAGAATGGATTGAGATGGAGAGAAGAAAATGATGGAAGAAGATGGAGTAGTGATTTATCGGCGTGTTGGGTTTGAGAAGACGAAAGAGCGGTGAGAGAAGAAGAGAGGAGGGGGGGATTCAGAGAGGTGTGTACAGTCGCACACTCCATCATTGCCTTTAAAGCAACTCCCATCAAACAATCAATTATACTGCCAGTGTCTTTCCTCCACCTATTTTTCATTATTTTCTCTACATCATTATCCCCATCATACCATTCCCATGCCTTTTATATGTTGTCATACCGTCTCTGTTTTAGTCTTTGTATCTTTTTCTTTCTTCCTGTAGTTTTCATCATCTCTCCCACTGGAGCATTTGTTTGTTTGCATTTCAAATATTCCAAACGAAAGGGTGTTGTTTTATTCGACAGGTTGGGATCGCTAGCAGGCGTGCTCCGTGCATAAATTGTGAGTATGTGTGTACGTGCATGTGTGTGTGTGTGTGTGAAAGAGGAAATGAATTCCTAAGCGAAGCAGCGACACACCACAGCTTGCAGATCAATTTTTAATAAGAACCCTGCAGTTCACAAGCAGCGCAACAACTGTGTGTGTGTGTGTGTGTGTGTGTGTGTGTGTGTGTGTGTGTGTGTGTGTGTGTGTGTGTGTGTGTGTGTGTGTGTGTGTGTGTGTGTGTGTGTGTGCATTCGATAAGAGCTCTGCAGTTGGCCGAGAGTAATAAACATATTGTAATCAGTGGCTTCTGACTAAAAACCTAATCCTTGCGTCCGTGTGGTTTGTTTCCATGTATACTTGCACCTACTGGAAAAGCTAGCTGCAATATGACTGATTATATTTTCTCACAACAAAACTAGTTTATTAACAAAAGATAGAGGCATCAGTACGATCATCAAACAGAGATTGCAGGAAATGTGTCATTAGCTGATTCATTTCGGGAAAAGCTGAAATTATTTTGCAATTACTTGATCAAGGGAAAATAAGATAAGATAAGACTTTATTCATCCCGAAGAAAATTGTTGTGCCAGAGTAACAAAATACAATAAACACAGCAGCAAAACTGTACACTAAAAGTGCAGCAAAAAGAGCAATTAAACATCCACAGACAACATGAAACATAGGAACATAGATGGTCACACAATCAATGCAATCATTATTAGCAGTATTTTAGTAGTTAGTAGTGCAACAATTAAAACGTAGTGGCAGTTACGTAATTGCACGTGACGTTATCATAGCATTATTAATAATAATAATAATATAATATAATATTGCACATAGTTATATATATAGCAGTGAGTGTATTGCAATGATGTTAATTATATTGATATGTATATTGCACATAGTGTTGGTGTGGAAGTTCTCTATGGAACAGCAACCTTTGACAAATGGTTATAGCTTGAATCGTTTTTAAAGCAACACATGACAAACATTCACTGGTGGTAGCTGCTGTTTGCTGTTCTTTTTCATACAATAGTTACTGAATACTTGTGTGTGTTTCTGTTTCCAAACAAAACAAGGCATCCCCTTGGGTTCTGGTTATGGGCAATGTTTTCTGACAATTCATTTAATTTTTTGTATTGGTATCGAAGAGCTCAGTTATTGGCAGTGAGTTGTAAATCTAAACTTTAACCCTCTAACAGAAAATAAAGAATACACATTAAATGCCACTTTTGTAAGCCAATTTCCTCTAACCTACTTCTTCAATAAGATGGTTTTACCAAAAGAGAAGATGCCAGGTGGGTTTATGTATTCACATGGTCTTTATTTCAAGTCTGCATAATGTATTGAAAGGTCATGGTTGAGGACTAAACCCTTGTCACCTCCACCACAAAGTTTAGTTAAAAACCTACAAAAGCTTGATCTTGTCTGCATCTTTTCTTATAAAGTGCCTCACTGCCACACAATGTAGTGTCTGGAGCAGGAAGCTTTTCAAATGTATACAATAGCAGATCAAAGGATTACTGCTATACATACAATTATTTAGATGAAATATAACTCCAGCAATATTATCTTACCAACAAATCTTCGGACACTGGGAGCATTTTCCCCTAAAACAACTAACAGCAACTAGCAGTTTCCAGCCAGAGTGAGTGGGCTATGATAAGTTATCAGAATCAGTGTAATGGCCCAGAACTTGAAAAAGGGAGTTAACATTCAGAGCACATCTCTGAGGTGTAAGTATGAGCCAGGTGACTGCAGGGGAGGCCATTCATATGCAAGCCTAACACGGACCCTCTGTGACCCATCCATTATTCATGAGAGTCTCCCTCCTGCCCACCTCATCCCCTGGCCTCATGGTCTCCGCCTCCTACACCGTATCATACCTGAACCAGCCTCTAAAGCGGCTATTCTCTGCGGGAGCAAGGGGAGGAGTTCAAGAATATCAAATATGGGGCCCAGATTTGAAGTGTTTGACTCATGTATCACCCAGAGCAAAGAGAACAAACGAGGGATGACCCTGATTCATTGTCTTCTTTTGTTATCCTCTGCAAAATAACAAATCTCTTCAATTCAAACACCCCATAGCATTAAAAAAAAACTTTTATTCTCATTCTTGCAAACATTGAGCGAGTTGAATTCCCTTAACACTGAGGTACTCTAACAGCCAGACTCTTTTTCTGGCAGCCCTGTGATGGTTTTTTCCCTGCTCCATTATGAGAGTATAACACAAGTGCAAACCGGCACTTGCCCTTGAAAAAGCAGAATTACAAACGCACACAAGGTGTTCATTGCCGTGATGAAGCTCCTGTAACAGCGTGAGCTCTTAGCCCTGAAATGTCCACATCTGACTCATTACTCTGATTGCTTGTCGGCGAATAGGCGTTAACACCACAACCACAGAGACTTTATTAAACCGGCAGGAAAATGCGCTGAGGCGCTTTCATCTATTCCCAGTGGAGCGCGGAGGAACATTGATGGTCACTTTGTGCAGACACAGTTCAGCATAAAGCTATCAGGGAAGCACATCGCACAACCAAACGTGGAGAGGGGCACGCAGATGCACAGCTAATCACTTAGAGCAGCAAGAATAATTGGCCGACATTGATTGTGCTTATCTGGCTCTCCATAAACTCAGCTACAAAGTGTATTGTGTGCGTGTGCGTGTCCTCCTGAGCTTTAGGTCTATTTGCATGATTAATCTGTGTGTCATTCCATGGTGAGGCAAAAGGTCAGAACAATAAGAAGATATTTCAATTTAAATTTGCTTTTCACAATCCCAAACTTAATAGAGTAGTATTACATTTAGATAATTAAACATGGTTATTGCAAACTAGGACTATTTATTTTTCAAGGTTTTCTCGTTGGTAATAAAAATATTATTTATTAAGTTAACTGCCGAGAGCTGAGAATGCAATTAAAAACAAAGAATGAAACATAAGCAGTCGGTTAAAGTTGTTATAAAACTTAATTATTGTTTAAAATCATTGATAGTAGTTATTGATAGTAACTATGTTCCTAATTTTTGTAAATAGTCATTTAATCGATTCACATTTTGTAATGAGCTCTATAAAGCATACATATTCATTGTTAGTGAAAACAATTGGGCTGAAGCCAGGCGATGCTCACAAGGCTTGTGGGAAATGCAGGACTTCCAAACAATCACTTTGAGCATGTAGAGCGGATAGCAGCAGACTTTAATATGCACCCTGCATTCTGATACTATTTGACAATGCGAACACAAACACAGAAATGCTACACTCATGAGGTTTGTAGCTTTTGAGTCGCATTCCAAAAGAAAAAATCACCGGGGACATTTTTAGAAGTAGTGTAGGTGGGTGTTTTGAAGTGGGTTTGGCAGCAGTGTGTGAATTGAGTTGGCAAAAGAGCAGCGGAGCCTCATGACTTAAACATGAATACGAGTGTAATAAGTGTGTGTGTGTGTGTGTGTGTGTGTGTGTGTGTGTGTGTGTGTGTGTGTGTGTGTGTGTGTGTGTGTGTGTGTGTGTGTGTGTGTGTGTGTGTGTGTGTGTGTGTGTGTGTGTGTGTGTGTGTGTTAAGGCACTTTTCATTTTGAGCTGAGAAAGGAACCATGACAAACCCATTACAACAAACAGTGTTCCCCCTCCCTCCCTCCATCTCTCTCTACCCGGGTCAGTAGTAGACTTCCCTTTTTTCCAATTTCTTGGTCCTTACAAACACCTGTGTTATTTTCTGTATGTCAGTATAGTCAGTGGTAATGGTGGGGGAATGCTCCAGGGTTGCCAATCACTTGGCCAACTCTGCACCAGTCCAATGGGCTCCTGCTGTGTCCACACCGAAATAGCTGCTTTTTAAGAAATAGCACAGTGAGAGGTTGGTGTAGGCGTGCTGCTGCTGATCCACAAAGTCTACTTTTAGTGCTTGTTTAAGAACTCTGAAAGGTTATTACCAAATAAAACTTCAGTGCTGGGAAATTTGAGCCAAATTATACCTTTTTTCCCCATATGACTGGCAGTTTGGGCACAGGCAACAGGGAAGAGGACCCAAATATAGACTGACACAGGCAAAGCAGGTACAAGTAAAGACATTTTACTAGGATGGGCTTGTGGTTTGGCAACAGGTAACAGAAGAACAAGTACAAAAGGGCAGAGGCAGGAATAAGGGTCACAAACGGGCTTCAGGTCATAAAAATCGACAAACAGATCACACGCAAGATCTTCGGAATAGGACAATGCAAGAAGGCCAGAGCAGGTAACAGGATGCAAGGAGGTTTGACTGAAATGCCAAAACACAATCTGGCACAAAAAAAGAGGAAAACTGACTTTATACTCATTTATCAGGTTGTTGGGTACATTGGGCTTAAATTAATGCAGTCTAGTACGTACATCCCTGCAAAAAATAAATAAAAATACTACCTTCTTCTCAGAAATCTGTTTTTTAAAGAGGAGTCTATTTGATGATGATCATTGTCGTTTGTGGTGCTGTTCAACCACCTTGCATAACACAGAGAGGTGTTTATTTTAGGCTACCATCAAAAGTTAAGACAGTGATGTATTGTCTTAACTTTTTTAAATGCCTCTGTGATGTGCTGCAACCCATTTTCCCCTTGGGGACTAATAAACGAATACTACTATACTATACTATGTATGAATGGCCAAACCTATAGAGACACGCGTCAGTAAGAATAGTTTGGATACTATTTAACGTCACCACGGATAAAAAGTGCATTATGAGTCATGATGTAAAACGTCATTAGTCATAAGCACCTACTATAACCTCCGCCTGCTACACCATGTAGAAGCTTGACATCTACAAGGTGAGTGTTATAATTACAGCAGCCTGCCCTTTCTAAGATGTTGAGTGCCTAGAGACAGCGGGTTAAAAGACCTCAGAGGGCCTGCTTAATGTAGATGTGGTCAGGTGGGTTAGTCGCTGCCCGCAATAGACGTACATGCGGATATATGGATAAACATAATGTTGCACACATCCCCATACATTACATCTCTAACCCCTGCTCCCAGCCACTTTACACCCACACAAACCCCAAGGCAATCAGCCCGGGGTTAGCTTGCTGATTTAGCTGAAACCAATCATGAGTAAATAAATAAATAACAGCAGTAAGAAAATATTTTTCGATTTGTGCCTCTGGTTTCCGCACAAATAGATGTTGAGTTATTACCGGTGTTTATAAAAGCAAAGAAAGGGAAGGTCTGAGAGAGAGGATATATGTTCACACCCAGGCAAGCGCTTGCATATGCATAGATACATTTTTCACTTTGCAATTTGTGTTGTGACAGCCCCTCTGTAGATGGTTATGACCTGAATTAACTGAACATTTACACCCACACATACATGCACACGCGAGTCATCCCTCACCGGCAGTAGGTGACCGTGAGTTGACCCTGAGCATCATGGGAATCCTTGGCTCCACAGTGAAAAGGCAACATGGATTTGTCTGTTAAACACAGGCACACATACAGACGCACAAACTACACTCCTAGCATTGGTACCATTCACTCCTCTCTCTTCCACACATACACAGTTCTAAACCCCTCCCCTCCAAGAACACACATCACGTCAAGGATTCAATTCCTATGTGGGAATCCATCTGCAAATTACCTTATCCTCACTAATGCAGCCATAGATAAGAGCTGAATAGCTGAGCAGGGCCTCTGCCTTCCACTGCCTTCATCTTGGTACAATTATCATCTAATGTGACAGGTGACATTTTCTACCACGCTGGGCCAGCCTCCCGTTGAGGATTTAAACACATGATAATAGACAGTAGCTGAAAAAGACCATTTACTTCTGTCTGCACTCAAAAACACATTACCTTTTCAATGCCTCAATGAATGCCATGCATATGTATTTATGGAAAAAGAGGTGGTAATCAAGGGCTGAGTTATGATGCAAAATAGTTTTACATAGGTTTGAATAATGAGAAAAATAGCTTATGTTGGCTACAGTATAGCAAGCCTTCATGTCTTCTACTTCTTTGAAAAGCAATGGAAGATTGTTTAAACCGATACAATTAAATTATTCACTGGAAAGGCAAGCCCTCACACAACTTCATCTGTTTACCTCATATGCAGAAACTTGGCAAGCAATAATACCAGTTCTATTAGCACAAACAACTAATTAAAATTGGAATATGCAAATGTATGTATGTTTTCCATTATGGCAGATCATTGTTTCCCACTGTATGCTGCACAGCTTTCTGTCTGCATATCCATTCAATAAGAATGGACTCAATAGCAGCTAACGGTTGGTGCGTGGGTTTTCTGATTTTTTTTATTTGACTGCTGTTGCCCTGACATTGAGCCGTGTTCGAGCCCACGGTGGCTTGCAAAGACAATTGATAAGCTAGACCATTCAGCAGTCTCATAGTCCCTCTGTTCACATTAACACACAGGTCACCTCTGGCCCACACACAACCACATACACTCCTAATTAATGTAACAAGAGGGAGGGGACAGCACGAGAGAGTGGCAACATAAGAGTGCAAGAGAGAGGGAAAAGAAATGTGAGAGCTAAAGAAAGCGAGGTTAGAAAGGTCCTGCTGTACAAGCAAGACACCCTCGTTACCACATCATCTTTGAAAGGAAGTGAAAGACAGAAAGACGGCTAAGAAATGAGAGGGACGGAGAGTTGGGGGAGATTCAATTTGCATTGACGAGGTGTCAGCGGAGCTCAGGGCTGGTTGTTTAAACCTGGGGATGAGAGGTAGAGGAGGAGTCGAGGGGAATGGAGGGAGAAACAGGAGGCTGAAGCACAAGATTAGAGGTGAAAGGGGCAGAAAAAGAACGAAAGAAAGATGGACAAGAGTAGAAAAGAAAGAGGGCAAGAGGTCTCAGAAACAGCCGTCATTAGCAGGCAGCACACAAGCCCTTAGAAAGACACACATGGGGCTCCTCAGTATGCTAAGCACATAGTCTTGATAGTGCATTGTAATTAATATTTCAAAGGCTGTCTCCTGCAGGTGAGGTGAGATGAAGACAGGATGGAGAGGCTCAACAAGGGAATGAAAAAGGAGAGAAAGGCAGACAAATACTTTTTGTATGTGTGTATGGGAAGATTTTTTATGTACGACATTACGTTTATCTGAACACACTGTGGTGATCCAATCTTGAAATGATAAAAATAGTCAGATACAAATTTTAAAAAAGGAGTTTGCATTCAGATCCACACCTAATAGAGCAGGTGCTGAGCTGAAGGTGAGTAGACAATGACACATGAATAATAGCTTGCAGATTCCTTGGCTGCAATGGTGATGTTTTCACACAACTGCTTTTTGTCAAACTCTACAGATAAATAGTTATAACACAATACTCTCGGTTCGTGTTGGAACTTATTAACAGAGGAGATTGTCGATTATTATTTGCAGAAAATTACCTCACAATGAGGACAGCCACACCAGCTTTTCCATTTAATTACCTACACTATGGTGCGCCTCCATAATCTAATTATCCCTCGCTCAGTATTATAATAAGCCGTCAATATTTTTCTGCAACATGTTTAGCTGTGGGTGTTGTGTGTCGATAATCAGTGATACAAGTGAAAAGCAGCAGTATAAAAATAAGCGCTAAATAAAAAAACAAGTTGGTCTTGCAGCCACACTATGGCCTGGCTATTTCACCTCTGGCTTTGCCTTGTTTCCATCCCTTTGTTTGGAGCAAATTGTCTGTTGCAGTTCCCAAACGGCCACTTTCCTCCAGCAGCATTCATAAAAGATTGACACGGTAGACGCTGGTTGAGTGGCACGGGGTCTCTGGAGCCGCTTAGATCAATGGGTGTCCTTTGAGCTTTCCCGCATTCTTGAGGCACGGGGATCAAAGAAGGAGGGGTAACCAGATTACCATAACATTAATAAAACAAACTGTAATCTGAAACAACAGCTGAAACAAAAGGCTGCATCCGTGTTTTCCCCCAGGAAGAGTCTGTGCCCACACTCGCTGTGTGTCGCATGCACAACGGCAGAAGCAGACAGACACATTACAAGCATGGAAGCATCCCATATTCAGATCATTATTCCACAGAAAAGGTTAATCCTTTATAGGTTAGCATGCTAGGACGGAGGAAAGGATAGAGAAGGTGGAAGAGAGATGATGGGAATTGAAGTAAAACAGGAACAAATTCAAGAAGACGGAAGTACACAAGGAGGGAGGGAAATACATATAATGTATGAAGGTAAGAAATAATGGAGAAGCAAAAGGATCCGAGGTAATCAATAGACCAACAGCAATGTATACAGAGAATAAGACACATTGGAAGCCAGAGAAATAAAGCCTTATTTGTGCACATGGGATGAGATTCTTTAAATAGTCATAGCTTTGGCACATGCAGCCCATCTGCAGCTCAATAAGGTATATATTATGATACATTATTATTACACATTTAAAGCTATTTGATGTTGTGTTGCACTGGCTGACACATAATGGATTTGGATGGATACAAAAATAGATAACAGCAGAGATGCTAACCAACCAGACAGGCCTCCTTGTTGTCCAGAGACCTAAGACTAAATCCTCAAAAGTCATTTAGCTTGTGTCGCCTCTCTTTGGAATATATTCCAAACTGCCATGAGGGAGAGTGGCTCTTTTTCTTATAACCCTGATTCCATATATCTTTAAAATCAATGTTTTTGGTATTATGGAATGATTTAGCCAAAGTGTCTAGAGTGTAGGAAAGTGAGAGGCATACTTTTTTATTACAACTGTCTGTTTATCATGACATGGATGCTGCTAACAGTGTTTTCTTTTCCTGTAAATCTGACCGGTCAAGGTAAGTCTGCAACCTGGGAATCCACCTATTATCCAAGTAGACATATCCTACAGGGCAGTATTCAGCCACAGTACGGTTATATGTAAGACCATGAATCAATAACAGCAGTTTTATTTACTCTGTCTTATAAAGACAATTCTCTCACATCACTAAGTCTCACACAACAGCAATAATTGTCATAAAAACATTGCTCAACTCCATGATAAAGATAAAACATAGCTCTAAGTTGGCATGAATAGGTCAGGACAAATTGTGGAAATATGAAAAGAACACAGTAAATACGAGTGTTGTAACACCTCAAACAAAAAGGGACTTTTTTCAGCACAAAGCATCCTTATCTTTCTCTTTCCCCATATAGAGACGGAGAGAGAGAGAAGGAAAAAGACCTTGTTTGGTCCAGTGCATCCACTGTGAGCAGAAGGCAAATGAGTGCATCGTCATTGTGATTCAGAGCAGTTGTTGTGGGTTTTTTGGGTCGTCTGCTGTGACTGGAGCATATGGCCTGGCAAGCTAATGATTCCCTCAGCCATTATCTTTAAAGAACACCAAATGGAGTCCTCCCAGTCAGTATCTGATGTGAAGGGTAGGGTTAGGGTTAGGGTAATGTTGTGAATCGAGTGGCCCATGGTGGTGGTGGGGTTATGGTATGGGCAGGCGTATGTTATGGATGACGAACACAGGCCACTCGATTCACAACATTACCCTTACCCTAACTCTAACCCTCACACCAGATACTGACTGGTTTTCGGACCCCCCTAGACCCCCCCAATAAAGCAAAACTGCACGTTTCAGAGTGGCCTTTTATTGTGGCCAGCCTAAGGCACACCTGTGCAATAATCATGCTGTCTAATCAGCATCTTGATATGCCACACCTGTGAGGTCGGATGGATTGTCTCTGCAAAGGAGAAGTGCTCACTATCACAGATTTTTTCAGATTTGTGAACAATATTTGAGATAAATGGTTATTTTGTGTATATAGAAAATGTTTTAGATCTTTGAGTTCATCTCATGAAAAATGGGAGCAAAAACAAAAGTGTTGCATTTATATTTTTGTTCAGTGTACTAACAGATTCAATCATATTAATATTCAGCCATTTATTCCAAGCATAAACCAGTGGCTCAGTGGCATTTACTGTTATCACATAGGGAAGACGAAGCAGATGGTGCATCTAATTGTCTGAGCTGAGATCCATTTCTTCGCCATCTCTGACTTGATTTCTATTTAAGAATGGCAACAGTAATAAGTGGGTTTTCCAGTGGAGTAGGGTGTGACAGAAATGAAAAGCTATTCCAAAGAGACGCTGAAAACATGTAAATTATAGAAGCTGGAGCCACGGTGTAGTCGCCATCCATGTCTTTGTCTAGTGCTTTTTAATGGAAATGATGTGCAAATGGGTTTCTGCAAATCCAATACAATCAAATGGCTCCACAACAATCACCGTTTCCTTTTCAAATCTTTCTATTTGTGCTTTTTTTACTTCAGTGGATGAGATACGTTTCAAGTAGCTACTGTTACACTGGATACGGACATATCTCAGAAAAGCATAGCGACTTCTTAAAAGGTATAAACGCAAATGAAAAAGAAAATTGAATTCCAAGGCACAGCAGCGAAAATAAATAAAAGTAGCACCAAAATGCGTTGGTCAGGGTGGTGCTGGCGGGAGGTAGAGATGTGTGGGTGGGTTCGGGGCTAGGAACTAGGGGGAAATTAATTTAGCCAGGAGTAGGCTGTCAGAAGTGGTGATAATAGCAGGAGGTGAGATGGTGATAGCCTTGACGTGAGAGTGCTTACTGTGGCGCTGCTCAGGCATGCTCCTGTGCACACATGCAAACCCTGGACAAGTTGGGGGGGGCGCGTTTGAATATTATAAAGTACTCAAACTCAGCCAGACAACCTCGCATGAACACTTCAACACCTTTTCTGTGTCAGTCCTCACAGATAAGTGAGCCCTTACTGTGCTGTTTTTTTTTTTTAAATGGGACTTTCCACCATTTCCCAGATGTTGTATCTAGTAGTGGCATGGAGGAGCTACTTTAGAGACGGATCCAGCTGATAACAGGATAACTGTTCCTATTGCTGTGGAGCTCACAAAGCCGCTATCGGCCACCTGTGTGTGATGTATTGTGATTGAGGAAAATGGAGGATAAGATAGCGAAATATGGTCTTAGAGGAAACATGCGGCGAGATGAAGACGCAGTAGACTGAATCCATCTATGGATCACTTTAACCACAAAGCATGTGTTGGTTTTTAGTCTTCTATGCTTTTCCAGCTTTGTGCAAACACACATACATGCACATACCCCAGAACATTTATAGAAAACACTCATCACTGCCATCTTCTCTTCTCCTGCCAGGTTTCCACTTCTTTTCTCCACAGGATTCGTGAGTGAAGGATGGCAGGGGAAGAGATGGCATCTAGTTTTCCAGAACATTAGCACCCGGCATGGAGTGGTGTAATGTTGCGTCTCTAATGCCCACAGCCAGTCTTGTTCACTAATGATGTTGAATCACCACCACGGGGTGCTCGCTTGTCACTCTGGTGATGGTGGTGTCAATGGTGATGATGTTTGTCATGGGCACATTTAAGGAGAAACACTTAGATAGTAATTATTGCGCCGGCAAAGCAACACTACCGAGGGGTTACATGGAGAAGACACTGGCGCCCAGCTATTCGTAAACACCGCCTTTTGCCTCTCACATTTAGCCGTCTACTTTTAGAAGGTTTTTGCCGTATTCTTTTGATCTCTGCTTCTAACCCTCTATTTTCTCTGTTATCTGTGTCTGTCCTTAGTCACTGAAGCTTAACACGTTCACTTTAACCTGCTCATCTGGTGTATCTTTCACATTTCCTAATATCTTAGCTTCCTTTATGCTTTCCTCTGTTTTGTGCATTTCCTCTAGTGTTCAGCTCTTCAAGTGCCCTCAAGTCCTGTGATTTATATCGTTAATGTAACTGTCCATCCTCTCTCCCTCTATCCCTTTTGTCTTTCCTCTCTCATATCCTGGTTTCAGGCCTTTAACATCCCTGCTACCACCCTCATATCATTCCATTTTGTATTTCCCTTTTATGAGGAACCATTTTTAAAGCTGGAGAGCCGAAGAGGAACACAGGCGGCTTTGAAGTGGCAATGGTCTGGGTATGGAAAGTAATCTTTGCTCCAAAACGATGCTGTTCAAAGTCTGACTTTCATGATAGCTGAATAGAGGGCACCTTTTAAGTCAGAGCCTGTAAAGCTGTCAACGTTTTGAACCTACATGTCCCATTCCCGTTTGAGCAGACAGATACATTGGATTGGAAGGAGACACCTTTTTAAGACCGTTAATGGCATTAAAAGGGTTAATTTTTACAAAATGCTGCAAGCCCTACCATTAATAGAACAGAGCACATTACAGCATACAGGGGGTTGACTTTATATGATTGAAATATTTAAGAGCTAAAGGTAAGGGAACACAGAGGAATACAAAAATCATTCACAGTTTTCACTTTGATTCCTTTTAAGAGCCATTTCCCAATAACTTGCACCATGTTTTTTTATGGAGAAACATACCTTTATTGTTCGGGCTGACAGTTTCCAGTAAAATGGGTCGAGCTTCATTTCGGTCTCTCAGAGCATTTACTAGTTTTTAAAAGTGGCAATTACCCTTTAAAGGTCAAACAGCCAATCAGGCCACTTCCCTTCTCTGGCACTTTTTAATAACCTTGCAGTGGCATAGGCATACATTAATGCCCTGGGTATCTGTGGAATCTGTGTGAGACATACTTAATGCTGAATTTACATTCAACCCCTGAACCTCCATTTAATCTACACCCAACCATGTACTGTTTACATGCATGTACTAATAAGTCATCTCTATACACAGATCCAGTGGTTTCCCTAAGTAGAAGTTAATTTCCTTATGTCTACTCTGTGCTGCACTCAGTTCTGCCTAAATGTAAAGTGAAGCTGATTGCTCAACAATTAGTAATCTGTCCAAATCAGCATGCTACATGCTGCATGAACACATGTACAGTAATTAAACAGCAAAGCAGTCCATCTATAATTCATGATGTGATACTGATGTGAAAGACTTGCATAAATAGAAACACTAGACATCAAAGTGCGAGTACTCAGTCGCACTGCTATTCCCGAAGGCTGCTCTCCTAAAAACAAAAGCCTCACTTCGCTCATCCTCCAGCCGAGCGCCAGCACTCGCTCACACTACAATCATAATCAGGGCGAGGGATTGCTGCACACACACAGGTGCCCACGCAGATGGGTACACACACACACATGCATCAAGACAGCAGGCATGAGCGAACACGTGAGAACACACACACACACACACACACACACACACACACACACACACACACACACACACACACACACACACACACAACAGTACTCATGCCAATCAGCAAGCTTGTCAGATCCAAGGAATGACAGCTCTGTAATCAGCAGGTAAAGATGGGAGGGGCGTAGAGAGGTTGAGAGGAGGAGGAGGAGGAGGAGGAGGAGGAGGAGGAGGAGGAGGAGGAGGAGGAGGAGGAGGAGGAGGAGGAGGAGGAGGAGGAGGAGGAGGAGGAGGAGGAGGAGGAGGAGGAGGAGGACTGGAGATGTTGTGAGAGGAGTAAAAGAGTATGAGAGTGGACAGGTGGAGAGAGGAGGGTAGAGAAGAGAAAAGGAGAAGTTGCCAGGTGGAAAGAAAGGAGATAGGAGAGGAGGAGAGAGTGGACGCAGGGAGGAGAGGTGTAAATCAGAAGAGGCAAAGGAGAAGTGGAAAGAGAAGGAAGAAGAGGAAAGGAGAGAGGAGAAGTTGTGAGAGCACGAGAGGCAGGGAAGAGAGGTAGAAATAGGAAGAGAGGTAAAGTGGAGAGATCAGGAGGAGGAGACGTTTTGAGAGGTTGAGAGAAGAGGAGGAGAGGGTGTATATATAGGAGAGGTGGAGAGAGGAGAGGAGGAGAGGGTGTATATATAGGAGAGGTGGAGAGAGGAGGAGAGGAGAGGGTGTATATATAGGAGAGGTGGAGAGAGGAGAGGAGGAGAGGAAAGGAGCTGTCACAAGCCTCTTAAAAGCATCATGGGGGGGACTGAATCTGAATTGGATCACAGTGTTTCAATGAGGGGCTGTCAACACCAGGTGCCTGCTGAATGCCACCCCCACCCAAATCTCTCTCTCACACACACAAGCACACACACACACAACTCATCTCACTTTGCACTCACTCACACCACCTGGCCGTGCCATCTCAGCACAGTGGGGGCTCTCCCTCTCCATGTCTCCCCTCCTTGGGATAAGGCAGATTCGTAGTTCATCAGGCTCTTTTTCACTTACATGGGACGGAGATCTGTCTCCAGTGAAATGGCTGATGAATGACTGATTGGAGCGCGGACCCACGCTGAGCGCACTCACGGACCAATATAGATATGCAAAGACATAGTCTACAATTATCGGGCAGGAAACATGAAATGTGGTAATCATAAAATCAGAGGCGAGATGCTGCAGCTGCCTCGCCGCATACACTCTCAGAGTCGCACGAACAAACAGTGAAATCAAATGTTAACTGTAGAATCGTTCAGTGTTTGCTGGATTCTGACTGTGTATCTAACCTCCTTTCCAATTCATTAAACTCTGTGACTTTCAATATACAGTATTAGCGAAATTAAAACATGTGCTAAATCAATGCAAAGAATTTGATTAAATCTAATTTGTTAGCCTTGACTTAAATCAATTGGCAGGGCTTTAAAGGCACAGAATAACACAAGATGATGAGTAAGTCAAGAGTTTTTCTGTTTTTCTGTTGCTATGCTGTTTACGTTGGTAATGTGTAAATGGTGTTCCTCAAGGTTCTGTTTTAGGTCCACTTTTATTCTCCATCTACATCAATAGTTTAGGTGAAAATGTGGATGAAGCTACTTTACATTTTTATGCGGATGATACCGTGATGTACTGTGCAGGTCCCTCCATTAAGGAGTCTGGTGTTAAATTACAGACTGTTTTTAACATTATTCAGACTCAGCTCTCTGAATTAAAGCTTCTTTTAAATGTTGATAAAACCAAGGTAATGCTCTTTTCTAAAGCTAAAAAGACACCAGAGCCTGTTTTAGATATTGTAACTACGCAAGAAATAAAACTTGAAGTGGTTACCTGTTACAAATACCTTGGTATCTGGCTTGATGATTGTCACTTTTAAACTTCATGTCAATAACCTGCTTAAAAAGCTGAGGGTTAGGCTAGGTTTCTTCTACAGGAACAAGTCCTGTTTCTCGCTTGAGGCCAGGAAAAGGCTAGTCACTGACCTTTTTACCTGTGCTGGACTATGGTGATCTGATGTATATGAATGCACCTGCCAATTACCTGATCAAGTTAGATGCTGCGTATCACAGCGCGCTAAGATTTGTGACAAACTGTAAAGCATTAACCCATCACTGTACCCTGTATGCAAGGGCTGGTTTACTTTCACTAACTGTACGGAGGCTCAGTCACTGGTACATTTTTATTTACAAAGCCATGTTAGGGAAACTTCCATCCTATATCTGCTCCCTGATCTCACGGCGAATTGTAAGTGGCTACTGCCTGAGATCGCATGCTGTAGTTTTATTAAATGTGCCAACTGCTAGGACTGTCTTAGGGAAGACAGCTTTTAGATGCGCAGCTCCTCTGTCTTGGAATAGTCTGCAACTGAAATGGAAACTGAGCAATCTGGTGCCACTAAATGTTTTTAAAGCTCGGTTGGATGCTACTCAATCGGAAGCTGTTGGTACCTGTACATGTGGATAGTTATGTAAATTGTAATCCCTGTGATGATGATGTAAGATGTCCTTTTGTTGTTCTGTTAATGTGTTTATGTTTCATGTGGAACCTACTTGAGCAGGTCTCCCTTGTAAAAGAGTTCAATGATCTCAATGGGATTTATCTGGATAAATAAAGGTTTAAATAAAATAAATAAAAATGTCCACAAAGAGTCAAGAAACTCCACTCAATATTTACTTTGTCAAAAAATTATTAGGACTTTGATTTATTTCATACCTGTTTCTCTCAGAATATCATATGCACTAATTCCAGTTTACAGAATGGATAACCTTTAATACAACTCGATTAAATCAAATGTAAGTGTTTATGAAACTGAGTCATGCACAGTCAACATTAATCAGATGAATATGTGTAAATGTGTGCAAGTCATGCTCAGTAATAATTATTATTCTAGATGGTATCAGTAGCAGCTAGTAAGTGACACTTTTCCAACAAACTGATATAATGCCAATGACGTTAACCTGAGGCATATTTTGTTCCCTGCTGTCTGTCTTTGAATCTGTATCTATATACGTCTGTGTGTCTGTGTGTGTGTGTGTGTGTGTGTGTGTGTGTGTGTGTGTGTGTGTGTGTGTGTGTGTGTGTGTGTGTGTGTGTGTGTGTGTGTGTGTGTGTGTGTATGGGACTGTGAAATTGATTGTGGCTGGACAGGAGGCAGGCAGGCAGGCGTGTGGTGGTGCCCAAGGGGCAGGGTAGTGCTGAGTGAGCAATACTTCACCTGCACAGAAGACACACACACTCACACAAACATCTAAACTTTGTCACACACACCCTGACCATTAAGATTGACTCCAGTCATCCAGCTCATTGATCTGAGGCAGAAACCGAGAGAAAGGGAGAAGAGAGAAAGCGCCAGAGAGTAAAATAGAAAGGCAGAGACAGACGAGGAAGTCTTGACATAAAGATTAACCTTGAGGTAGCAGAGCAAACGTGAGATGGAGGGGGTGAAGCCACCTCATGCCTGGCAGGACACATCTTTTATCTCCTGCTCAGACACTGGGACAATATTTAATCTCCAGCCCACATGATAATTAAGCGCTCTCAGGCCAAATTGATGTGTACTTTGAACTATAATAGATGATGTGACGCTGAATATGCCCGACTGCCCTTGATGTGTTCACTAAGTTCATTGCATCAGGTATTATAAAATGAGTGGAATGAGTAATATAAAAAATGACAACTCATAGGTACTACTGCCCATTAGCCCCTCAGAACTAGACGGAATCAAAAAGATGTGCTAAATAATATATAACTCAAAGCTCCTTCAACATGAAGTCTTAAAACAAGACAAAGACTCCTTGGAGACCTTTCTATTTTAACATCTTCTCTACATTAGACATGCAGAATATGTCTTAAATCTTTCACCCGTTCACTTTTCATACTGGGTGTGTATACTCATGTTTGTGTGAGTGTGTGATTGTGTGTGTGCGATTGTGTGTGTCCTGGATGGCGGATTCTTTTATCTCGATTATTTCATGCTGTGTTTATCCGTATTGAATCAATTCAGGTTCTTTTGAATCACATTTCCAAAATTGTTCATTTTTAAAACTTCAGTAATAGTGATTCAATCCGAGGCAAAATATGGATAAAATAGCCACAGCAACACAACAATAGAAATAGTCCATGGTCTAAAATGAATTCATTCGAAAAGGACACAGCTTTTAGTCAGCTAGCTAAGGAAGTCAACCGTCCTGGTCCCAACCCTGCTTCCAAATAACACACGTTTTGTCATATCTACTGGTGATGAATGATGAATCTAGATCATATAGCTAGCCTGTTTCTATACTTACTGTCTGAGTGATTGTAGTAACTGCATAACCGAAATGTGGACAGTATTGTGACTGTACCTTGAGGTCATTCTGTATGTGCTATCGAGATATTTATTTTCTTTACGACTGTAATGAGAATAACCTACGAGAGTCAAGGTTTGATACATGTGTTGTAAATAATGTTGTCAAGCTTTAGTCTGCAGCAGGAGTCACAGCCAACGTAGCTAGAGAGCATGGACGCCAAATAGGACATTCCTCTTTTCTTTTACTTTATTATTTTGTCAATGTATGGATGGATGTATTGGTCTTTCACGATCCCATAAGTCCTTTCACCAATATGTTAATGCACCAACATCTCACGAGATACCATTGTTAAAGTTCACTGAGCTTGAAACTACATCTTAAGTAATCTCTTGTGCGTCTGTGTAGACACAACATGATGAATAATATAAAAATGATGAGAGACACAAAACACTTGGGTGCAGTCTATTATTGTCAGATTGTTGTTATCCGACACAGCCCTTTCCAATCACTTTTAAATGTACGTATATATGTAAAAAAAAAAGTTTTAAATGTTGTTTTGTTAATTTGTACGATTGGGTATATGCCTATTCATGATAGTGTAATACAATGCTGAATGAATATCTACTTAATCCAGAGTAGAACACTTTTTGCCTGGAGCCTTAAATAAATTCCAAAAATGTTGGCTAATTTTTAGACAATTCACTTTTCAAATCAGCAACCTTAACATCCCCCTGCAGTGTTTCAATGTCAAACTCTAACCTGTTGCTGGATGTCTATGTCATGTTATACTTCCAAAACAGGCAGAACTCTCTTTTTTTAGCACGAGGTACATATTTGCATTTAAGGACCTTGTGCTCGTTTTGAAATATTCTCAGGAGACAGGGCCGTAAAGCAGAGTGACAGACTGTCCTTTCCTGCCTTGTGGATTGCTTTGGCAAAAGCCTGCTGACAAGAAACACTCTGCAATAATAATTACAATGAACGGGAAGTATTGATAGTTATTTATGAGACGGGTCTCACATTAAACAGTCTCATAGATTAGGCGTAAATGCATGGGGTCCAAATGGTGTAATATAGCGTTTCTGCAATATTGCTTTTTCACAGACTAACGCTAAGCCATAAGGGATCATAATTCATGGGGAGAGAGAGAGAGAGAGAGAGAGAGAGAGAGATGAGAGAGAGAGAGAGAGAGAGAGAGAGAGAGAGAGAGAGAGAGAGATGAGAGAGAGAGAGAAAGAGAGTCTTGAGTGTAGCTGCTTTTTAAGAATACAAGCTCTTTATAAATGTAACATGTATCCTCCTTTAATGAATACCAGGAGTTAAATCTAGAGCACCAGAGACACTAAAAACAAACACACTTACAGACACGTACTCCATCAATTTCATTCCCGTAGTGTGGAGATAAAGACGGCACAACAGCGAAAATGTGCAGAAAAATAAAAGAGGAGTGTGTCATTTTATGTTACCCCGTGTTGGAGCTTTGAGGGAAGAAAAGACTCAACAAGTACTCTATTGTTGCTCTTGTTTGTTCCCAGGAAGGCTTAACAAGAGAGCCTAATACGCTATTGTTCTCTCCAAACGCCACTCGGCATGATGAACTTCAAAGCTCCTGTAAGACACAGTCACACTACAGCATGCACGCCCGCACACGGTGAATCAACAAAGCCACAAAGCAGTCCCGTTAGAATTTAGCGTAAACAAAAACAGCAGACCTGATGTGTAACGATCAAACTAATGAATCAGTAGTGAACAGTGGCTTCCAAATAAAGTCTGAAAAAGAGTTTTAATTTGACACTGCTGACATATTGAAAAAAGAGAACAATATGTTTCTCTCACAAACAAACATCACAGGAGAAAATGAAGCACCGAGTTTATTAGGGAGATTAAAACTCCCGAGGCCTTGGCTGCGTGTGGAGAATATTGACGGGTCTGCAATAACAATTTCACAAAGGAGAGGAAACACATGAAGAAGAGGGAGGAAGAGCGAGAGGAAATATGATGAAATGAGGTAATAAAGGAGCCAAATCCAAGGACGCTAAGACGCCTGCAAACCTGAGAGTGGAGTCAAAGGAGACAAATGGGACATGAATGGATGCAGATGAGATGCAGAGGCATGACATCAGAGGAGGCAAATGCAACCAAGAGATGGAGAGACGACGGCATCAAAGGATGAGTAATGCTAAATGTATGCCTGCCCTCCATCTAACTTCTCTCCATTCTCCCAATGAGCAAACAGCTCTCCATCAACACGGGATGAGATTTGTTTGCATTTCCATATGTCACTTAAAACAGATATACTGTTATAGCTCTGTCAATAGAAGAAAACGGTATTTAGATCAAACTACTACCACATATCTGAAACACTAACACGCTCTCTTACTCTTCTACTTCTCAACTCATTGACACTGATAACAATTCTTTATTTTTACAGTATGGTGCACTCCCTTTTGACTATGTAATGAAACGATACAGCAGCCTCACACACCTACAGAGAAGTAGGACAATACTCCCATTCTGTGTCTTTTTCATCCAGAGAAATGTCTTCACGTTTATTTATTTCTTCCTTTACATCCAGACATGATGTGTGACAGAGAACATTGTAAAGCTGTGTGCATGAATGAGCTTAACACACTTTTTAGCTGGAGTGTTATTCTTCTCATTAACGACACAATGACGTGTCGATTGTGTTTATGTGTCTCGGTGGCATTCGTTAAACTCGCTCACACTTCAAACTCAACTATTATTACAATGATAAAAGGGCTTGGTTTGAAATTGGGCTTCTTTCTGCCTCAGCTGTTTCTCCTCCGCTCTTTGTAGTGCTCAGTACCATGACCATCATTTATCCTGTCAAATAAAGTGTCACGGGAAGAAAGGGAAGAATACAACATTTTTAACTCCTTCCAAAACCAAGATATGTCTATTTTGTTAATAAAGCCAAATATTATACGTTTGCTTCAAGGGAGTTTACAATGTACACTGCTGCATGCTACCCTCTGTCCATGGCCCTTGACTCAGATAAGGAAACATTTCCATGAAAAAGAAAAAAATCCAAGATACTCAGCGAACAGAAAAAAATTGCAAAGATGCCACAGCTTTACAGAAGGGCCTAAAAACCTTTCTTTTTTAAAAAGCCTTTTATTAAACTGGTGTTTTTAAGTATGTATGTTATGCCACTTGTAGCACTTTGGGATTGCTTTTAGTAATGAAAGGTGCTTTACCAATCAAATGTATTATTATTATTTACAAGGCTGTACTTAAACAGGTCTTAAAAGCAAACATCAGCCTGTGATTAAATAAAAAAACAAAACTCTATGATAATTTCAACCTGCATTATGTTCATCGTGTCATCTTAGCGTGATACCATGCTAACAATTGCTATTTAGCACCGACACAAAGTAAATCTGAGGCCGATGTAAAAAGGGTTGTAGCTATTTAGTTTTGGATCAATTTAACTTTGACACCAAATGTTTTACAATTCATCAAAGGTTTTAAATTAATGTTTTTACAAAAATATCAGTCCACAAAAAGTGGTGGAACAACTGACAGAAGCTTCACCTTGCCCCAGAGCCATGATGCTAGTTTTGCTTTAAACGTTATGAAATGTGAAAGAAAGAAAATAAATAATCCAATAGTGTGCATACCTTTACAAACGATGTGACCTCAACACTTGAGCTGTGTAGAAAACGCTTTTAGATAAATATTACAAGCTACACTAGGCACACTGTCACAGAAAAATGACTCGAGGTCGTTTTGAAACTTGACACCATTAAACTGACAGAGCATTTAGGAATTACATACAGTGGAATAGGCTTAAAATAGAGAGACAGACACAGTGTGAATCAGAGAGGGGGGGGGGGGTCGAAGAGAGCAAGAGAGAGGGAGAGAGAGGGAGCACCGTGCTCCTACTGTAAATCAGGTCTGACGGAGTGACCTTTGATAGCCCCAGACAGAAAAGGTTACATGAACGATGGAGAAAATGGGTCCATCTGTCACTTACCAGCAAGCTATAAAAGATGGTGTGTGTGTGTGTGTGTGTGTGTGTGTGTGGTGTGTGTGTGTGTGTGTGTGTGTGTGTGTGTGTGTGTGTGTGTGTGTGTGTGTGTGTGTGTGTGTGTGTGTGTGTGTGTGTGTGTGTGTGTGTGTGTTTGAGGTCAAATGAACAAAGAAAACTAGGTGCATTATTCTTTCATCCAGAGTAAATAGTTCTGTGAAAAAAATAAATCCCTCTTTATACTTTATCCTTGACGCTTAGGATATTTAGCAGCTGTCTCACATAAAAAAAGCTAATGTGAAAAAAACTACAAAGTACATAAGAAGGTTCGATGCTAGTTGAAATGGAAAGGTATCAGTTTTAAACCTGTGTTTTATCCAAACATGACACAAGACGTAGCAAACCTTTACCCGATTCATCAAAGCCAGGGTTCCCACAATTTATTAAATATCCCATTTCAGGTCCAATTCCCTTAAACTCAAATGACCCGACAGAGATCCAGATCCAGATCAAGGTTAATGACAGTTCTTACATTCTTGCAGCAGATGGAGCCATATTGATGCATCTGCTAGAGAAACACATGCAAACATCAGTATGCATTTACTAAGTCAAGATAGAAAATATAAAAATGCACTTAAATGTCCATTATTGCACGAAATATATGCAAAGTTAAATCACTTTCAATGAGCACTCAATGTCTCATTAGTTTATCTTCAGAAAACTTAAAAGGCCTTAATTTCTTAGCCTCGAATTCACAACATTTTAAGGATCTCAAGGACTAGTGGAGACCATGCAAATTCTTTGTTGTTTTTCCCGTCAAGACGGTCTGAAGAAGGTTTTAAGTGAAGCACATTGGCAACAGCAGCACCAATATATTGTTTAGGATCAAAAAAAGTGTGCCACATGCAAAAAGTCTGCTCAATAAATAGAATACGCAATAATTAAAATGGATGACAATATTGGTAACGCTGTTGGATGCGCAGAATCCCCGCAATGAGCATATAAAGCAAATTCTTAAAAAAATAAAGTTCATTAACAGCAATAAAACAGCATCATTCAATTAAGGTGGTTCAATTCCTGGCTACCCCTAATAATATTCAGTCATCAGCACCTCAGTTTAATAAGTAACTGTTTGGTAACTGTTTGGTTTGAGCGAACACTGGCTCTGCTGAACAGCTCACCGATTATTGCTGGCAACTCATTTACGTCCCAAGCTACACAAGATGTCCGTGCCCTGGATACTCCCTAAAGTCCCCTATGCCCTCGCTCTGCCAAATGTGCTAAATTAAGCTTACTGTATTTTACAAACCTCAGCGACCCATGCTATCTAATAAACTCCTAATGGAGGGAAGCAAAGGCATCTCATTAGGAGGTTGCCAAAAGACACACACACACAAACACACAAAACTTGAAGCAACTTTCTGCTGGCTCATTGCCGGACATTAATGATGTTCCAGCTGGTTTTAACAACTATTTATTTATTGAAGAAGTCATTTTGCAGGGAAGGGAACCTGATGAAGGTGTTTGGGGAATTCTTATGTATTAATCAACCTGCGGTGTTTGTCTTTTTCTGGAGAGTACAGGAGCAAGGGCAGGGCTTTTATATTATTCACTCATGTACACACACACATGCACGCAGCACACACACATTTTCCTTGAGTAAAGAGAGGAAAGAGGGTTATTTAAATGGCGACTTGGTGACAATGTGCTGTGATTGACAGCAGGAGGAGGGGGCTGATGGGAGGATTCTGTCAGCGACTGATAACAGCTGTCTGCTTCACTCACAGGAGAGACAGACGGCAAGAGAGACAGAGAGGGACGCACACCCACACACACACAAACAGATGCACAGTAACGCACCCTTGCATATATTTCCAAACAAAGTTGTTGCCTGCGTCATTCATAGGTTACGTAATGCATATGGAAAAAGGTAGATTACAGAGTCCATCATGTAAATCAGCACCAACCATCCATCGTAGCCTGACACTGCTCTGTGCCCCAGATGATAAACAGAGATGCAAAGACACACACACACACACACACACACACACACACACACACACACACACACACACACACACACACACACACACACACACACACACACACACAGTCTGATTAAACATTCAACGGAGTGAGTTTGGGGTAATGAACGGGAGTCAACAATGAATTATGGATCATATTCTAATGGTTGACTTACCCCTCTCATTACTGGCATGCTAATGTGATTGGGAAACAAATGATTATCAGCTTTATTAGAAAGGGGAAAAGAAGAGGAGAGAGCAGGGGCTCATGATCCCCCAAGACACCCCCTGATGCTTTCACCTGGTGAACAAGGTGGTGGAAAATTGAGATATTCGTAGGGAAATATGTAGGGAGAGAGAGAGAGACATCATTTGTATACTTTGGACACAAGTAAGGTCTTAAAGCATTATCTATTATGTGTATGACTAACAGCATTCTAACACATAGATCAACACAACATCTCGTCAATTACGGTTCCCAGTTTATTACTAATTGACAAGTTTAACCGTTTTGTATTCAGTTCGGGTTCCTTCTAAAGATATTTCTTCTCGCAAATGTGTTGAAAATGGCGAGAATCACATAATGAAATTCTCCCTGCAACACAAAATACATTTAATAACAGCTATTCTGCACCAATCTGCACCGGCCTACAGCTCCCAACTGATGTAATACATTGGAGTGCATGCATACACAGCCTCGGGCATTTATCACAGCACTGGTCAAGGTGGAGACATCTCTAGCAATCCATCTCTCAGCTTATTGGCACCAAAAGACTTGCTTTTATGTTTTGCCCGGAGATTTACGAGCGACCGAAGACGCGCGTAAGTGCGCGTGCATGGATGAATACATTAGTAGCATATGCACGCCTCACAGTCTGAAAGGGATCAGGTTGATGTGCTTATTGACACCTCACCTCCCTCTCACTTCTTCCCCTCACCATGTCCCTTCTCCCCTCCTAACATCCATCTATCCCTCAATCCATCACCTTCCGTTAAAAGCCTGTTAGGAAACCCAATACCTTTCATTAGCACAAAAAGATTAGCTTTTTAGCAGGAGGGGTGTGCGTTTGTGTGCGAGCGGAGCAACGGTGGGCGAGAGGGATAAATAAAGATAATCAAAGATGCCGGTGCTAGACAGCCACTTAGCTTAACCTACAGCGAGCGGAGCACAGTCAAACACGACGCATAGTTACACACATGGCTGCAAGACATCACACACCTCACCACTCACACATCGGAGGGGTTTGGAAGAGTTTGAAGAGTTGTTTTTTTCTCCAAAATAAGATATCCACCAGAGAATTGACTCTTAAAAAACCCTTCCTGGCATGAAAGGAAAGCTGGTTATGGATTATAATTAAAGCTATGAATCATCTTAATCCCTTTTGCTTGAAACATACTCACAGTTTTGATGATACAATCATTTGAGTGGTTGAAATGTTAACTGATGAATTTTAGATCCAAATTGGGATGAAATAGCATGAAAAGCATCATAAAATCATTGAGTGAGAAGGAAATCATATTGCATTTGACAAGCTCACAGCTAAATGTTGTTGTGAATAACATGTGTACATATGGGAAAAGACAGCTGATATCCAGTATTCGTTCATAAACATAAGTTCCTATGTCTGAAAGTCAGTTAACTATGAAGGAAGAGCTAATACAGATTAGTGCAGCTTTCACTTTTCATAATTTGTTGACAGCCTGCCTCTAATTTTTGGAGTTTACACAGAAGTAAGGTAGTTATCTACCATAAATCCAATTTCTATTGAATACCAGCCTGATCACTTTATTTAGCATCAGCTTAGGTATTTCTCTGTATGTTTGGAATCGAAACTGACTTTTAATAAAAGTTATATATATTTGTTGTGAAAGTTATAAATGTATGTCACTTTACAATATGAGTTAGCAACGTTTTTTTTAAGGGTTTCTATAGCCCCTATGTGCAAATTAAATTCTCCTTGGAGCAATAATGGTTTTCATTCAGTCACCCAGACACACTCTCATTACACACATTTTGAGTAATCTTGAGTACCAATGCATTTCCCCTGGGATGGGACAACAGTCCTATTAATCTATCAGACAAAAACAGCCTACACACACACACACACAAAGTTATTTAACCTACTATTTCCCTGGAGAGAGGGTCTTTACCAGTAACAAAGAAGCATCCAGTCACTTACATTCCTGTCCCCTGGTACCTCCTCTTTCCAAAAAAAACTATCTGGAGAACAAGATTACACACACACACACACACACATACATACAAACATACATAGCCACACACACTTACATACTGTAGACACACATGCCTCCACCTAATACCCATCAGCTTTTGGGACAGAGAAAAATCTATATTTCATCTGAGAAGCTGAGGTGTTTGTGCACACGCTGAGTTTGTTTGTCATTAGGCCTAACCCCTGTGGCTCACCTAATCAGGTTGCTGTGTAGGTGTGTTTAATTTGGTATGTGAGGGTTTGGAAAATGGAGCCAATGACTGTGTGTGTGTGTGTGTGTGTGTGTGTGTGTGTGTGTGTGTGTGTGTGTGTGTGTGTGTGTGTGTGTGTGTGTGTGTGTGTGTGTGTGTGTGTGTGTGTGTGTGTGTGTGTGTGTGTGTGTGTGTGTGTGTGTGTGTGTGTGTGTGTGCGTGCGTGTGTGTGTGTGGTTGACAAGTGCAGAGGAGCGAGAGGTGAGGGAGACTGAATCGTGCAAGCACACTCTTGAGGCCGAATTAAAGTTATTGATCGTCCATGGCATGCTCTCACACTGAGATCAAAGCTTAACCCTGATCAATGTCTAATCTATTTGTTTGTTTGTGTGTTTTTATACTCAATATCTTAATTTCCATCTTTCTGCAGCTGCAATAATATTCTTAGACTTCACACATTTTATAAGCAGGCTCGATCTTAACCGCTCAGCTTTGATGTAAGAACACTACAGCTATGCTAGGGGCTCTATGAGGCTGCGTACGCACAATCCTGCTTTAGGCTACATGCTAACATCAGCTAATATGCTCATAATTACAATGTTAACAGGCTGACGTTTAGTAGCTTTAATGTTTATCATGTTCACCATCTAAATGTGGTGTATCTCCATGTTACCATTTGTGAAGTGGTATTAAACACAAAGTAAAGCTGGGGTTCCGTGGGAATTTTGTCATAACCCAGTATTTTGTCAACCTGCTTTCCCCCGGGGGCCACTTTTGCAAAATGACAAGAGGCCAGGGCCCAGTTAATAAGCAAACACTAATAACATTTAACCCAGACCTCTCTCTGGGGTTTCCAGGGATCATCCCCCGAGCTTAATAAGTATTTTTTGATGCTGTTTATGCACCTTATTTACAAAAACACTACAACAAAATCTAATTGTGAATACATGTTTTTCATTGAGAATAAGACTAAAATGGTTGAGCGGAACACCCATTAACCTTAAGGAGCGGAACACATTTGGCCCAAGGCTCATTAGTTGAGTACCACTTTCATCTACCAAAATCATCATTAAAAAATCTAATTTTGACCAGATGGTAGATCATTATGTAGGACCATTCCCCATTAATGCCTATACTAAATGACTTGACAATGGTCAGAGCACCACCAACGTAATCAGTATTCTTCCCTGGGGAACCTTTGATATCTGGACCAATCATGATGTCTGTACAAAATCTAATGGCAATCGATCCCACATGGCAAACACGATTGCGTGACTAACAGGTTGGTGCAGCAAGAAGCCTGAAGAGCATCCTTCACCCACTAAATCCTTATCAAACATGTGATGAATATTCCAATTGGCATCACGAAAATCTAAAAACTTCCAAAAGGAACTTCTAGAAGCGGACTACAGCCGGACACGATAACTATGTTGAGGGCAGCTTGCAGCTTGTTTCTCCTGACCAGCAAACCTGCGTCTGGCCTCAACTCACAATTACTCAAAGTTTCCAAAAAGAAGTTCAGTGATTAGCTGTCCACTTCCCAAATGATAACAATGGAAGAGCAATTGTAATTTGCTAGTAAGGGCACCGGACAGTACCGCAGTTAACCTATATGCAACATTACACTAATTGCTGACCACTGAAATGATTGGATTTAAATAGCAGCAAAAAGACACACATTCAGACCCTGTGCCCTACGATTGTATTCATCAGAGTGAAATCTCAGTCTATCATTTCCCCTCTGTCTACCTTCATTAGCACATCTTCACATGTAATGGCCGAGCACGGTGGCAGCCAATCAGACACAGTAATGTAGTCGTTTGAAAGAAGGGTGGTGGTACAGTTAGTGAGTCAGTGTGTAATTCCCTGCTTTGTTCTCACACATATTTTAATGGGACCATAGAATTGAACGGCTCCTTTCACCCCATTTGGCAAAATCCCTGAGCATGACAAATATATAGGGTACAGTATAGTATTACTCTTTATCTAATCACATCATGGGGAAGGTAAATGGCCGCGAGGTGAGACAGCTTATGAGCTTCACTTATCTCTCTTTGCATAAAAGTTAAAGAAACAAAGTGAAATATGGAGATTTGTATTCTCTTTTCCCCCTTCACCTCTCCAGCTCTCCAGCTCTTGTAAAGCTACGAACCACTGCAGTGACCAGATATGTGTAATTTGTATTTGTTGAGAGGTTACCCAGGTGTATTTCACTCCTTTTTTATTGTTTTATGGTCTTAATATCTCTGAGGTGAGGAGTTGATGATAAATCAATAGAAACAATACTTTCTCTCTATGTCAAAGACCAAGGGAACACTTTGAATTTGTCCAAACACACTTCGCCTGGTTTGTGTGTTCTGGTATCTGTGTGAATGCATAGCATTGTAACATGCTTACTATATGCCCTCAGTGGAGATACGCCAAATCCAATTCAGCTATTGACAAGGAGCACACATAATGCATGTCTCCCCAGAGCTTATGGGTATTCATAAGCAACGAATGGATGAGGCATGGGAGACATTTTTTATTCAATATGGAGGGGACATTCTCTGGAGCCTGACAGAGAAACAGCCCCATCTACAGGATTCAACTGGACTGAAATCCAATGGATAAACTCATACAGGGCAGGTTCTGTAACTTACTTTAAAATCCAGTGCATCTCATTGTCTCAGCAAAGTGTAATGAGCCCCCTGGGAGCATGTTCAGGTGAACTTCCTGTAAGAGGAAAGTACCTGTGTCTAGCAGAACAATGCTGTCCTTTTTTCTTTCTTTTTTTAAACAGAAAATACTGTATCTGCAGAATTTGGAGAGGATGCTGCAGCACTCTGCTAGAGAAATCAGGGTGTTCGCTTACACAGAGTGTTGACTGCGTGAACAGTTTCCTGGAAGTGGTCAGCATGTACTCAGCGCTTCTGAACACAAGGTGCTGGGGTCCCCGCAACTAGAAAGCACAAATGCACTCACTTGATATTCTCAGAGGAGAGCAAGCTCAGGATTGAAAATCACAAACACACACTTCCTGGGAGATTGGCCATGCTCTCTAACCCCTTCTCAAATATCACTGAGTCCAGATAGAGGGGAAAGACCTTTGCCGAACAAAGGGAAAGGTTTGATAAGGAAGAGCTCGCTGGTGACACTCTGCCTTTTCTCCTAACTTCAAAGAGAACGCCTGCCCCCGGTGGCCCGTCCGAATTGTCCCCCTCTCTTGACTTTTTGTCTTGTGCGAGAAAAAAACACAAAAAAATGGATGAACAGAGAAAGGGTAAATTTTGAAGTGGGTCGGTTTGGAGTGATGAAAGGGAGGAGAGTTGCAGAGCGGCGTGGGGGTGAAGAGGCAGGAAGAGGAATAGTAAGAGGGATGTACGAGGAAGAAACCGAGAGGGATTAAAGCAGAGTCACCTTGACAAGAGGGGCCACATTCCATATATGTGTAAGGTGCCTGAGGTGTCAACTAGCTGCATAAATGCTCACATTGTTACTCCCAACTATACAAAAAGCAGCAAAATACATAATAAAATGCACATTATATCTGGGTTTGTTTGCTCTAGCAGACTCCACGAGTGTCCGCCAACAGTGCTTGTGTGTGTGCATGTGTTTTCAAAAGAGCTGGCAGCCATGCAGAGGTATGAGACAGATGTGTGTGTCAGTCATTACTGTAATCGCTCCATTTACTCCATCTACCCTGGGAGGGACGGCTGGTCAGCACCATCTGGACACACATGCACATACAGTACGTGGCAATCGCCAGCCATCGTCGCCTTTCATGGGAGGGGAGCCAGCAACAGGAGGCAGGCTCCCAAATGATCATTACATTTTGTGTGTGCATGCATTTGCTGTCTTTGTCACTGTCTCCATTCCTCTCATTCCCTAGTGATATTTTTTCTGAATTTTTCCTTCCTGTCCCCCTCCTCCCCCCCGTCTCCATTCTCCTTTTTCAATCCATTTCTCTGCCTCCCTTGAGTCCAACTGCTTCAGTAAAACATGAATCTGTCTGGTTCCCCGGAGACTACAAGACAAAATGAAAAAAAGGCTGTGGTGAGTTGTAAAGTGCAGACTTGTTCGAGACTCCCTGTGCCTGAGGATGGTCGTCATGGTGTGTGTGTGTGTGTGCGTGTGCGTGTGTCTGTGTGTGTGTGTGGTTGAAAGATACAGAGACCTCAAGCTCATCTACATGTAATTTCCGTCCCCTGACTGAGGACAGGCAAAGCGTGATGAGGAGAGGAGGAGAAGAGAAGAGGAGGAGAGGAGGAGAGGAGAAGAGGAGGAGAGGAGGTGGTCAAGGGGAGAGAGAGAGTGAGCCAGGCTGAAGCTCCGGACTCAAGAGCGGCGGTCTGATCGTCAAGCAACATGTAGTCATGGCAACTGCAAATGGAGAGAGCGAGGAGGAGAGGTGAAGGAACAAGAGGAGGAGAGAAGAAACGAGGGAGATGCTTCAGGTTAAAACTACGTTGCTGGGAGAGTTTGGTGTTTGGCTTTCCTACATTGGAGCAGAATATTACATCCACTTACAGGTGATATTTCAGTTACAGTCAAGAGCCGGGAGTTTGAATATTGCCTGAGGATACATTTTACCTTCTGCCCTTTTACTCCTCCTGTTTACATTACTCAGCAATGACAGTGTTCAGAACTTCTCTTGAATATTTATCACCAATAGCCGGCCAAGTACATATCACTATTCTGTGGGTGCTCTTCTGCTCCTTCATCACTCTATTCTCCGTCTCATTTGTATTCTGTTAGCTTGCTGCCCCTACTTATTCTACAATACACTCTCTCTTTTCCCCCCATTGTCTCTCCATTGGCTCATCTCCTGCTCCCCTGTCCCCCCCCGTTGTCCTAAGATCTCTTTTTCTGGCCTCCATCCTCCCCTCCCTACAGAGCGCCGCTGACATTGGGCATGAGGTCAGAGAGATGGGCAGTCATGCTCCTGCTGACAGCAGGCTCAAATGGGCTTAGATACAGTGTGAGCGGAGACACCCAAGGGACGCCCTCACTAGCTTTAGGCTCTGGACAGGCGTGCATACACACACGCACACACACACACGCACACACACACACAAGCCCCATACGTTCAAACACAAACTTTTGTGGGCATACTATAGGCAGAAACACACATGCATACATTATGCTATACAAACATTACAGCCTTACATACCATAGAGGACATTAACTCAAGCTGCAGGACACACAAACACAATGATGTGTGTTAGGAGCATACACACACACACATGTGTTCACTTATACAAACAGAATGAGGCATGGAATTACAGATTTCAGAAAGGACAAATTCCCTTGGAGGACTGCCATGGATTATTGGCTAGTATACAGCCAGTGTTGTGAACAATGGAATTACTCACTGCTGATGAATGCTGAACACTTGTGTTGAAAATAAAGACCTAAACCTCCAAAGGTCATGCATATCGATTAAGCATTCGTCATATGAAGTGAAAAATCTTTCCATGAGTTGTATCTAATGTTTAAAGCAGATATTAAGCCAAAAGGGAGTGATTACAGGAAATTAGGTGAATGTATGAATAAGGAAATGAAATATTATCAAATGGGAAAATGGTTCAACTTCAATTAGAAACTGTAGAAATGATATAGAGGAGGGAAATGTACAGCTGTTCAATCATTACATTTACAAAGCCTTTTATTGAGGGGATGCACAATCCCTATGCATTGCTTAATCCCATGTAATAATAAAATATTATGTTACCATAAGGTTAGTAATACAAATGAAATGTCAGACATGTATTCTGCAGTTGGCTCATTTCAAATTCGGATTTGATTGCATTCATGTATTAAGGTTAAATTCAAGGGTTTGAAAGGGTAACCATTGCTGTGGTATTTTAAATAACACAGTTAGAGAAATGTCCCATTTTTCCATGTTTTATATAAATGGCATAACATGTGTAATAGGATGTCATGGCAAGGGTCACTTTGGATTATAGTATAAAGATGCCATAAGAAACATTGAACCACACTGCCCCCATGTGGCGATGATACACATTGCATATGCAAGTAGGATGGAGTTCACTGTTCACTAAATACCTCCTCTACCGTATTTGGATCAAATAACATATTTTTCAATTTTCAGGACCAGTTACCAGAAATCCAAATAAAAAAACTCCTACAATGTAAAAAATATGAATCAAACTGTTAAACACACCTTTTCACAAAGACTTGACCTTTATGCCAAATGTCAGGTGAAGTCCCGCCCATCTACTTCCGACCCATGGGACCTGATTGATTGATTGATTGATTGATTGAAAAGTTTATTAACAGCTTGTATATTGGGTACAGTACAGTACAGCTCAGAACATACAATTGTTAAGGGGATGCAGACCAGAGAAAGACTTTCGTCTTGTTTACATCAGGGTCCCCCATTTCCAATTCATCATGTCATTTAAGACATATAAGACATACAGGTGGCTTATTTACAATTTACATACAGGTGGTTTTTTACATACATACCTTATTTCTGAAAAATGATGTATTGAAGTCAATGGGGAGAGAAAGATTATCTTTCGATCCCGTTTGAGTTGTGCAACGAATTACACATATGATGTTTGTCAATCTTAAAAAATAATTTCCATGTAAAAAAAGTCACAGTTTGTCGTAAAACTGTTGAAATATAAGACTATGAAAAATGCGCAACTAGAAAGACTACAAATCCCAGAATCCCGGTCCTGCATGCTGGCTCTTACGGAACCGACTAACTCCCCTTGTGTGTATGTAGTAGGCTATGTACAGCTCTCAACATGCCCAGACTTGTAGTGATTTTCACCTCTTTAAATACTTTTCGCCTCATTCTGAAAGAAATAATTGAAATGTGCCAACGTGACGGCCATCTTGGTGTGTGGTGCGAGACGGGAGATGAAGGTCATTGAGCGGTTTCACACAAAAAAAGTGTTACTTCACAGTTTTACGACACCTTTTTATTTGTTTGACTTGCAAAATTATCTTTTAAATTGACAAACATCATATGTGTAATTCGTGGCACAATTCAAACGGGATCGAAAGATAATCTTTCTCTCTCCATTGACTTCAATACATAATTTTTCCGAAATAAGGTCCCATGGAGGTCCCCCGAAAAGGGAGGGACTTTGCCTCTCTATTACAAAAAATATGGCTGCCAAAGTGTGTTGGAATTTTACTGGACTGACAGACCCTATGAATGCTGCTAAGAATGTATAATATGACTTATAAGTGTATCATAAATGTAATGTCCTTACCTGTCCTGGAGGTGTCCCTGTAGTAAGGTCTCCTCTGAAGGCTCAGGTTACAGGATAGGGTTGCAGGCCTTACAGGCTTCACAATGAAGCCAGCCCCTACTGCGTTGTCACAGTGACCAGTGAACCTATCCATCAAGGTGTGTATCAATTTTCCAGCTGCTCTGGAGAAGAGACAAGAAGCATATAGTTGGGACAGCAGAAGAAAAGGGTGCATCACTGTTATGACTGGAGAAACATCCATTTATAGCGTCTGATCTTAACAAGAATTGAGGTGAGTTAGCACCTTTCATCGCACTTTATATGATTCTTACAAGTGCAGTGTCAGTCCTCTACACTCCAAATCAAGTAGTAGTATCTTTGGACTTACTGTATTTCTAATTCCGACCAGGTGAGTCTTCATGGCGGAGGCAGCAGGCCCCAGAAGTAGCAGTAGAGGTGTGGGCAGTGGAGGGACTGAAGGAGTACGTGTCCCCCAGGATCCCTCTCTCAAAGCTGGGGTGGTGTTATCAGACGAGAGGGTGGACTTCGTACGGGAGCAGGCCTTCTGTGTGCTGCGAGTGAAGATCGATAAGTGGAACCGCTTCATCGGAGCAGAGGAAAACCAGAAGGTGATACTGGATTACCTGGACCACATCTGGACCAACAGACTGCTGCTGTACACCGGACCTGGAGGGACATTGCATGCAGGGGACGCACAGGTAAGAAAACACACATAAAATCAGTTTATGAGAAGATCAGGCACCTTTTTTTCAGTTCCCTATTCAGAAAGTTAATTTTGCACCTTGAGTAAATACTTATTGGTTTAGTTCATATATTGTTTTCTGTATGCACTGTAGGGGTATACTAGACATTCTGTATACAAATATCCCTGAGGTAAAGGTACTGTGCGTACATACAGGCTGATGATGGCACATTTCACTTGTATCTGTTGCATGGCAGGCACACAATTCAGTAAAATTAGATGAAACCTAAAATTCCTAATACCCTGAGAATTTTCATAAACACAGTCACGCACACACAACTGTATACAACTTTGACAAAACAATGAGCAGTCATGCAGTGATATACAGTAAATCATAACAACATGTGTAGTAGGGCTGCTCAATTAATCGTATTTTAATCGCAATTACGATTATGGCTTGCAACGATTACGAAAACAACGTAATCGAAATATAACGATTATTTTTTTATTATTATTATTAATTTTTCTTTTTTATAAATTTTTTGTATTGGTTTTTTAGTTGAGTTATACTTACAGTTCAAGGTAATCAACTGTTAAAAACATACTGTTCAAAAAAAATTCTCCAATAAATTGATGTTTTCAAAGTAAATGGATAATCATTTTTAATAATCGTGATAATTATTGACCCAAATAATCGAGATTATGATTTTGCCATAATCGAGCAGCCCTAATGTGTAGTGTTTTGGATTTAACCTCCATCTAAAATTCAAATGTTCTGAAATAAGTCACTACTTATTTCTAGTGCTTTCAATGCTGTTGAAAGCATTCCTACTGTTTTTGAATCTGTGAAGACATCTCCACCATGGAAGACCAAGCTACTGTGTGTGCTGAAGAAAGGCGTGAAGAGAATCTCACGCCAGCGATTCAGACATGAACTCCGGCTGGGGGAAGTGGCTGGATACCCCATGGAGCACCTTCCTGTTGTCATCTCTGAGGTGGGCTAGTGTGTGTCTGTGAGTGTCAAAGTGATATACTAATTCAGGTTGATGGGAGCAAAGATACTAAGAATACTTGAGGAATAGGACGAATGCTTGGTTGGTTTGCAAAGCTGTAAACAGTTTGTGTCCTCTTTAAAAAGCTTGTGTGCAGTGGTGTCAAGTCACTAAGTATATTTACTCCGTACTTAAGTACCATTTTGAGAGACTTGTACAAAAAAAAGTATTTCATTGAATATTTCAATTAATTGCTACTGTGTACTTCTACTCCACTAGAATTCAGAGGTAAATCATGTACTTTTACTCTACTATGCATATTTAATAGCTTTACTTACTTTTCAGATTTTGACTAATGATGTGAAATATAATCAATGCTTGATTAAGACTTTTAATTACACCTCGAGTCATATTCACTAGCTAATCTGCAGCATACAATGCAATTAAAACGAGCTGCACCTTTAACAGCTTTAATAACAAATGCATCAACCATTCCCAACCAAATCAAAACAAATCATATAAATATTCTGAAATGGACCACTATGCAATAAAGATTTATTTTCTTTTTGGTACTTTAGGTATATTTTGATGCTAATACTTTTGTACTTGTACTTGAGTAATATTTGAATGAAGGACTTTTACTTGTAACAGAGTATCCCTACACTCTGGTACTTCTAATTACTTCCTGTAAGGGAAACTTCTGCAGCAATGGAGAGTCAGGACTCAGAGACACGAGGAGAGTTGGAGCTTTGATGTCAAACAATGATATTTATTAATTATTACAAGGATACGGCCGGAGAATTCATATCACAAGTCACAGCAGCAAAAGGTTCTGACTGCACGGGTGGGTTGTCATGTCAATTCTGATCAGCCTATCTCTCGATAAACCTTTTAACTAGTTTACAGAGAGTTAATGAGCATATTGGGGGAGGCGTAAACATCTGTGGAGCTACAGGAGATGTCTCTCACATCTGTGGAGCTTAGAAAGCCAGTGTTCCCACAGTCGTAAACTTCCCTATCAGGCCATAACACTTGACACTAAGTGCTGGAGCACATTCCTTAAAGCTGGCGTCACGAACAGGATTTGTTATTAACGTCAACAGGCAATAAGGTTAAATATCTTAGGAGTAAGGAAGAAATATTCTCTAACAGGTACAATATCTGAGTCTTCCACCTCTGCTTGTGTGTACTGAATAGGTGCTGGTGTGTGTGCTGTCCAACGGTCTGAACCATGAGGACTGGCCGCGGGTGGTGTCCGATGACATCCACAGGCACCTGGAGAAGCTGAGGAACAGGGTGGTGACGCTGAGAGGGCGCGCGGAGGGGCGGACCCTGCTGCCCCTGCCGCTGAGCGTGGAGAGGGCCCGGCACGAGGACATGGAGCTCAGGTCGGTGTGTGCGGGCCAGGCTAATAGATTAGCTAAGTGTGTATATGTTACTGCATAATCTATGACGCTGTTTCGTTTTGTCAATGAGAGTGTATTATGTTCGTTAAGTTAAATTGTTTTGCGTAACACAGGCCATTTGACAACACTCACCGCGTTTCCAAGATTAGTTAAATGCTCCTTTTGCATCTCAACCACATCCATGCGTTCAACTCTGTTCAACAAGCACCCGGATGTGACACACTTCCTGCTTGTCTTGCATGCCAGTAACACAATACAATTATTATTTTTTAAACGTACATAGAGCTTATTGTTTTTTTATATTTATAAGTTTCAAGACATTTTTACAACAAGAAAAACTGTCATGATAAGCAAAAAGAAAACTGAGAACTGTTTCCAGGTGGGTTCCCAGTTAACTCACTTACTGGGCGTCAACCTCTCGCTCCCCGCTGTCTTTTTCCGGTTGTACAAAAAAAATCTGTAATTTCCAGGTGCCATCTTTGTTTACTTTTGATAGTTACCAATATACACGTATGGAGTCCATTGAGAGTACTATCCAATGGAACAGAGAGATGTAATTGAATAAGGATTATCTTCAAAACACTGTAAGTGTTGGATTGTGGACCTGGTTTGAAAACTGAAACTGCTCTACACAGACGGTGATGTCAAAGATGAGAGCAGAATTAGGCAAACTACGAGAGGAGGGTAAATGAGTAATGTCAAAATTGTGTTGCATGTTAAGAGATGAGACAATGTGAGAGCATTGATATGACAGATCTCAATTGTTGAACTTAAATAGTTTTTGTTTTAAATCTGTTTGTTTTGTCCTTTATAACTGTTTTTGATTTGCATATAAACTGGCTATTGTACTTAATTTGTACTAGTGTGTGGCAGTTGTCCTTCTCTGCCTGTATGGTTTCTGTTTATTCTTGTAACCATCATACAACAATGAGACTATCATCTGGTTGAATAAAGGATTTGTATCCTAGCATTAGCTCGCATAATGTCATCAGGGTGAGAACAATTTTAAAATTCACACATTTCTCATGTAGCTTTTTTGGAAGTAACATATAAACTTGTGAAGAGGCACTCATTAGGCTATTTCTACTGGTTTTTGCATTACATAAACCCCCTCAGTCCCCTCATTACATGCAGAGAGAGAATGCAGAGAGAATGGCAAAGGGGGTGTTTGGCTGAATATGTTTGGTCTGTATAAATCATTGATGCTTTATCTGACTGAGGTTTGTGCAAGTTCGAATCTAGAGCCCTGCAAATTGATAAATCCATGGCGCTGTCCGTGGTGCTGAATTAGCACTCTTTCAACTGGACTTGCGACCTTCTGTGAGTTTTGTGTACTGCTACTATTTGTAGGTCATAAATGAGTAAGTTGCTGATTCACAAACAAGTAGTTCCAGTAAACCCTGTTTGTGTCAAAATTACAAAAAAACACCTAAAAAGACTATGATTCCATTTACATGTTACTGGAACTATATGTTAGTCCCATTTGTAGTTTACTTTCTTTACTTTTTCTTATCTGGAGCCCATATTGCCATATTTACCCACACCCCTCTCTGTCTCCCTCAGCCCCACTGGTTGGCCATTGGACCGTGGCTTGTTATACTCCATAGAAACTCTGATAGTTCAGTGGTCTGGACAGATATGGACCGTCCTGAAGAAAGACTCTGGTATGCTGCTGCTCCGAGGAGACCACCCAGGCCCCAACGTGGAGCTCCAGTTTTGGACCACTCAAAGGGAAAACCTGCTGGGCATCCAGTCACAAGTATGACACTGTTTCTGTGGAAGTGGGTGGGGGGGCAGTCAGTTCAACTTGTTATCTGTAGCTACTGTACGGTCCTTAGGGCACCAGTAGATTTGTGTTTAATTCATAGACTGAGATATTAGATTCCTAAATACCAGATGTTCCACAGTTTGAAATGCCAGATCTATTAAATGTCAGCAGGGTTGAATTGATTTGCGTGACATAGCAATAACTCCACTAATGATTCCAGTTAAAAATTAATACGTTATTTACAAAGTCCCAGTATGTCACAGTTTGAACTCTATAGAAGTAGCATTTATGGAAGAGGTGTTGTATTGAAATTAAATACATTGTACAGGTGTATCAAATAAAGTTGCCACTGAGTGAACACCCTGCTACCATTTCCCCATGTTCAGATCCAGAGTCCTAAAACAGAGCACATCATGGAGATCCTTAGAAGAGTCAATAGCAGTTACTACTCCTCCTTCAACGAGATCTGCATTAAAGTCGATGAGGGTAAATCAGCAATACTCATCCTTTATCAGTGCTAAATAATTTACTCACATCCCAACCTCTCCTTACGTTTTGATGTAAGAAACAAATTAGAAGAAATATTTTTAACTTGCCTTCTTCTAGGTTGAAGTTATCAATCACTATTTCTGTGTGTGATTTTCCTAGCGGTGCTGGAGGCAGAGGACATAGATCTGTATCTGCGTCCTCTGAGGAGACTGATCGGCAGCTTGGAGGAGAGGAGTATCCCACAGGTAGACGCTCTACTGCCTCCTCTTTTCCACACACTCTGTCTCATCTGGAGCCATTCTCAATTCTACTGCACTCCACAACGAATGGTGGTCCTCCTGCAGGAGTTCTGCAACCTGATCATCGAAAAGGTACAATGATGCATCTCTATGTGTATGTGTGGGAGAGAGGGGGACATGATATCAATGAGATTCTTAATATGGTTGTGTGTCTGAATCCAGGCCATTGCCTACCTTATCCCTGAAGAGCTGTTTAAGATGGAGTTGGAGGAAGGGGTGGAGAGAGTCCAGATAACCATCTTAGTTCTGCGCACCTTCAAGAAGTTGTTTCACACTCACCGCCAGCGCATCCCCCAGTACTACAGACACAGCCAGTTCGTCAAGCTGTGGGTCTTTCCGGCTGCGCTTGTGTTTCAGCGGTCGGACCGCATCATGGAGAGGCTGCTTATGATCGAGGTGCACGTCTTAGTTTGTGTTGGTTTCATTGGAACAGTTAAACATGTGCACATCAGGCTATTATTTCTAATAATATGACCATGACCTCTAGAGCAGTGGTTCCCAACCTGGGGGGCGAGCCCCCCTTGGGGGTGCGCCAAAGATCACAGGGGGTGCGCCAGGCCTCAGATGATTTGAGGCCAAATATCATATTTAGACTTTTTTTAGTTAAAAAAAAAAATGGTTTACATATAATTGTAACGCAATACACGATTGTCGCTAAAAGCCTTGTCTCTACATTACAATAACATAATTGATTATTTAATTTTAATAAAAAATCAAGTTAGTAGCTAATAAAGGCATAAAAAGACAGACATGTATAATTCTTTCTATAGAAATGTTTCTTCTGCCCGTAAAGTGTCCAAACCAGGATTTTCTGGATAAGCGCATTTTTAAAACATAGTCATTGTCCATGCCGGTTTCAGTTGGATTATTTGTCACAGTTGCTCCGATCAGATCTGTCTCCTCCATTTTGTAGATTATTTATGACTTTTGAATCCACATAAACACATCGGCAAAATCCGGCTTACTTTGAGCATGTGTTTTAAACAGTTTAATCCCTTTGTGAATTGTTTCCACTTGCGCCGTCCTTTCATTTCTTCATACAGCGGGAATCCAAATGAATTAATCCTGAGTCCAATAACCATCAAAGTCACTCCAATAGTGCTCCTTAATTACGCTTTCATCCTCCTTTAACAAAATACTTCACATTCATCCAGTTTGTGACAGTAGTTGTAGCATTTTTGAGACTTTGAAACTTTAATTACCCAACTTCCAACAGGAGCCCCCCCGGCTCTTGGGAAAAAAGGTTGGGAACCCCTGCTCTAGAAGACACCACTCTGCTTAACTGCTATAGATAATATTTCGATGTATTTGTGTACCCTACAGAGAGTTTTTTTCTAATCATGATATATATTTTCTTTGTAGGAACTTTTTGCAACAGCGCTGGACTTTCTGAAACTGGAGAAGGTTGAACTGGGTGGATCCAGAGGGAAAGTCCTGAGCGAGATGGTCTTCAGCATGAGCGAGGAGTTTCATGACCGCTGGAGGGCCCTCAGAGAGAGCAAATACGACCCCCTGGACTATAGTAATGATGTGAGGCTCAGTGAAATTGTTTGTTAGACTTGTCTTTGATATCACACTGCTATGTAAATCAATAAGCCCCAAAGGCCTGTGAATCACAGCAATTTATAAGTGGCACTGACAGGCACAGCCGAATAATGAAAAATAAAAATTAGATGTTATTTTTCAGCCCAGCAGTACACTAATTGAAAAATAACAAAGCAAAGTGGTTGCCAAGCAACACGCCGAAAATCTGTGACAGCCGTCATTATTAGTCAGTGAATTATTTTATTTAATCTACTGGATATTTGACAGCTATTGTATACAAGCTTCCAATATAACTGAGCCAATTAAATGTGGAACTGAATCAGAAATTGATCTCTGTTCTGAAATATGTTTTAATGCACTGAAGATAAAGTTCAATAGGTGGACTCAAAGCTGTTAAATGAGGAATAGGTTTGAACATATCCAGTGTTTCCTGTCTAATGCCATCTTGTGTCCAGGACTTTGTGCATCACTACAGACGCTTCATGGAGCAGAACAGGGACTTTGACCAGAGGCTTGGAACTGTCCTTAAGCTGGCCTTCCAGCACTCCAAAAACCTGACGTCAATCTTTAAGGTAATGTGTCTGTGAAATCTCACTCATCAAAAAAGCCCATTACTGTATTTATATATCTCTAAGTCATTTGTCGACAAGGTGTTGATATGTTGCATCTTTTTAGGATCTGTGTTGTTAGATGTTAGAAAACTGTTGTCCTTTTAATCAGCTGAAAAGCGTATATTTATACATTGGAATTTAAACTTGATTGTGGCTTAGACTAACAGCCAGGCATGGTCCAATGGTCATTCTACCTAAAGTTTTCTAAAAATGTCTTGTTGTTTTTGTTGTGTGCAATCTAGTTGTTGAAGATTTTCAGCACCCTGCTTGAGAGGCCCATGATCCACCAGCTGTTCTCTCCCAACTACAATGTGTTGTTGGATATGTTTCACCAGGAAGTAGACTACTGCCAGTGTATACTGGATAAACACAGAGATGGGGTAAGAGAGATTAAAAGGAAATAAATATTCTCAAAGATTTAGAAATTCGAAGAATGGCACACCTACTTTTGAATATACAAAAATACAGCCATAGGATCTGATTACAGCATCACTAAACTATACCGTACACTAAACTATGCCGTAATAGTCTGTCTCAATCGTAGATGTCTCAATTTGGTAAGAAACCTATTGTATTGTGATTCAGAATTGAAATGTGTGCCACAAACTCATTTGAATTTTTTTTTTATTTAAAGTAATGAATGACTCCATTATCAGCCAAGTTAATTCAGCCTTTGTGTTTTTAGCTGCGGTCAGGCTGTATTGTCTTGGGGAAGAATATGCCGTATGTGGCCGGGAACCTCAAATGGTCCCAGGAGCTTCGGATTCGCATCCTCACCAACAGGAGCAACCTCAGCGAGCTGGCCAATATGTACGGATAGACACCATTATATTATGTTACTACGTTCACAGCAGATCTGTTGTTGAGTTTACTATATACTGTATATCTTCCAGGCCTCTGCGGTCAGCTGAAGCAGACGACATCCTCCAAAAGTGTCAGCATGTTCTGGAGGTTTTGGACCAGCATGATAAGGAGCTGTTCTCAGAGTGGACTGAGGGCCTCCAGGAAATCTGTGAAACCCACCTGAAGGACCCCCTGCTCACACTGGACGCTGACACAGGCCTGTTTCAGGTCAACTTCAGTACTGCAGTAAGCACAACGTTTTAGAAGTGGCAATCACCAAATATGAATACAATTTAATTGTATAACTAAGTATAAAGGTAGAATTGGTGCAGCAGTGTGCCTCAAGTCGTCCCTGCTAACTCCTAGTATGGATGTTACATACAGGAATGTATAATGGAAAATGCATATTAATCATTAGACTATGCAAGTCATTCCATGATTAACATGTTAAGTTAAGCCACGAATAAGAGGTTTGATTATTTTAGATATACAGTTTATACTATTTTCTGCTTCAACATGTCACTGATTTCCGCAATATGATATTGATTTAGCCTGTCCTCAAATTATAAAATACTTTATATTTGCCACAGTTTCATTTCTCAGCATTAAATACCTGGTGTGTCTGTTTTTGTCTACAAAAAAGCAGAATTTTTCACAGCACCTGATCAGATAAAAACAAATCCCAAACCCACTCAACATCAAATAATGAAACAAGGCAAAGCAGAAAGAGCAGCAGCAATCATTTATTTTACCAGCGTTGTCAGAAGTAGGCACTTTAATTCAGGGATAAACAACGAATCAGATGTACTGTGAGCATTTATCTCATTTAAAACATTTGTGCGCTTTGTTCCAATGTTAATGAGATTTCCACTCTAAGATGTTTATCCTATTTGATGTTTTGCTTTCACAGTTAAAGTAAACAATACAAGTAATTGCTACATGGATTAATCAATTTGATTGTTACATTTCTCACCCTCTCTCTGCGCCTGTCCCCAGTTGACATCAGTGTTAAGGGAGGTGAAGTATCTGGGTATGCTGAAGAACGAAAACATTCCCAAAGCAGCTCTCCATCTCTACTCCAAACGGGAGAGACTCTACATGGTGGGAATAAATTGCTAGTGTCGCATTGTATAAGTATCAAACCGCTATATTTGTCAGCTATGTGGCCGGTGAAACGGGGTGTAAATAAGTTTAAGGCTTAACGCCACATTGTATCCTGTAGTACACACAGACACTGACTTTGGTGACCCAGTGGTACAACAAGCTGCACAGCACCATCCTGGCGGTGGAACTGGGGTTAGTGAAAGATGAGATGGATGGGACAAGACGTCAGCTGGAGCCGGCCCTCCAGGAGCTGAGCTGGGCTCGAGACGACCTGTGGGACTACATCCAAATCACACGAGACCTGGTCAAGGTACTGAACGTTTATTTTGTATGGTAGGGAAGTATTTTGACTATGTTAACTAGAAGGGCCCTTTTTATATCTCTTTCAAATGTTGTTTACATCAATGAAAAATAATTCGTTGGTACATCTCACATTTGGAATACAATTAAATGGGTTCTTCCCTGGCCCAGTATTTGTATCTGTAGTCAAACAGACAAACAAACCGACAAATAAAAACAAAGCGCATAACACTGGTGAGTTTTTGTATTCTTTATTTGGGGTCACATTATATTAAAAGTACAGTTTTGCAAATCATATCTCTTTAGTGACCCGAAAATGGCAAATTAAATACAGAACAACATTTGTAGTACATAGGGGTTGTTTGAAATGACAAATATCTTCACATACTTCTCCACATGATTCTGCTGACATATATAAAGTAGTGGTTTAATTTAGATCGTGTTTTTCAATAAAAATATGAAAAGCTGCTGTATAAATGTTGCCTGCCAACGTAGCACGAATCCAGGCATTCAAGCCAGCTTTCCTCTTTATGGCGAACACTCCTAAAAGAGAAAAGAAACATGCAGCTGTCATCCAAAGGGAATTTAATTACCGGTTGTAATAGTTTCTCTATTTGCTGTTGCCAGAGCATTTCTAGTCGTGTCCAGACGAGTAAAGCTAATGTGGAGGCCATCCAGGCCCTCATGGGGAAATTCAGCCACCGTGCCTTCATCACCAGAAAGAGCCGTGGATCCACTCTCCTCCTCTTCTCTGACATTGAAGAGAGTGTTTCCAAACAGCACACTCTCATCACCAGTACAGGGGAGGAAATACACACTCTGCTGCAGGTATATTCTCTCACCTTACTGTGATGCTTTAGAGAACGGCTTTTACTTTGTATATGTCTCTCATATTCTTACTGTACATTATCAGATCAACCTCGTTTCCTTCTTAAAGGAATACAAGAAATATAAGAAAAGGTTTCTGGCATGCCTCCACAGATCCAAAATGGAGAAAGTAAATGCGGCTAATTTCACAAGAGCAATATTCAAGTAACATTTGAAACAAATTTGTACTTGAATATTTTGAGTTGTTAAATGCAGCCCCTTTTTACATTATTAATGAAATGTCACCTATTATGCAAAATAATTTTTTTCATGTCTTTTATCCATCAACATGTGTCCCCTCTGTGTAAAGAGATTCTGAGAGTTTCAGGAAAAAAGATTCGGTCTCTTTTTGTCCTGATCCATTTATATGAAAACCTGTCTGAAAATGAGCTGATCAGATTTTGGCCACTTTATGATGTCATAACGATTTTTTTTGGCTTGTTTAACTATTAGCCAATCACCAACCAAGGTAACACCCGCCCACCTTATCACCTGAATCTCCTCCTAGAGCACCTTTGTGTTCTTTTTAACCAAATATTTCTCAGAGGGGCGTGGGGACTTCAAAGACATGTTTTGTATATAACTGAGAACTATAATCTAGTGATGAAAAAGAGTATAATAGGGGCCCTTTAAGACTCTTCTTATTTTTGTATTCTTTGTTCAACATGGAACATGCAAGAAACATTTCTATCACAAATGTAATGTAAGACAGGATGAGGAATGTAATAACAAAAGATCATTTTGAGGGTAAAGTATTATTTTAGCCCCACTTTTCCCCTCCCCTCCAGGAGAGCGAGTCTCTGCTGGGTGTGGCAGACCTGAGCAGCAGTGAGTGGCAGGGCTACACAGACTATGTGGACCGGATGATCCTGACAGGCTTCTCCAGTGCCGTGTGCTGCTCCCTGCAGTACCTCATGGACAACACAGACGCATCCCAGCGTATCACACCGCTGTTCGAGGTCCAGCTGGTACTCAACAGCAACGAGATGACCTTCGACCCCTCGCTGGACTCCAGCCAAAGCGGTAACTTCTATGATATTGTGGATAAGATGGTGGCCAACATCACCAACATGGCATCCTTCATTCCCAGAGTGGCCACGCATAAACAGCTGGATAACTATCAGGTGCTGTACAGATTGGATTATAGGGAAGATAACATATATCCACACACCCTGTACTATCCTAAACTGCTTCCTCATCTTGTAGTGCGATATAAATGAAATGGAGGATTTGTCAGAGATGTGCCATGTTATCCGCTCACGGGCACGCATAGCTATTGCTAAGGTAAGATTACCTGTCAACATATGGAGACATATATGATGCTTTCAGGCTCACCGTTTTAAAGATTGTGTTGCCTTTCAGGTCAGAGAATATCAGGGATCCTTTGCCAGCTACCGCTACCTCTGGACAGATGACAGGTCAGATGTTTTTTAATCTTTATCACATTTGATATACAGGTTGGTATATCAGGTTGGTATATCTAAACAAATATTCTAAAGGAATCCTTTCTTTGCCTTTATCACAGGTCTGAATTCATGAGGCAGTTCCTACTTTATGGCCATGTGTTAAGTACAGAGGAAGCGGAGCTGTATGCTGACTACGAGCTGAAAAAGAATCCACCCACCCTCGACAACTTCAAAGAACAGGTGTGCCTCATATTTTTCACTTCCAAAAGCCTTTATTCAGAATTGACTTTAGTCTTTTTTTTCTTTGATCAATGTGTCTGAGTCGCCGCATCATTCTTCATTGCAGATCAACCTGTTTGAGTCTCTGTATGTACGAGTGAGCAAGATGGAGGACAGGAGGGTGTTTTGTGGCTGGCTACAGCTAGATATCAGACCCTTCAAGCACACACTGATGAATGTCATCAAGAGATGGAGCTGGATGTTCAAGGAGCACCTGCTGAACCACGTGAACCAGAGGTTAGCATGCACAAGCACACACACATACTGTATGTATTCTAAATAGACAAAAAATACACAAAGAGTTAAGAACTGCTTCAAAATGTAGAAAAGAGATGGTGAGTTTTTAAAGAAATTGTAAATGTGCAACACCATATTTGAGGTTAAAAATTGTAGGTTTTGTTATACATTTCCAACTTGGATATAAAACATTATCTGAATATAACCTTCCTTGGCACTGTAGTTTAATTGTTTGTTACCTACAATTGCCCTAATATGCAAATGTCCACTGTCTGGTTGTGGTTATAGCCCCACAATATCAAAACCCTTACTAAAAGCAATCTGTTTTAACTCTTAAACTAAGGATATGTACCCTAACATTATCCTCCTTTCTCTCTTTCCCACAGCGTGAGAGAATTATCCTCCTTTGTCCAGGACACGGCCAGTGGTCTTTCTGAAAAGGTGTCAGATGGCGACTATGCAGGCCTGGTGGACATCATGGGACACCTCATGGCCATCCGAGACAGGCAGATCAGCAACAATCAGCACTTCAAACCTCTCAAATCCACTGCGGAGCTCCTCAAGACCTACGGACAGCAGCTGCCAGAGAGCGTCTACACGCAGCTAGAAGTGTGTACCGATGCACAAAATACACACTTTTCCATGAGTGCTGGCAGATATGCTACTTACAGTATATCATTACTTTACATTCTTCCTTTTATTACCGTAAAACACAGGAGCTGCCCGAGAAGTGGAATAGTCTGAAGAAAATTGCATCCACGGTTAAACATGAAGTGGCGCCACTACAATCCAATGAAGTTTCAGTTATTCGCAGGAAGTGTGTCCGGTTTGAGGTGAGGCTGTGTGTGTGTATGTGGGGTAGGATGTCAGTGTTGTATGCACCCTACAAAGAGCTCAATATCTGACATATAAACCTTTCTTTCCTGCATTATATATGACTGACTCCACCCCACCCCCCAGTTTGCACCTTTATAGATGGTGAGATGGAGACAGATATGCAATGAATCCTTAATGGACAGGCTTTTTCTTTTTAATTCAGGTGAAGCAGCATGATTTCAGAGAACAGTTTCGTACCGAGTCCATCTTTAGGATCGATGTGGAGGAGCAATATAAACTAATTGATAAGGTGAGCCCTTATCCTTTGAATGTATAATTAAATCAAATCTAACAAACAACACAATTTCAAGCCACAAAACACCTCTGTCTCCAGTCTAATCGAGGAGTAGCAGTGATGGAGGCAGAAATGAAGAAGCTGCAGGACACAGCTGATCTGTTTGAGGTCAGCTTCCCAGACTACAAGCAACTGCGCCAGTGTCGCTCTGACATCATACTGGTCAAAGCCGTTTGGGACATGGTCATCTTTGTGAAGGTAAATGTTTATAAGCTCAAAACAAATACCGTATGTTGGTATTTTCACGAGATGGAAAGGCCTGCGCAGTGAGGCTCAGCCTTTCACTGCACTTACCCACCTGCTGAGTATTCCTTATCTATAGCTGACCTTTAAGTCTGTAGAGGTGTCGGGTAGGGATGGGTATCGTTTGAAATTTATCGATTCCGATTTCGATTCCGGTTCTGCTTATCGATTCCGGTTCTTATCGATTCCCCGTTTCGATTCCAAAATTGTAAAATAAAGAGGTCAAACGTTTAGATAACAAAAATATATTTATTCTTAAAAGCTTTAACTGAAATTGTTACTAAAAAATATACATGCAATACAAATGTATTGCACAATAGCTGTGCTTTATTTTAACTGAGCTATGCCTGTGGCAAGCTATTAACAGGCATTACACTTTGCCTTTTCTTTTTCTTTTTTAGTGTAGTGGAGCCTCACTTCAGAGTGTTTACCGCGACCTATCTTTGGTGTTATGAAGTGACTGAGCTCGTGAAATGTCTACGGGAGGGCGGGGGAGCATCGCTGCGGGGCAACTGTGGACCTCTGTCGCCTGTCAGCGCAATTTATATGATGCCGTTTAAAAAAATGAAGGGCGGTGCCGGCCGTCAACGGCCCGCTGACGACCGGCCGTTCTGTGATTCTCCAGGTCCGCCCTGTATTCCACCGGGTCACCGCAGCACCGCGGTGCAGGCGGACCCGCTGGAATACAGGGTCTACCGCGTTTAGGAACCGTTAAGCAGAACCGAAATTGTGTATTTTGTATGGGTACCCGGTACCCGGCATTTTCTTATCGGTTCTCATCTGGAACCGAATTTCGGTTCCCAACCCTAGTGTCGGGCGATATGTATTTTCTCAGATCAAATATTTCCATTATCCTCTCTGTGCCAGACCAGTATAGAAGATTGGACCAAGACGCCATGGAAGGAGATCAACGTCGAGCAGATGGACATGGAGCTCAGGCGATTTGCCAAAGTATAACATGCTTTCATGGCCAAACATTTTTTACCCAGTAAAGCAAAATAGTATATCACTCTCACACGTATTGACTGTTTCTGTATATATAAGGAGATGAAGATGCTGGATAAGGAGGTGAGGGCATGGGACGTCTACATAGGTCTGGAGTCGACTGTAAAGAACCTGTTGACCTCTCTGAGAGCCGTCAACGAGCTGCAAAACTCCGCTGTCAGAGAGAGACACTGGCAACAGCTTATGAACACCACAGGGGTATGACACTATCCACTAAGTCTCAAACAATCCTATTCTATAATATTTGATCATTAATCAAGTTCTTCACTTTGATAATTACCATGCTATTGAGTTCAGTTATGTTCTCTGAAAATCTACTCTTTACATGCTCAACATTCATTCAATGTCTAGGCCTGTAATGACCTGCACAGTTCAGTGAGCCCAATTATCCGTGTCTGAAATCTGATCGCTCTCATGGCTGCTGTGCATCCCTTTTCATTCTCAGGTCAGGTTTGTGATGGGGGAAGGCACCACCCTGGGGGACCTTTTGGAATTACAACTTCACCGTGTGGAGGACGAGGTCAAAAACATAGTGGACAAGGCTGTGAAGGAAATGGCTATTGAGAAAGTGAGTATCAAAGATAGCATTCAGTTGTATAATAGTGTCCTGTATGTCAATGTACTGTAGTAGCTGCAATGGTTATTCAAATCAGATCACTTGGCAAAGAAGTATATACAAAAAAAAAGGAATTTCCCCTGAAAAAAAAAAAAAACCTGAATTTAGAGAGAAATGATGTCCAAAATCCCTTTATCATAAATCATCACTTCTACCATATTCTTAAAAAAAGAAATACTGTAAAATAATTATAGCTCACAATGGACAAATACGCTCAAATGACACGTTCTTATTCAGAAATAAGATGCATAGCATATTTAGTAACATCATTAAATGTTTAATGTTGGTCTTACTGCACCACTCTAAAGCTACATTTACTCAGGTTTTGGCCGAGATAACCCAGACGTGGAGTGTCATGTCGTTGTCTTATGAGACTCACAGCAGCACAGGAACCCCTCTGCTCAAGGCCGATGAGAATCTGATAGAAACACTGGAGGACAACCAGGTGAGCGTGATAACTGCGCTGATTCTCACAAGTATGTGATATCTACTTTATTTCAGTGGTTTAATGCTGAACCTTGCTACATATAAGATTATCATGCTTTGGCTTCTGTAGTGCTTTCTGTCATTGTAGAAGATTCTTACAGATCATGATGTAAAGCCACTCCTTTTCTTTCTCTTCAGGTGCAGCTGCAGAACATCCTGATGAGTAAGTACGTGGAGTATTTCCAGGCGGAGGTGAGTGGATGGCAGAAGAAGCTGATGGTGGCCGACCTCGTCATCTCTGCCTGGATGTCCGTCCAACGCACATGGGCCCACCTCAACAGCATCTTCACCAACAGCCACGACATCCGCTGCCAGCTGGCCAACGATGCTGAGCGCTTCCAGGGAATTCACTCTGACTTCCAGGTAACCAGAGGGGGGAAGTACATCTACTCAAGTACTGCACTTAAGTACAATTTGGAGATACTTTTATGCAACTATATACAGTGCTTGAACTCCACTACATGTCAGAGGCAAATATTGTATACATTTGTACTGCCTTTCCTGTGAAAAAGCTTATTTGTTTCCAGATTTACTCAGAGATGTAGAAATAATTAATGTTTCCTAATAGGATGAGGAATTGTATCCTACCTAGCTAAACAAACTTTTAGACCTTTTTTTAGCTCAGGAAAAGTTGACTTTTTAGAGATGGGTGTTTCTCAAACGACTGCCACGCTATAAACACATGTCTTACATTATGTAGATTAACTTGCGTAAGGTTTAGAATGCAAGACTTTTACTTGTAGTGGAGTTTTCTCACAGACTGTTATTGCTGCTGTTACTTGAGTAAAGCATCTGCATACTTCTTCTACCACTTGAGCTAACACATAACACATAAGACATGCATCCACCTCACCACATCCTAATGGTGTGTGAAATGTTCTTTTTCTCTGACTTGGCTTCTTTCCCTCCCCAGACCTTGATGACTGAGGTGGTGCAGAACAGTAATATGGTAGAGGTGACTAACCAGCCTGGCTTCCTGGAGAACTTGGAGATGTTGCAGCAGAGGCTGTCTGTGTGTGAGAAGGCCCTGGCCGAGTACCTGGAGACAAAGAGACTCACTTTCCCCAGGTTTTACTTTGTCTCTGCCTCAGACCTGCTGGAGATTGTCTCCAAGGGGACACAGCCCAAACAGGTGACTGATCACAATCTGATCATGTTTTCCAAATACTTAAAGGTTCAGCTAACTCCATCCAGTTATTTGATTTGTGGAGAATGATAATAGATATAAGGTTGAATGGCTTAAATCCAGTCAAGAGATAACGACTTGTTAACAACATAACCTTGAAAATAATGAATGAACTTTATTATATTTGTGTGTTTTATTCCTCAGGTCACTAGACACTTGCTGAAGCTGTTTGACAACATAGCAGATCTTCGCTTTAAGGACTCAGACGGAGGTGGAGGAGGAGAGGAAGACGGGGAGGCAGTTGCTATAGGGATGTTCAGCCGAGAGGGAGAATATGTTCCATTCTTTGAGCCATGTGTCTGCGAAGGACAGGTATTGAAAAACAGAATTAGATGTATGTGTGTGCAAAGTAGATGTACACTCCCTCACTGCTATATTAACATGTCTCTTTTGTTTATAATATGCACAGTATGTACTTTATCGTGTGTGCAAACATTTGCTATGTGTAATCATGTTGTGTCTTTTCCAATCATTATATAGTATTGAATTCTATTTGTATTTCAATGTATGTAACATTTTGTCTCCTTCTTCAGGCAGAGTGTTGGCTGAGTGCCTTGGAGAGCACCATGCGCTGCACGGTCAGAAAGGAGATCCAGGAGGCTGTAGCCGCGTATGAGGACAAACCCAGAGACCAGTGGATGTTCGACTACCCTGCACAGGTCTGGTAATGCACTGTCTGTAGAAATACAACTTTAACTTTATGAACACCAAAATCATCTGTTGTCTGTCTCTGATTTTCTCTCCATTCACAGGTAGGGTTGACTGGTAGTCAGGTGTGGTGGGCCACAGACGTGGGCATTGCCTTTGAGAGAGTGGAGGAGGGATTTGAGACAGCTCTCAAAGACTACAACAGGAAACAGGTAGTGCTATACATTCAACATATTGTTAGGTAGAGCTGAAACTAACTAATCTTTTGATAATTGATTAATCTGCCGATCTTTTTCTAGATACACATTTAAATTGTTTGTTTATCACATTTCATTCCAAATGTGTTGTGTTCAGTGATCATTTTTTGTTTTTAGATCACACAGTTGAACTCACTGATCCACATGCTGCTTGGAGATTTAGCTCCTGGGGACAGACAGAAAATTATGACCGTCTGCACTATTGATGTCCATGCTCGAGACGTGGTGGCTAATCTCATAACTCAGAAGGTAAGGCTGAAGAGAAACACTTATCTGCTGAATAAAAGCACAACAAAATGATGTTGGTTTAACTCTATGTGTCTTGTAGGTGACAACCGGCCAGGCCTTTGCTTGGTTGTCCCAGTTACGCCACCGTTGGGATGACGAAACCAGACACTGTTACATCAACATCTGTGACGCCCAGTTCCAGTTCAGCTATGAATACCTGGGGAACACTAACAGACTGGTCATCACTCCTCTAACGGACAGGTACACCTGTAGTACTATATGTCACACTGATGCACAAGCACACAGATTTTACACATCATTAAAGAAAGTGCAAAGTGTATTGGAAAGAGAAAGGTGCCGTGGGACCTCAGTTAAATAGGCAGTGAAGACAGACATTAGTAGAGGAAGTGAATTAGTTATTTACATTGCCCAATATCATTCAGACTCATAGAGAGAGGGGGGTCCCACAAAGGATAATGATCCAGGAAGTTTCCCTAACAACTTAAAGACTGTACAAACGTTGAAAGAAGTTAACTCATATTAGAAAAAAGGTGTTAATCTGGGTCTAAAGATGAAAACAATAGTGTTTTTTCGATGTCCTATAATCAAAAAAGGGCAAAATAAAGTAGCTTTGAAGTGTTATATCTGACCATATTGTATATCATACCATATTTTTAACATATACTTCAGTCCACTTTGGAAAAGTGTGGATCAGAGTAACTAACCGTGTCAATATTGTTATAATTTCAAATATCTACCCTGCCTCTGTTAGGTGTTACATAACACTGACCCAGTCCCTCCATCTGACTATGAGCGGTGCCCCCTCAGGCCCGGCAGGCACCGGTAAGACGGAGACCACTAAAGATCTGGGACGTTCCCTGGGCATCATGGTCTATGTGTTCAACTGCTCAGAACAGATGGATTACAAGGTAGCATCGACTGCGCAGATGCTATCCGTAGTGTCTATTTATGTCTTATTTACTCTATTCATTATGCCAATTATAATAAATCCACCCCTGAACTAACTCACTTTGTCTCCGCCACATGTCTTCAGTCCATAGGAAACATTTACAAAGGTCTGGCTCAGACCGGGGTGTGGGGGTGCTTTGATGAGTTCAACAGGATCTCAGTGGAGGTGCTGTCTGTGGTAGCTGTGCAGGTCAAGACTATACAGGATGCTGTACGCAACAAGAAGCAAAGGTAGATACGAAAACTGTACTTGTACAAATGAATTTGTCTTTTGATCCAGGCTGACATTCCTCTGCAGACTCATCTCTAATTGTTTCTGTGTGCATTTAGGTTCCATTTCCTGGGAGAAGAGATTGAACTGAAGTCAACAGTGGGGATCTTCATCACTCTGAACCCTGGTTATGCTGGCAGGGCCGAGCTCCCAGAGAATCTCAAAGCTCTATTCAGGTCTGATATTTAAACTGAGGAGAGAGTATTGCAAGATATTACAAATGTCAAAGATTACTCAAATGAGTTCCGTTCACTGTTCAGGCCCTGTGCCATGGTGATCCCAGACTTTGAGCTGATCTGTGAGATCATGTTGGTTGCTGAAGGCTTCATAGACGCTCGTCTGCTGGCAAGAAAGTTCATCAGCCTCTACACTCTTTGTAAGGAGTTGCTGTCCAAACAGGTACATTAAACCACTGTAATCTAAAAGCAGAACTAGAAAGCATCTTAACAAATCATAAAGGTCATTTCTCATGAGTAGCTCATTCTCGATATTTTTGATTGAACTTTCCTAGGCTATGGAAATAACATTGTAATTTTAATTTAGGAGGTGTTCCCCTTAGATATAGTGAACTGAGTATTGTAACTCTTATTCAAATAGTTTTCCACTCTGCTGCACATGGTTAACATATTGGAAAACAAATAACAGAGCTTCTGAATGCACTCTGACCATTCTTGCGTTGAACATGTTTTGTCTTTGCACTGATCATTACGACTGATAAAGTTGATGACTTTGGTCTGCTTTGAAAATCATTTACTGTACCGGAAGATAAAAGATACTTGACACAGTATAGTACTTGCTTTCACTGCTTGATCAGTTATGTTTTTCCTTTTTCTGTTAGGATCATTATGATTGGGGTTTGAGAGCTATCAAATCAGTCCTGGTTGTGGCTGGGTCTCTGAAGAGAGAGGAACGCAGCAGACCTGAGGAACAGGTACGCATCAATCTGATGTCAATGATTAATGCTAATTTCCACACTGATCTCACAGGTAGTTGAAATGGGGACAATTTGTGCATTCATGTGGCTTGTGGTTTTGGCAAATCTTGAGTTCATAATTGCATTTACATTACTTCATCCACGCTGTCATTTCCTGCCCAGGTGCTGATGCGGGCGCTGAGGGACTTCAACCTGCCTAAGATAGTGACCAGTGACGTGCCGATATTCCTCGGGCTCATCAGTGACCTGTTCCCTCAGCTGGACGTGCCCAGGAAGAGAGACCCCGAGCTGGAGAACGCTGTGCGCCAGTCAGTCAGTGAACTGCGCCTGCAGCCGGAGGAGAACTTCATACTTAAGGTGCTCCATAACTATGCCATGCTCTGGGGAAGAAATGCCTCTGTTTCAGTATTGCCTGCAATGTGAATAAACATATATGTTACTTTGGTAAATAAAACTCAGTTCATCACTACAGTATGTTTACAGTTATTTGTTAATAGTTCTAAATTGCAAGTTTTTACTTTCTTTTGAAGATGCACAGTACTTTGTTTCATTGGGAACACAAATATACAAATTAATTCATATACAGTACATAGGTCTGTCATTCTTTAAAATAGTGTTTATATCATAATCCATTATGATTCACTGTTTGTGTCTACAGGTGACCCAGCTGGAGGAGCTGCTGGCGGTCAGACACTCTGTGTTTGTAGTAGGTGGACCAGGAACCGGAAAGAGCCAGGTTAACTTTTCGATATACGCTGTATCCATTATTACATACAAAATAGGATTTGCACATTTATTTTAGAAGCCGATTTTGTAAATGATGGCTTTTAAGCTTGTACCAGAACACATATTTCACAGATCTCCCCAAGTTTAAGTCAAGGAAGAGTTGAATTTCCCTGTTTTCATACATATGGACCATCTAGTAAACAATAAGGGATTTGATTTTGTGAAATACACAGATCTTGAAGACTCTCCATCGAACGTATGCAAACATGAAGATGAAGACGGTTTGGAATGATATCAACCCGAAAGCTGTGACCACAGACGAGTTGTTTGGATACCTGCACCCTGCGACCAGAGAGTGGAAAGACGGTGAGGGGCTTGAGAATTGTACACGGAATTTAACACACTGTTCAAGGGAGCCAGTGTTTTTCTGCAGCTTGTGGGTCACTGTCAAGAATTAGTTATTTTCGGTGTCAAAACCATAATTTATTCAAAAGCCTACTCACAGAATTAATTAGAATTTGTCAAAGTACATTTTCTGGTTCAGAGTTAGCTCTGGTTTAAATCATTTTGATGTGGAATAAATTACTATGATTGCATTACATGAGTCTGCTTTTGTACAACTTTGATACTTGTATAGGACCATGTAATAGTGTTGGTATTGATATGCCACTGTTTATTTAGGTCTGTTCTCCTTTACCATGAGAGAGCTCACCTCAGTGGGCCATGATGGACCCAAATGGATTGTTCTGGATGGGGATATTGACCCTATGTGGATTGAGTCACTCAACACAGTCATGGATGACAATAAGGTCAGAGTGCACCTTTTGCTCTATTTTTTTAATTCTTATAATGCAGAATATTGTCCTTCATGCAAAGATTTAATAGGCTTTCATCCTCATCCAGAAAGCCCTGGATTAACAATTATAACATTATTTGTTGTCAGTGCTGTTCACTTCGCATATTTCGGCTGCTTTATATGTTTGACCTAATGCTTAAGCTGGACACAACCTCATGTTCCTCTACTTTTTCCAGGTTCTGACTCTTGCCAGTAATGAGAGGATCAGTTTATCTTCCTCGATGCGTCTACTGTTTGAGATTTCTCATCTGAAGGCAGCAACTCCAGCTACTGTCTCCAGGGCAGGAATACTCTTTGTCAACCCTCAAGATCTTGGCTGGAGCTCGTAAGCCACGCAAAAGCACACTTATGAAACATGGGCTTCTTATTCCCTTGCTTTTCTGAAATTGTACACCTGATGTCTTTGCTGTATATCCAGGTATGTGACAAGCTGGATAGACACCAGACAGGCCCAATCAGAGCGAGCCAATTTAACCATTCTGTTCGATAAGTACGTGCCGTACTGCCTGGAACAAGTGCGCTGCAACCTGAAAACCATCACTCCCATACCAGAGAGCAGCATGGTGCAGGTGAGAACACACCATGCTCATTGTGCATCTCACCTATACTGTCACACAAACATTTACATCCTGTCTTTTTAGCCAGAAGTTGTGTTTTTGCATATTGTCAAAAAGGGCAATGTGTTACGATGTATTGACCAATCGGATGTATGTGTGTTGGCGAATCAGACACTGTGTTCCTTGTTGGACTGCCTGCTGACAGAAGACAACACTCCTCCTGACTCACCGCGAGAACTTTATGAGATCTACTTTGTCTTCGCTTGTGTCTGGGCCTTTGGAGGGGCCCTCTTCCAGGACCATGTGTGTGGTGACTAAATGCTCTCTTGAAAAGCTTACTCCTTTTTATTGCACTATTTAAAATCTGATTAATATGTCACATTATGATATTTTCCCAACAACCAGCTGAATGACTACCGTGCAGAATTCAGCCGCTGGTGGTCTAAAGAGATGAGGGCAGTGAAGTTTCCTTCCCAGGGCACTGTCTTCGACTATTTCATTGACTCTGAGACAAAAAAGTTTACCCCTTGGAGCGAGAAGATGTTGCCCTTTGAGCTAGAGCCTGAGGTACCATTACAGGTAATGATTTGTGTACAAAGAACAGAATTACTTTACACTATGCTCATACTTAATTGAACAGTTCTTTCATTAAGTTCCTGCTTCGTATGTGTGTTTCAGACTGTGTTGGTCCACACTCCAGAAACCCTTTGTCTGACCTACTTCATGGACCTGCTGCTCCACAGAGGAAAACCTATCATGTTAGTGGGCAACGCAGGAGTGGGTAAAACCATCCTGGTGTCAGACAAAGTGGCCAAGCTGAAGGAGGACTTCATAGTGGCTAAAGTCCCCTTCAACTACTACACCACATCGGCCATGCTGCAGCGTAAGGATCACAGAAGGAAACTGGAGTTTTGTGCTTACTAAGAATAATTAACTTTACACACTTTCATGGCACAGTGGGGGTTTCGAAAAGTACAGTGATGTATCTAAATTATTCCTGTAAAAGGAAATTGTTTTTTCAAGTAGAATATATTTTTTAAATGCCCTTGCTCTGTTTCAAATCTCTTTTATATGTGTACTTTACTTTACTTAGGTAAGATGTATTATATATGGGGTTGTGCGTTGGATCAGGGGGTCACAGGTTCAAACCCCACTGCAGTCACCCCAAATTGCTCCTGTGGGGATTGCCCACAGTATTGAGCATGTAAGTCGCTTTGGATAAAAGCGTCTAACAAGTGACATGTAATGTAATATAAGTGAAAAGTAAGTAAGTTAATATAAGTCTTGGCTACAAATAAGCTTGCCGAATATACTGTAACAGCATTTTGAAATCTCATTGTAATACCATACTGCATTTGCCCTTTAATATTCCTTGAATTACATTGCATTCATTAGAATATAAGCTTTACTCTGACTCATTACACTTGATTTATTAAACATGATTTATTCTTGCTTTTTTAATGATCTATTTCTGATGCAGACTGCATTTTGCAATACATTACTCATGAGTCAGTTGCTGCGAGCACAGCCCACAGGTTTTTTCATCAACTGTCTTCTGCATTATATGGACCTCAGGTGTCCTGGAGAAACCCCTGGAGAAGAAAGCTGGTCGTAAATTTGCTCCCCCCACCGCTAAGAGACTCATCTACTTCATAGACGACCTCAACATGCCAGAGGTGGATGTTTATGGGACCGTCCAGCCGCACACACTCATACGACAGCACCTCGACTACAACCACTGGTAAGACAGACAGGAAACACACCGTTTTACATGAATGTATAGTAAAGATACACATTCACATCTGTATGTAAGAGCATACTGTGCAGTAAAGAGTTGTACTACACCTTTTGTAGGTATGACAGACAACGCCTGGTCCTAAAGGAAATACATAACTGCCAGTACATCACCTGTATGAACCCAACATCAGGGAGTTTCTCTATCAACCCCCGACTACAGGCATGTCACACACACACACACACACACACACACACACACACACACACACACATGCGTGCATACTGTATGAACAAAAAACTATTATCACCATTGCTCTTTCTACTGCAATTACTGTACTTAATTAGATTTGTAAGCATTTTTACAAAGTAATTTATCACGTGCAAATGAACACATAATGGGTTTAATCAGCCGTGAAAGGAAGACGCAATTAAGTTAAAAAGAAAAGATAAACAATCTATAAAAAATGAGGGTGATGTAAGCATGTTCTAAAAAACTAATAACTGATGATAAAATTATCTAACTAATATACATTTAAAAAGTAGTTAGAGGAATTTTTTTTTTTTTAAATGTTGAATTCATGCCAGTCATACTACCGAGTGGTGGCAAGTCATTTTCAAATCTCTCTTTACACCTTTCAGAGGCATTTCTCAGTGTTTGCAGTACATTTTCCCAGTGCTGATGGATTAGCCACCATCTTCTCCAGCATCCTGTCAGCTCATTTCCTGCAGGGAGGATTCAGCTACGGGGTCTCTCGCTCAGTGGGGACCCTCATGCAGGTACACCTATAGTATGCTGCATTTATCTACATTAAAACCATTATTGGTCTATCAGTGTACCACTCTATCCATAGTAATGACCATCTGTTTTTCTGCTCCAATATCTATCCAACCACTTATACAACCATCCATCTTTTGGATCTGCTCATCCAGGCAGCTATCTGTCTGCACCAAAAAATCAGCCAGAACTTCCTCCCCACAGCGATACGCTTCCACTACATCTTCAACCTGCGAGACCTGTCTAACATTTTCCAGGTATGCAGTTATTTAGATGAAGAGAAGGAAATGTGTGTTTCTGAATCATGTGATTATTGATTCCATGTATGTTGTTCTGTAGGGTATCCTGTTTGCCCTGCCGGAGAGTATCCGTTACCCCACAGACCTGGTGAACCTGTGGCTGCATGAGAGCTCCAGGGTCTACTCCGACAAACTGATGGAAGAGAAAGATGTGGAACTCTTCACCAAAATCCTGCTGGACACTGGCAAGAGATATTTCGAGGTAAGAAAGAGGGAACATACAGCAACGCCTTTATCTTTAAAGACATTGAGAAATTAACAATATGACCCTACTTTTGGTAAACGTAAAATGACACTCCATTACCAGTCAGAAAATCAGAAACCCTTTATTGTTTAATAAAGCAATATCCTATGAATCTCTGATTTCTATAATTACTAAAAAGGATAAAGACCCCACTGAACCAGGAAGCTATAGGCCTATTAGTTTGATTCATGTGGATTGCAAAATTCTGACGAAGGTTTGTCAGGACCTCGACACAAACTGATGAACCCAAATGCACGACCCAGAGACAAGTCTTGAATATAAAAAAATGTATATTTATTTATACAGTTCAGGTAATCCCTCTTAACAGAGTAGGTGGTGGAAATAACAAAAGGCGCTCGCAAGGAGGAAAAAACTAGCGTAACAAAAAGAGGACTTAATAAAAACTTAAGCCTAACAAAAGAAACAAAACCAGACATGAGAGAAAGCGATTCTGAGTTGAGGCTTTGTACTTCCATTCGAGGAAACAAACAAGACGAACTGACACAGGACAGGGGAGAGACAGGACTATTTAAACATGAGGTGAGTGGGAACAGGTGGAAACAATCAGGGGTGGGGCAGACACTGATGATGGCGGGAAAAACACACAAGGGGAGGAAGAAAACAGGGCCTGAAATGAAAGACAAGAGGTAAGTACACAATAAAACAGAAAATGACAGACAAAATACATAAACATAACTAACACATTTGACGAGACACAACAAGGTTCTTGCTAAGAGTCTGGAAAGCATTCTGCCAAACTTAATACACTCAGACCAGGTAGGATTCATTAAGGGAAGATCATCCACAGACAACATCAGACGATTGTTACACCTTATGCAGCGTAATCGGGATGAAAGCACGCCAATAGCTGCCTTCTCCTTGGATGCCCAAAAGGCATTCGATAGGGTCGAGTGGGGCTTTTTGCGGTATGCTCTTAAAATATTTGGATTTGGAGAAGGTTTTATCAAATGAATAAATGTAATTTATTCAGACCCAAGGGCAGCAGTAACAACTAATGGGGTGATATCAAAATTCTTTAAACTAACATGTGGGACCAAACAAGGAGATCCTCTCAGTCCTCTGTGGTTTACTTTATTTCTGGAACCCCTGGCCGCCGCAATCAGGGAAGAAATTGGTATAAGAGGAGTTTTACAGGGGGAAAGGGAACACAACATTTGTATTACTTATCAAGGATCCTATTTCGTCAATCCCTAATGTTCTATCTACAATTGAATCCTTTTCGAAAATATCAGGCTTTAAGATAAATTGGCAGAAATCTGAATGTATGCCCATATCGACTGGATGCAACCAATCAGCGGTGTCAACATTCAATTTTAAGTGGATCCCAGTTGGAATGAAATATCTTGGCATCAGGTTGTGTTCAGGACTAGAAGATATAATCTCTATTAATATGACTCTTCTAATTAAAATAAATTAAGGCAAATTTGGAAAAATGGAAATTGATAATTCTCACTTTATTGGGGAAAATTAATATTATTAAGATGGTGGTTGCCCCACAATTTAATTATATGTATATGATGATACCGGTAACCATCTCTGACGGAATCTTCAAACAATATAATCAGCTGATTAGGGAATGTTTATGGAATGGAAAAAAGCCCAGAATTGCTCTGAAAAAACTCTTTGCCACAAGAGATAGTGGTGGACTAGATAGAATAGAATTGGGAGGGATGAAACCCTCTGTAATGGTCACACATGCAGAGCACACAGCACACACAGTGACATTTGTTCTCTGCATTTAACCCATCCTAGTTCCAGGAGTCTAGTACTAGGAGCAGTGGGCAGCTATTGTACAGCGCCCGGGGAGAAATGGGAGTGAGAGGGGAAGGGGGGGTGTCCGGTGCCTTGCTCAAGGGCACCACGGCAGGGCAGGAGGTGAACTGGGACCTCTCCAAGTAGCAGTCCACACTCCATATTTTAGGTCTGGTCGGGGACTTGAACCGGCGACTCTACAACTCCCAGTCCAAGCCCCTACTGACTGAGCGCCTGCTTAATATGGAATTATACAACATAGCATTTGAAATGAATAAAATAGCAAGACACTGGACCAATTATAGGTTTAACCCTGGGTGGGTGATGATGGAGGGGGCACTTGCAGCACCGGCTAAGGTCGTTGAACTGTTATCCCAGAAAAACGCAGCAAAACAGGGAGGAAATCTGATTTTACAACATTCCCATTGGGCATGGGCAAGGGCACACAAGATTTTGGGCATCTCACAATACAAACAAATGTAATCCTCCATATGGAACAACCCCTCAATCTGTATAGGGAAAAAGGTATTTCTATGGCATACATGGTTGGCGAAAGGGATACATGTTTTCAATGATCTTTACAGAGACCGCTTGTTCATGTCATTTGAGGACCTTAAGAAACTATTTAACTTGACTGATAAAGGGGATTTCTGGAAATATCTACAGCAGCGTTGGTTCGGTATTTGGACTGACAAGGGATGAGGAAGAAGAGAATAAGATTCAAGAGTGTCTAAATTCTCCCCATACTCTACACTCTGCCTCACTATTCTATAGAAAAATGTCACATATTCAAATTAGACTATGTGAAGCCCTGAGAAAGATATGGCAAAAAGATCTTGGTAGTGAGATTAGGGAGGATCTATGGCAGGATATAGTCTTGAATGTAAGTTGGGCTACAAGGGATACGTGAAGCAAGTTTATCCATTATAAAATTGTGCATACAGTAGATATTATTTTACACCCCTGACATTTTTTTAAATGGCTCAGGACAATAAATGTTGGAAATGTAATAGAGAAATGGACACATTTCTTCATGCTCTATGCGGGATTGCCCAAGGGTACTGCCTTTTTGGAAGGTGGTATTAAAAAAACTGTGAAGGGTGGCTCAGAAAACCTCTACCAGAATCGCCACAGTTCTGTTTGCTGGGAGACTAATCTCTTGTGCCACCAGGCCTTACTAAAGCAGAACTTAGACTGACTTTAACAGGTTTTATTGTAGCTGCCAGGCTTATCCTGCAGAGAGCCCACATAAGCCAGAGTTTACAGAATGGCTCAAACTCATGACAGAGACTGCGGCCTTTGAAATGATGATCGCCAGGGTAAATAATGTCCCAAGCCAATCTAATGGAGTGTGGCACATCTTCTTGGCCTATATCAAAGGTGCACTGTCCTAGGGAGGGACAGGAAGTATATTTGTATATGTGTACATGTGCGTGTATATGATGTATTTGTTGTAAATGTGTATCTCCATGCTTTGCGTTGATGTATATATGAATGTGTGCGCAGGTGTATGTAGGCATGTGTGTGTGAGTCTGCTGCTGCCTGTATATGTTTGTTCTGCATTTATGTATAACATGTGAAAAATGTAATACAAATCTTAATAACAAAAAATAAAGCAATATGCTTTGCTTGACATTTTTGAGTACATTTAAGTGTGGCTTCCTTGAATTACTCTTCCAGTAACCCTTGTTTAGAGTAATCTCTGAATAGCATTTGTATTTATTTATTTTGCTATTCTTTTTCTTGGTTTTCTATTATTTCTCAACACATTTTTCTATATTTTATGTTTCTTTTATTGTTGTCAATAATTGTACATTTACATCTTCTGTGGTCAAATGTGTGTGTTTGGGAAGATGGATTTTCTGTGACATGGGTGAATAATGTTTAGAAAAACAAGAAAATCCTGTAACTGTAATATGTTGTATTCACCACCGACCATCAATTCAAATACATTTACTCAAAGAAACACAGCAACACCCCCAGATCCAAAAATATGAAAAACACAGATTCTGTTTCTAGGCAATCTTTAGTATGTCATATCATACTGTATAGTTACAAATACTTTTTTATTTTATAGCCATGTGGGCAGTTTAACTGTGGCCTGTTCGGTATTGCCTTGCCTTTTTCATATATCTGTGTCTGCCCGTTTCCTCCAGGGATTAGACGAGTCCATCTTCATCCACCAGCCTTTGGTGTACTGTCACTTTGCTCTGGGAGTGGGAGAGCCGCGCTACCATCAGGTTCGACACGTTCACACACACAAGCTAGTTCCGATTTATACACAATGTTGCTCCCATTAAGCATCCATTTATTCTTTATTAACCATGGTAATAAAATATGTAAGTTTAATTGTTTTTGACTTTGATCAATTTAGTATGCAGACTATAGTCGCTCACATATTGAAAAACCTTATGGCACATATTCTCCTGTCATGTCTAATCTGTCAGAAGATAAATGAGAATTAATGCACTGTCATTAGCTAAACTAATTACCTTTCTTTTCTTGGTGGGGTTGGAATTGGAAGTTAATCAACTCAAGTCTTGATAGGAACTTCATTTAATTACGTATCTGGAAGTTCCCACATAGTCACTTCGACACTGCTGCCCTCACTCGAGAGTTACTTTGGTTTATTTGCCCGTCTTGTCAGGCTTCAGACTGGGAGAAACTCCAGAAGACGCTGGCTGATGCTTTGGAGCATTATAATGAGCTGAATGCCGTTATGGACCTGGTACTGTTTGAAGAAGCCATCCAGCATGTGTAAGTCACACACACAGAGACATTCGCATGAATAATTGGTATAACACAAGAACATGCACCAGGGAGGATTTACACAGATTAGCACATATGTAAACCACAGAGCATAGACACACAATTAATTCTGTTGTTTGTGCTCAGGTGTCGCATCAGTCGTATCCTGGAGGCCCCTTATGGTAACGCCCTGCTGGTGGGGGTCGGGGGCAGCGGGAAGCAGAGTCTTTGTCGGCTGGCTGCTTTCCTCAGCTCACTGGAAGTTTTCCAAATCACTCTTCGTAAAGGTTATGGAATCAATGACCTCAAGGTAAAAATATGCACAAAAGATACACAATGTCACTCCACTGTTTGATATGACTTCATGTAAGTAAACCTGTAGCATGACATATTTACATGTTCTTTGTCCCGGATCTCCAGAGTGATATAGCAGCATTGTATATAAAGGTGGGGGTGAAGAACATTGGGACAGTGTTCCTGCATACAGACGCCCAGATTCCAGACGAACGCTTCCTGGTGCTCATCAACGATATGCTGGCCTCAGGTTCGGTTACACGGACTGTGCTAAACTCCTTTTATGTTGATGAGCAAAGAAGTCTTGCTTCAGTGTGTTAAAAGCTAAAGTGAGCATACTTTCCTTTAGGGAATACCATCAATATCATCGGCATACATGTTAAAAATTGCTCCAGCCGCATTTCCTTTTTTTTTTAGCAGTGTACGAAAACAAGTGATACACAGGTTGGATATATGTAAGGGAAAGGGGATGGAACCAGAAACCTTGTCAAAATGTGTAATTGAATTGTATGTGTCCTTAATAGAGTGGTGCAGGGATAATGATGATTCATTCCCCACGTTAAACCGACTGATTCTAATTCACTTTTTTATTTTATTACACATATTGTCCAAATAAACACAAGTGTATTTTGTATGACCTTTTGAGCTTTAGCCGCTAGCATACAGTACCTTTACAGTCAGTGGACAATACAAGTGAACACAAGTTGAATCCATAAACTGTAATCTGTAACTTTGGCCAGGATGGTCATAATCTCACCAGAATCACACTGGTGTTAGTTATTCCCCTCTAGTTTAAGCACATAAAAGCAATTTACTCTATCAGGTGAAATATTAAAGGGAGAAACTGTTGCAACCAGCTGAAAGCAACTCCACTGAACACTGCTGAGTTCTGTATTAACCTTTTTTACTGTAAATAGGAACAAATTCTAATGTTGAGCTTGCATTGTCTGTGTAGGGGATATTCCAGACCTGTTCAGTGATGAAGAGGTGGATATGATTGTGACCTCCATCCGGATGGAGCTGAGAGGATTAGGACTCATAGATAGCAGAGACAACTGCTGGAGCTTCTTTATTGAGAGGATCCGAAGACAGCTCAAGGTCTGAAACAGTATACTATTATGTGTAATATGTAATCCATGTAGTAGTATACATGCTTGCTCCCATATCATTGATTATTAAATATGACTTCCACCACCCTCTTCCAGGTTGTCTTGTGTTTCTCCCCAGTCGGGTTCACATTGAGGACGCGTGCAAGGAAGTTTCCGGCTCTGGTTAATTGTACAGCCATAGACTGGTTTCACTCCTGGCCTCAGCACGCCCTGCAGTCTGTCAGCACTACTTTCATCGAGAAGATACCTGGACTGGAGGTGCACATTCATATAGCATTCATACACATTTTCTTTAAATATTAAATACTTCCTCTGGGAGTTCAAGAATAGAAACATGCATTTTTTATAGATTTGTTGTCATTAAGATTTGTATTACATTGTTCACATTATATACATAAATGCAGACCAAACATAAACAAAACCAAAGGCATCCAACTTAAAGGCAGCAAAAAAACAACGGCCCCGGCAACCCAATACTTCTTACACATACACACACTTATACAGCAACGCAAAGCAAAATCATGCATTTTTTAATAGTGGAAATTTTATTTGGAAATGTAAGGGTAGTAGGCCTATACCCGTTGTATCTATAAACGTGAATATGTGTGTTAATGAAGTCTATTAAGAAAAATGCGGTCACTCTAAAACTATGTGGGTCAATTTAATAATTCCCTAAATCTCTGTGCGTGTTTATCCTGTGCAGCCAAATGTGCGGGCGTCTATCAGTGAGTTCATCTCCTACGCCCACACCAGTGTCAATGAGGTGAGTTGTTGCAAAGCACCATGGGTGATAACCGCTCTTTCTTTTACCTTCTCTGACATAATCTCTCGGCTTCTTGTTTAACCACACGCTACAGGTGAGTGTAAAGTACCAGCAAAATGAGAAACACTTTAACTACACCACCCCGAAGAGTTTCCTTGAGTTCATGAAACTGTACGGCAACCTGCTGGGGAAAAAACGCACAGAGCTGACCCAGAAGATGGAGCGGTTAGAAAACGGCCTGCAGAAACTTCAGACGACTGCCTCACAGGTCAGACAATGTATTTAGTTTGTTTATGTCCTTTATTCCCTTAGTCCGTGTACCATTTTCATGTTTTTTCATATCCTTCCTTTCCGTTGTTCAGGTAGAAGATCTGAAAGCCAAGCTAGCAGTGCAGGAGGTGGAGCTGTGGCAGAGGAACTCAGACATAGAGGCTCTCTTGGATCAAATAGGACAACAGACAGACAGGCTCAACCAAGAGAGAGCTGTGGCAGATGCAGAGGAGCAAAGGGTAACACTGAGTGTGTGTGTACTGGTACATACATGTAGATGTAAAGTCGTGGATTGAATGCCACTTCTTCAGTGTTACAGTATATATATAGTCAAACGTGCAACAATTAATTAAAGGTAGAAAGTAGAGTTCAAATGATTTTTATGTCTTTGTTTTCGTTTTCTTCAGGTGGCAGCAATCCAAGCTAAAGTGACCAAACAGCAACAGGAGACTGAGGACGACCTGGCAAAGGCTGAACCAGCCCTACAGGCAGCCAATACAGCCCTCAATACATTAAACAGGGTAACTCAATACACATCAATATAGAGACTGAAATCCTGTTACCACAATTGATTTATTTTAATTGTTTTGTGTGTGTGTGCTTATTCAGTTGAACCTGACGGAGCTGAGGACGTTCCCCAACCCTCCAGCTATTGTCACTAACGTCTCGGCAGCTGTTTTGGTGCTACTGTCTCCCCAAGGCCGAATCCCCAAAGATCGCAGCTGGAAGGCTTCCAAGATGGTCATGAGCAAGGTGATATTTCACAGCGACGCCTCGTAGTGTTTCTTGGATTAATGGCTAGCTAACGCGAAGCCAAAGAGCCCACATATATATTTCATTTACTGCAGAAAAAACATTGCAAAACACATTTTAAATGATTTACTGTTTTTTTTATACTCATCGCTCGTCTGAGATGCCAATACAACTAAGAATTCAATATTTATAGTTATTGTGAATGTGTATTCATATTTTTTGCAATGGTGAATTGATTGCTTTGTTATTCCTTAATTTATCCATTTACATATTTTCTCAATTTTACTAATAGCCTTTTATACTGGTGGATTTGTAGCCTCTTTAATTTATGCAGCTGCTTAATTTGCCTCTTATAAAATAGTTTTTCAACCAAAAAACAAGCACTCTACTGTATATAAACGGATTTCAGCAAACACTGTTACATTAGAAGCTTGCCAATGCTTTTTTCTTATCAATTTCCACAACACACACCTCTGCTTGTGCAGGTGGATGACTTCCTGCAGGCTCTGGTGAACTTTGACAAAGAGCACATCCCCGAGGCCACGGTGAGGTGCGTGAGAGACGAGCACCTCAGTGACCCCGAGTTCAACCCCGAGTTTGTACGACAGAAATCCTCTGCTGCTGCAGGGCTCTGTGCCTGGGTGATCAACATCACTCGCTTCCACGAGGTGCACATAGAAACCGGCTGTCATCCATATTTACTGTCATCCACGCTAGGCCAGTGTGTGATGATTTCCAGGATACAGTAATGTGTTCTTGTGGTTGATTTGTTTTTTTCTGTTTCCCCAAATATTTCTGCTTCGGGTAGATCTTCGTAAGTACAAGCTTTTTTACGTCAGATATACACTGTGTGCATGATATTTGTTGCGATCAAAGTTTTGTTTTTAATGTCACATACGTTTTTCACTGATGTTACAGGTTATGGTTTAGTCTGAAATAATGACCTGGTGATTTTCTACATACACTTATTTTTACATATTTTTTTTTAGGGATTCCATCAAAATAATTGCTGTCTTTGGGTCAAACTGCTCTGTGTTTGCGTGTATGTGCATTTTGTTTTGTCTGCAGGTGTCTTGTGAGGTAGAGATGAAGAGAATGTGTCTGTCTCAGGCCAACGCTGATCTGACTGAAGCTGCTGAGAAACTAGAGGCTATCAGGAAAAAGCTTGCTGTATGTCTGTTTAGATCATGTTTCCTTTCTTAGTTTTCTCTATCTACATTTGCAATAAACTCAAATTACAGATTGCCATATAAACTGCTGAACAAGAGAAAACGTTGTTCGCTTCTGGTGTAAATGGCCCCACATTTTATTGATGTGACTTAGGGGCTGTAGTCTTTTGTAAATGTCCTATTGGTTCCTACTTGAGGCAGTGACTTTTATAGGCAATCTTATAATCCACTTTTCCTCGAGCAATTTCTATTTCATTCTTTGACGTGTTTTATTAGCTTGTTGACCTACCCGTAACTGTAGATCTTACTGAGTGCCTTCTAGACAGAGGTTAATGTGGTTTCACGCTGTTATTTTTGTTTTATTACATTTATTTGCAGGTTATTTAAATGTTGCGCATAATTTCACATCCCCCTCAGGAGCTGGACAGCAGCCTGGAAACTCTGACAACAGCATTTGAGAAAGCCACTTCAGAGAAATTGCGCTTCCAGGAAGAGGTCAATCGCACCAACAAGACAATAGAACTAGCCAATCGGCTTGTCAAAGGACTGGAGGTGGGCACAGCAGCAACCAATGAGAGATCAGCTTTAGTTAAGAATGAAATATTTCAGGGTTAAGAGGTGCTTATTGAAATATACCCACGTGTCCCATTGTATTTATGTTATCTGTGCATGTTTCAGAGTGAGAATGTGCGCTGGGCCCACTCAGTGGCTCAGTACCACGAGCAGGAGGAAACACTAAGCGGCGACCTCCTCCTCACCGCGGCCTTCATCTCCTACGCCGGATCCTTCTCCAAGAAGTACAGGAGAGAGCTGCTGGACAACCTCTGGATGCCCTTCCTGCGCAGCCAGAAGGTCACAATCTTACAATGAGGAATATTGTCTTAATTATAAGGTTATCTTTACAATCAGAGGGGAAAGAAATATTCAGATATTTTCCGAAAGTAAAAGTACTAAAACCACACTGTTTGAAAAATCAACTTCAAGTAAAAGTCCTGCATTCAAAACCTAACGTAAGTAAAATGTGTATCAGTTAAATACCTAAATTAAAGGTATTTATTGTGCAGTAAAATATTTGACTATCACTTTTTATGAGCTCGGAAAAAACTGCCCTTTTTTCAGCTGTGTGATCAGCTAAACCAAGGACCTTTTTATATAGTTAATTTAGCTTAAAAGATAGGAGAAGTTTCTCAAGACATACTGCAGGAGCACTTCATTCAACTCTCCTTTCCCACTGCATAGATCTACGGCCTTGGGTATTGCTGCTATCTCTCCTAAGGAGGGGCAGCTTGGGCGCATTGTTGTTGCCAGCTTATGACCGAGCACAAGCTGACATGAGATAGTTTATTCTATCTGGAACGTAGGTTCCCTGGCGCACATTATTTTCTATGGACGAGAGCTCTAGTTAGATTCAGGGTCCATATTTGTTTAGTCTCGCTGATAAAGAATGTTGATTATTACACTCTGAACTAGTTAAAACCTGGAGCTACAGAAGAGTTCTTCATAATTGATTGTGGCATCTCAACCGTGTGGTCAGATCGTGGCCCGTGACATGTCTTGTGAATTCTCCGGCCAAAGCTCCAAATAAACCGTCAGTGTTTGCCGTCAAAGCTCCAGCTCTCCTCGTGTCTCTCTGAGTCCTGTCTCCAATTGCTTCAGAAGTTTCCCCCACAATTATAACATACGTCTCTTCCCTCACCAGATGCCCATCCCCATGACAGAGGGCCTGGATCCAGTGTTGATGCTGACTGACGGGGCGATGGTGGCCCAGTGGAACAATGAAGGCTTACCAGGAGACAAAATGTCAACTCAGAATGCAACCATCCTCACAAACTGTGAGTAGTGGCAGCAAGTGATACTGCAGTCTCTTTCTTTGCAACAAAACGTGCTAGGTTTACTAAATGTCAATGTGTGAATACCTCTTCAGGTGAGCGCTGGCCTCTCCTCATTGACCCTCAGCTGCAAGGCATCAAGTGGATCAAGAGCCGCTACGGCAGCAGCCTGAAAGTCGTCAGTCTGGGGCAGACAGGGTGAGTGTTTAATAAATCCTCTTTTATCGTCCTCGGGTAGAGATAAAGTATTTTAATATAAACCTGCTCTGGCCCCGACTCAGAGTTATATATCTGATGCTCGCTCTCAGCAGCACTTTTATTTCCTTTATCTGGGAGAGCTTTTAATGTTGTTCCAGGTATGTAGATGTGATAGAGCAGGCTGTGGTGGCAGGACATACTGTCCTCATAGAGAACCTGGAGGAGACCATCGACCCTGTTATTGACCCCCTGCTGGGACGACACACCATCAAGAAGGGAAGGTGGGACACACGTGAAAGAGTGTACTGTACACAAAAATGTATTATTTGTTGCTCCTCTTATAGTTGAAACTTCCCTGCTCTGTAACGCTCCATCACAGCTGTATAAAGGTTGGGGACAAGGAGTGTTTCTTCAACCCAGGCTTTAGACTGATCCTCCACACCAAGCTGGCCAACCCTCACTACAAACCAGAGATTCAAGCGCAGACCACCCTCATCAATTTCACTGTGACCAGAGACGGACTAGAAGACCAGCTCCTGGCCCAGGTGGTGAACCAGGAGAGACCTGACCTCGAGCACCTGAAGGTGGGGACAATTATTTATGAGAATCCTCCAGTTGGATAACTGAATTTCCCCTAGGAGATCAATAAAGGTTCATTTTAATCTTATCCAGTTATTTATTATAATATTAATAAATGTCCAACAGTGCTTTTAATGTTTTAACCATTATACCTCACGACCAAAAGTTGCTTTGATGTCCAAACAGGATGAAGATTTCTCAATATCAAAAACAGCCATAGAATGTTATATTAATATTATTTCCACTTAAATAAGTACATTCTTTAACCGACATCAGTCCTAATAATATCTTATAAATATTCATTAATTTTCAGAATTATAACCCTTTAAATGAAAATGTATTGTTTTCCGTAAACTTAATTCTGAGTGTGTATTCAAGCAACCCAGTTAATTACAGACTTACAATAGGGACAAATAAAAAACTCTAAACCTTGCCAAACATATCGCTACTAAGGGTTTAATGCTGTGCACTCCAAGAATCATCAGTGCTGTGTGTGTGTGAACTCCCGCAGAGCGACCTGACCAAACAGCAGAACATGTTCAAGATTGAGCTGAAGCTCCTGGAGGACGAGCTGCTGACCCGGCTGTCCGCTGCAGAGAGTAACTTCCTGGGGGACAACGTGCTGGTGGAGAAGCTCGAGACCACCAAGCACACCGCTGCTGAGATTGAGATGAAGGTAGCAGCATGAATGTGTGTTCTTAGTTGTTATAGTATAGTATATAAGTTGACTTGTTATCATTACATCTCTTCTTCTTCTGTCTTCTCCCTCCATCACTTATTGTCAGGTCCTGGAAGCTAAAGTCAACGAGGTGAAGATAAACGAAGCCAGAGAACTCTATCGGCTCGTTGCTGTCCGAGCTTCTCTGCTCTACTTCATCATGAATGACCTTAACAAGATCAACCCCATATACCAGTTCAGCCTCAAGGTAACCAGAAGGGAAAGTTAAAGGGATAGTTCACGCAAAAAAATGAATACATATTTCTGCTACCTGTGCTGCAATCTGTAGTGTCGATAGCAACTATTTTAATGTTACAACTACACCTGCGAAAAAGGGTTGTGACATTATATAAGGATAATTATTCCTACATGAAACTGCTCACAACGAGGCCTGTGAATTTTCTTAATATACCGGGCCATGATTCCTGAAAGCTCAATTAAATTTGAGAGAAATCTGACTTTTCTAAAGCCGTTATCTCCAGCACTCAGTAACTCACACCAGAACTATCTCTAGATAAATAGCAAGTCACTTTAATAGCTGACTGACAGCCTAGGAATTGACTAATTGAGTACAAAGAAAACAGTAATTTTCCTAAAGCTGTGATGCATTAATGCCATGATTAAGACCACGTGAATAATAAACTTTCTTTCTCTTATTTTCATTCAGGCCTTTAACGTGGTTTTCCACAAAGCGGTGGCGATGGCAGAGGCCTGTGAGGATGTGAAGAGCAGAGTAAACATACTCATAGACCTTGTTACCTACTCCACCTTCAACTACATCAGCAGGGGACTATTTGAGAGAGACAAGCTCACCTTTACTGCACAGCTGGCCTTCCAGGTGTGTATGTGTCAGCGTTAAAGAGAGAGAGTGTGTGTGTTGTGTTCCTGACTGTGTCCTTTCTCTGTAGTTGCTGCTGATGAGCAAGGAGATAGATGTGCGAGAGCTAGACTTCCTGCTACGTTTTAACATCGACCACCACTACATCAGCCCCCTGGACTTCCTCTCCAACTCAGCGTGGAGTGCTATCAAAGTGCATGCAGACACACATCCACACACAGGACTTTTTTTGCTGACTCACATCCTTAGATGATATTGTCAAACATAACCTGCTGCTCTCCTGTGTGTTTGCAAAGGTGATGAGTTTCACAGATGAGTTTCGCGGTCTGGATCGGGACATTGAGGGCTCTCCTAAACGCTGGAAGAAGATGGTGGAGTCTGAGTGTCCCGAGAAAGAGAAGTTTCCTCAGGAGTGGAAAGGGAAAAGCTCCCTGCAGAAACTCATCATGATGAGAGCCCTGAGACCTGATCGCATGACCTATGCTCTGAAGTAAGGAGGGTTTTTCTCGCCTTGTGTCACTTGTGTTTCTTCCTTTTAGATTATCCACTTGTAAATCACTTTATCCTAAACCCTGACTATGTCTGCTGTTCCTATTGGCGTACTGAAGGAACTTTGTGGAGGAGAAGCTCGGGGTGAAGTACACAGAGGGCCGGAAGACTGAATTTGCAAAGTCCTTCAGAGAAAGTGGACCAGCCTCACCTGTGTTCTTCATCCTCTCCCCCGGAGTGGACCCTCTTAAAGATGTGGAATCACTGGGTACTGAAAAACAGAGTGACACACATTGCATGCACTCATACACAAATAAATACTCATACACTGTTTTTACATTGACATCTCGTTTTTTGTACTTGTGCAAAGTGATATTTCTTCAAGTGGTGTCCTTAAGCTTAGTTGGCTTTTAGAAAATATGTTCCTTTACAATATACTGCAAAAGCATTGTGGGAATAGATCAATCATTTTGCAGAAGAATGCAGAGAAATATATGAAAGGAGTAAAAGCAGAAGGAAAAAGATAAGTAGAGATCAAATATGTATTTCAGATGAAGGATTTTTCTAAAGGTTAGATTTGGATTTTACTTCAAAACTGAGAAAGACTTTGAATTCAATCTTGTGTTCCCAGGAAGGAAGCTGGGTTTCACCATCGACCTTGGGAAACTTCATAACGTGTCCTTGGGTCAGGGCCAGGAAGCTGTGGCTGAGGTTGCCATGGAGAAGGCTGCCAAGGAGGGTCACTGGGTTATATTGCAGGTCGGACTGGAAAAGATGAGTTTATTCTGAAAGTTTTGAACTGTTAACCCACTACTAGATTTTTAAGGTGTGTTTTCTCCACCTCCCTGTAGAACATCCACCTGGTTGCCCGCTGGCTGGGCTCCCTGGAGAAGCTGCTGGAGCGCTGCTGTGAAGGCAGCCACCCGGACTACAGGGTGTTTATGAGCGCTGAGCCGGCCCCCACCCCCCAGGAACACATTATCCCACAGGTAGAGGCGCACTGTGCAGAAGGGTCGTGTCAATGCAGCACATGGAATGAATGTAGGCTCCCAGGTATATCAGATGTACGCTTGATTCCTCCCAGATGTGAATCTTATCTGATGTGTTTTCCTCAGGGAATCCTGGAAAACGCTATCAAGATCACCAATGAACCGCCTACAGGCATGCATGCTAATTTGCATGCTGCTCTGGATAATTTTGACCAGGTAAGTGTCTCATAGAATCAGAAACAGGCTTATTACCAGGTAGGTTGACACATACGAGGAATTTGACTTGGTGTTGTGGTGCATACATAAAAGTAACACAACATTAATTACAGATTAAAAGCAATTCTGAAGAGGTGAGATAGGATTTGCGATTCAAACATGCTGAGACCGGGGCAGTCACGGATGTGTTTGGGGAGTGAGTTCCAGGGGGGGGGGGGGGTGCTTTGTCCTATGAGGCAACGTAGTAAACAAATTGTTTATTTATCAATTAAAGGTCACCTATTATGCAAAATCCACTTGTTCATGTCTGTTATACATAAACATGTGTCCCTTCTGTGGAAAGAGATTCTGAGAGTTTCAGGAAAAAAGATTCGCTCACTTTTTGTCCTGATCCATTTATCACCTGAATCTCTTCCTAGAGCACCATTGTGTTCTTTTTAACCAAATATCTCTCAGAGGGGCGTGGGGAGGGGCTCCTTATTTTCATCTAAAGCAACAGACAGAGAATCAGCACTTCTGAAACAGAGGGGATTATGGGATGCTACAATGGGTGATCTGTTTGGTATTTCGAGCCAAACACTTTAGAGACATGTTTTGTATATCTGAGACCTAAAATATATTGATGAAAAACAGTATAATAGGGACCTTTAAATCATGGGTCTCTTTATAGGACATCCTGGACCAGTGCAGCCGTGAGCAGGAGTTTAAGACCATCCTCTTCTCTCTGTGTTACTTCCACGCCTGTGTGGCTGAGAGGAGGAAGTTTGGTCCTCAGGGCTGGAACAGGAAGTATCCCTTCAACACTGGAGACCTGACGATATCAGTTAACGTCCTCTACAACTACCTGGAGGCCAATGCACAGGTGGAGTGTTGGTGCATGGGTCTTATTAGCAGCTAAATCATAATGGTGATCATATTTGAACGGATTTTCAAAATAATTGTGATGATTTAGGTGCCATGGGAGGACCTGAGGTACCTGTTTGGGGAGATCATGTATGGTGGACACATCACTGATGACTGGGACAGACGGCTCTGCAGGACATACCTGGAGGAATACATGCAGCCCAACCAGGTTTCTTGTTTTGTTCATGACAGAGAAAGTGAATGTCTGGCTGATTGTTGGCACACTCAGCTTTATTCTAGCACAAACTGGCTTTGGTTTTAGACGATACATATCTGCCAGATTTCACTGTGTTGTTGGATTGCAAACTTGGATTACATTTTGGCTGAGATCATCTCCAGTTAGCAGTAATTTGGCTGGTTATTGGCAAGTTAGCTAAAGAGTTTCTGGCAAGCTAATGTGGCAGATTGAATGTACTGTTGGACCAAGACATTTTGGCTACCTGGTCTGGGACAATTTCATCTTTCTTTTTTAATGATCTGAAGCTTAAAACTTTTCTTTCTGCCGTTTTATTTTCCAGTTTGACCGGAAGCTTTCTTTGGCTCCTGGGTTTGTCGTCCCCTCCAACCTGGATTACCAGGTAACTACAGGGGGAGACTTTTGATGAAACGTGTTTTAAAATCCAAAACTGTTTTTGCTCTCCTTCATTTCTAATTTAACTGGTCTGAAAGTACAAACATTTCAAGTGCAGTCAGGGCTTGGATAAATTAAAATTAAAAGTGAAATTACTACTAGTGAAGTCAATACACTAAATATGTCAGGCTGTAACACACTTTAAATACAATAAACAAATGACTTACAGTGTAGTTTGTTAGGAAAAATGAAAATAAACGAAGATATTCACCATTTCTCCCTCTACATCTCCAGGGCTACCATGATTTTATAGATGAGATGCTGCCACATGAAAGCCCGGTGCATTATGGGTTGCACCCCAATGCAGAGATTGAGTTCCTGACAGTGACGTCCGATAACCTTTTCCACACTCTGCTGGAGCTGCAGTCTCCTGACGCTGTGATGGGGGAGGGGGTCTCGCAGACCCTGGAGGAGAAGGTACAGTAGCTAGCTACACCTGCAGGGACAATTGTTTATTTTGGGAGTAGATGTTGGTTATTTGAGAATTATATTTTCATAAAAAAGATATTGATTCTCAAATTAAGTAATGCAAGTTCTTTATTTACTATCCAGATTTTTTTATTTACCTGAATAGCAGCATGACTCTAATTGTCTAATTCTTAGAGAAACAAGGTGGAGAGTGATGCATCATTTAATCTTGTACCCACCCTCCCTCAGGTGAAAACCATTTTAGATGAGGTGCTGGAGAAACTTCCAGAGGAGTACAACATGTCGGACATCACCTCTAAAACAGCTGAACGCTCCCCGTACATCCTGGTCTGCTTCCAGGAGTGTGAGCGCATGAACACACTCATCTCTGAGATACGCCGCTCTCTCAAGGAGCTCGACCTGGGACTCAAGGTACGCTCCACACCTCTGTGTTTGTGTTTTTGCATAATCCAATTGGCTGACTTATTCTTCTGTTCTGCAAATGTATAACAATTGGCACACATAAGATGATGACTAATTTGCATACTTAAACATAACATTTAAAGATACTTGTTATACTGAAAATGATTTCCTTAATGTTATTTCAACGTGTGTATTAACGTGTTGTGTCTTCACCTTACATTGCTTCAAGTAGCACCTTCAATTTACTGTATGTGATAGTGATAGTGATGTAACAGTTTAATTTATCTGTCAAAGGGTGAACTGGCCATTTCCTCTGAGATGGAGAAGCTGCAAACAGCCTTGTTCTTTGACAACGTCCCCAATACCTGGACCAAGCTGGCCTACCCCTCCACCTACAGCCTGGCTATATGGTGTGTGTGTGTAAATGTTGTGCTTTTACAAAAATGTTGGGAATTGGCTGTTTGCTATACTGTACGCTACATTACATATAGATGAATCCATCTAAATTAGCTGTTAGATAGTTACTGTATGGGCTATTTTGACTTTGACTAGAAGATTGACATTTTCCTAAGTGTTTGTGTGTGTCAGGTACAATGATGTGTTGCAACGCTGTAAGGAGCTGGACAGTTGGACTCAGGATTTGTCTCTGCCGAGTGTTGTCTGGCTGTCTGGACTTTTCAACCCACAATCCTTCCTCACTGGTAACACACATTGTGCACACAGATAAGAGTTTTCACCTAAGCTTCAATGCTTTTAAGAAAATGTATCTCCCTTTATCTTTTTACTCTGCACTAATCCTTTGGGTGATTTAAAATCTTGTTTTGGCTTTGTAGCGGTGATGCAGACTCTGGCACGTAAGAACGAGTGGCCCCTGGATAAAGTGAACCTGACAGTGGATGTGACAAAGAAATTTAAGGAAGAGTTTAACCAACCTGCCAGGGAGGGTGCATACATATATGGACTTTACATGGAAGGTAGACCAACACTGTCTTTATTTACTCTCTAATGTCAGGGAACATGGAGGGTCCTTACTGCTATCATTGATCAAGACTATTACACTACTATATTATCTTAGGACATTTTGATTAAACGCTCAATTTTCTCCCTCTGTGAATAAAATCATGTCATTCACGCTAAAGCTTCGTAACGTTTTGATACCATTTTTTCTCTTCTCCTCACTTCGTCTGACAGGTGCGAGGTGGGACACCCAGGCGGGGGTGATCACTGAGGCCCGTCTAAAGGAACTGACGCCAGGCATGCCCGTCATCTCGGTCCGAGCGGTGCCCAACGACCGCCAGGAGACCAGGAACATCTACGAGTGCCCGGTCTACAAAACCAAGATCAGAGGACCCACATATGTTTGGACCTTCAGCCTCAAGACCAGGGAGAGGCCCGCCAAGTGGGTGCTGGCAGGAGTGGCTCTGCTGCTCAGTGTGTGAGGAGGGGTCAGGGGTCCATTCAGAAGTTGAAAGGGATTTTAGATTATTGGGAAAGGTATCCATGTGAGATCCTCTGCTTGCTACTGACTATTGATCAATAGTGAAAGCAATTGTAGTCAAGTACTTCGAGTAGAATTTTCAGTTACTTGATCAAATCCCTTCTATGTTACTTTATACTTTTAGTATGTGTATTTGATTTAGTTACTTTACGGAGTTACTTACAGATTGAGATCATACATATTATAATCAACACAATATGAACAATTATTTTTAAATAGAGCTACATACAGTAGCATATTTTATGAAGTTAAACTTTGGTACTTTAAGTGTATTTTATTGTTGCTGTAATATTTCCTTTGTAAAATCTTGAATACAGGACCTGTAGAAAAGCAATTCTACACTGTGATACGACAGCTTTGCCTGATGATCCGTTACATTTTTCTACTGCTGTTGTTCAATTTATTAAACTTCAATATGACAAGAATGGAATCAGAGCTTATTTTCTTTTTATTGAAAAAGGATAAAATATACAGAAAGAAATGCCAAAAATGCACACACTAAATCACAGTTAGAACTGAGAACGTCAAAGCTTGTTTTGAACAAATCACATCTATAAACTAGAAGATACTCTAAAAGCAGGGGAGAGAAAAACCAGACTCTGCTGCCTCATTAGAGCGCTATTCAAGTGTGTTATTTTGTAACACTTGTACCTCTTACAGTATGTTATACGGCTGTTTTAATAGCACATTACAGTAAAATACACAGGTGAAGTCATTCTGACAATATGACAAGACAACCTCTGATTGTCCTGTTGCTCGTTCCCACTTCACAGTACACATGGGTGTAGTTTCCATCATTCAATAAAAAAAAGATAAAATAACAAAACAAATATGTGTAAACCAGCTGTTTTTCAACTGGAGATTCTAATGCACATACTGTAGCTCAGACACTGTATGTGCTAACAAGTCAATATCTTTCTAGTTTGGCCTCTGTGTGTATTTCTGTGTGTTTGCGCTCCTTTTCTAGTCGCTATCGGACCAATCGAGCTCCATCATGTCCATGGCCGCACTCGCCATATTGATCTTGGTTCCGTGTCGCACGCTGCAGCTCTTCACAGAGTTCTGATTGGACGAAGCCTGCATGCTCACCTGCACCCCCGAGTGACCTATGAGCCCCATTTCCCCTCTAATCTTTTGGCTGATGGCCTCGCTGCGGTCACCTCTCACTCCCTGGACCACCACTCCCATGTCACTCCTGCGACCCCTGACCCCCAGCTCGCTCCTCACCTTCCTCACTCCCAGGTCCCCCATGTTCATGTCCATGTCCCCTAGTCTGTCCATGTCCCCCATGTCATCCATGTCTAAGGACAGCATGTCCCCCAAGCCCCCTAAACTCCCCTGGAGACCCTTGAACATAGTTGGGAGCATCCCTCCTTCCATACCTCCCTCCAACCCTCTCTCATCTAGCCTGTCCCCTAATTTGTCTATCTCCCACCCTCCCTCCTTCTCCCGTTCCCTCTCCCCTTCTGCCTCTCCAAACCCGCCTGAGTACCCTCGGACTATGGTGGTCACCCTGCTCCTCTGCATGCCTCCTCTGTCCCGGTCCCCCTCCTCCCACGTCCTCTCCTCCCTCTCCACTACACCTCCCGGGAAGCTCCTGAGTGTCACCTGCACCCTTCCTCCCTCCCCACTTCCACCCTCGTCCCTCTCCCTCTGCCCCCAGCCTTTCTCCTCCAGGGTCCCTTCCTCTTCCACGTCTTCCTCTCCGAATCTCCCCTGCAACCCTCGGAACACGGCATGCAGCCTCCCGCTGTCGAGCGAGCCCACCCCCCTGTCCAGCACCGCACTGCTCCCCCTCTCCGTGTCTCCGTTGCTGAGGGTCCGGAGGAGGCTGCTGACCCCCGCGCTGCTCACCCCGGCACTGTTGCATTCCTGAGAGTGCGAGCGGAAAAAGGAGCCCGAGGAGCCGATGGACAGCGGTGTGAAGAACTGGTAGGAGAGGTGATTATAACAAGGTATTATTCAATGTTCTTTTCGACGGTCTGAACAGATCTGTATTTCCTCGACTTACTGGTGAGATGTTTGAGCGCTCCATGAGGAGGGAGGTGGGACTGGGGGTCATGTTGGACCTCTCCATCAGCCTCTCCTCCCACAGTTTGAGCCTCCTCTCCCTCTCCTCCAGCTCCTTCTCTTTGGAGTACAGCTCTCTCTCCAGCTTCCGAAGGCGCTCCAGGGTCGCCTCAATTTCACACCTGTAGAACGGGAACACGCAGACAAATTAGAAGTCATGTATTGTGGACTAGTTCAGGCACATGTGGCCTACTTATAAAAGCACCTTCACTGCAGCGACAAAGAAGCATTTGCTGTAACAAAATTGGGCTGTAACAATATACTAGTATAACTGAAACTTTAAGTATGAGATTTTTTTATTTTCTCAGAATAAACACACTCAGGCTCAAGTATATGATGTACTATGAAACAGGTTCAATGTTACCATGTATAACTTCAAATATTTTTGAAATGTGTATTTTCTAGTTGCCCATAGAAGTCCACAAGACTTAACATAGGAAGTAGTGACCTCATTACATTGCTACTTAAAACCCATTTTTATAGACGTACTTTTATATGTTGTCCATTATCTTTATGTTTTTTATCAACCTTTGTCTTATCCCTTATTGGTTTCTGTGTCTTTCTCTTTAGTTGTATCATTTGTTGGTTCTGTTTGGCTTGTTACATTACCTTATGCTTATCCTGCTTTTACATGTCCGTCAATTTAGTTTATAAAGTCTTTTTTTTAAAGGTGCTGTTTAAATAAAGTTGGTTTTATTGCCAATATATTTATTATCAATATGTTATATTATCATAAAGGAATTGAGATCTCTGCAGACAGAGATGTCAAAAGTACACACATCCTTTACTCAAGTAGTACAGATACTCGTGTTTAGAAATACTCTGGTAAAAGTAGAAGTACTGACTAAACTTCTTACTCAAGTCAAAGTAAAAAAGTATGGGCTTCAAAATGTACTTAAGTAAAAAAGAAGCCATAACTACCAGCTGTTAAATAGAGTAACTGGTAACTGGACCTCACTTTATACTAATAGAACAATAAAGATCTTCTATTTAAAATTGTAATTATGTCATTGTTAATGAATGTTTCAATACTGAACAACAACCATTCAGAACACAAGCAAAGAAAAACTAAGTGGGGAAATAAACGCCTACATTGTAGATTCTAGGGTGACTACCTCTTCCTTGGAAACAACACAACAATTATTATGGTAATGCTTTAAAAAAACTGGATTGAAGTGAGTTATATGGTGCACTTTATAAATGTAAGAAGTAAAAGTAAAAAGTTGTCAGAAAAGTAAGTAGTGGAGTAAAGTACTGATACCTGAAAAACAAAGTATTTGTACTCCACTACTTCCCACCTCTGGCTGCAGAACACAATAATGCTGGAGTGAAATGACTGAACTGTGTCCCTGCAGTACTGCCTGTCACCACAAGAGGCCACTGTTAGAGCTTCTCAGTGACTGTGCATGAACCTGCATTCACAAACACAATCAACTCTCACAGCAGCACCTAAATATAGACAGATCTGACGCACAGCCATTCCTCTTCCTGTGTTCCCTATGTTCCTCCCTTTTCATTCATCCCACCCCTTAACCCCCCTGACTCTTCCTCCCCCCTCCTCCTCCTTTTCTTGTCCAACTTTTTCCACCCGTACCCAAAACTTCACTCAGAATTGATTGCCTCGCTGTACTCATGTTAAATATGCTCAGAATCTCTCACCTCTCTCCCCTACCTCTCTTTTTCTCCCCCGTCCCACCCCTTTAGCCTGTCCTCTCAGTTCCCACTAACCTCTCTGTTCCTGCCTTGTACTGTATTTTACATTTCACATTCACCCAATACATTTCTGTTTCAAACCTCTCCTCTTCTGTAGCCCATTCTTGATTTCTCCTCTACCTCCCTCCCCCCCTCTCCCCTGTTCTTCCCCCCGTGGTGCAGCGAGGGCAGAGTGGAGGAGAGGAGGAATCTCTACCATGGACACTTTCCAAAGAGCTTATTATAGACTGAAGTAGAGCACAGGGTCACACATTCAACTTCTCTCCTGAGCTTTAGAGTCCCACAGAGCTGAGCTACACACATGTGTGACTATGTTGAATTTGTGTGCATGCATCTTGACTTTTATTTGGAGTACGGTTAATCACAGACTGCATTTGTCATTCTGGCCCAGACTTAACTGTATACACTGCCTCATTCTCAGACGCAGTGCAGATACACTCAGTGTTTTCTTTTAAATGTCTATTCAAGACTGAGTGAGTTTGTGTGAGTGTGTGTACCTCCACTGGTCCTTGTTGTGTAAGAAGGAATTACACTGTTCCGGTAGCCTGCTGTCGTTGGCCATGGTCTCCAGGGTTACCATCACCTGTTTGAACTGCGGACGCTCCTGTAGGTACAGATACAATAACCAGCTGACACACTCTTTGATGTCAGTGAGGTATAAAAGCCATTTATTGGGGATTAAGGACTGCATCTTTTGTGCATTTAGCTTACCTTTGGGTCTGCTTGCCAACATTTCCTCATCAGCTCTGCAAAACTAGCTGGACAGCTGGTGGGGATAGTCAGCCTCTAAACACATTCAAATACAAGAAGCAGAAGCGTATGACTTTTAACAGAAAATATTTATCGAACAAAAATAATTAAACAGACTAACCGTTTGAATCCCCTGCGAACTCTAAACTATTTTGCCAAAATATTCATGACTAAATCAGCAATAATCAAATTAGGAGTTCTGTGAGGCTTTGGTGAAACAAAGTGGAGCTTTGGGCTCAATGCTAATGTAGGCATGCTAACTTGCTTATAATGAGAACGTTAGAATGTGTTTTAATGTATAATGTTTACCATGTTCACCTGAAATTGCATCATTATGAGTGAACAAAAAGTACTGTTAAGGCTAATGGGGCTGTAATCAGTCAAATGTAAAATGTATCCTTCTTGTTTGATTTCCAGTATTACAGTTTGTACTTGGATGCTTCGGTAAAATAGTTTTTGAACATTCATGATAATAAAGGCTCTGAGGGTCGGAAGGGATCAGGGAAAGATGATAGTCAGTGATATTCAGCCTCTGAGAACCATGAGTTTGTACAAGATGTCATTGCAAATAATATTAGTAAAGCCATTTTACTATTAGCTAAATATATGACTAAACTTATATCAAACTTATGTTGGTTGATAGTGTGGCTGAAGACATTATGTTTCATTTCAGAGTCGTCAGCACGAAAACATTAACACACATTTTGATTCAAACATTTCTCAATCCTGATTGGTTCTCAGCAGTACAGAGTGTTTGATGTCACATTTTTCCATTCCCACCCAGCTGGAATCAGTAAAAAGAGCTCAGAGAAAAATGTGTACACAAAACTCAAATGTTTTTGTATATCTGTTTAAAATACACTCAACCTCTTTATGAGATAAAATGGGAACATTTAAACAGTCTGGCTCCATGTTGATCTTTCTGTAAACCACACAATGCCATTAAGATAATGTCCCTAGAAGATCCCTGGCATCGCCAAAGGTCTGCATGAGCACAGACATCTCCATAGTACGGTTCAGTAAATGGAAACAGCTTTCTCTGGGGATTAATCCTAAAATATCACCGACTCTGAGTGGAGAGAGGGCAAGTACAAGGGTCAGGAAGAGAGGTACAGCAGTGGAGGGGGAAATCAGAGGGAGACTGGGAAAGGGAAATAGAAAGAGAGAGTTATTTAGGGAGAGTATTTGGAGATTAGCCAACAGCTACGCAGGAATCATGTTCTCCGAGTTGTTTGTAAGCTGTGTGTGTGTGTGTGTGTGTGTGTGTGTGTGTGTGTGTGTGTGTGTGTGTGTGTGTGTGTGTGTGTCTGTCTGTGTGTGTGTGTGTGTGTGTGTGTGTGTGTGTGTGTGTGTGTGTGTGTGTGTGTGTGTGTGTGTGTGTGTGTGTGTGTGTGTGTGTGTGTGTGTGTGTGTGTGTGTGTGTGTGTGTGTGTGTGTGTGTGTGTGTGGCAATAACTGAAACACATACACCGTATAACCAGCATCCCCCACCTCTCATAAACCTCTTGAATCAACCCTCCTCTCCCTGCAATCGCTCCTCTGTAAACCCCTTTTCTCTCACTCTCCCTGGCTTTCTCTGTCTCTCTTCCTCTCGTAAAGGCTTTTGCCGGGGGGGGAGCAGTGGAGTCTGGCCCAGCTCCACTGCTGTGTATCCAGGCCTTACAAGAGCAGAGAACTGACATCAGGGCCTAAAAATACCCAGCCGCAGCCTCACCAGCTCACAGTGGAAACCATGAGAGCATCGCATTGTTCCTGCAGCCTTCGCAAACTCTGGTGGGTCTGCACGCTTACAGACTGTTCAGAAAAGTTTGTGTGTGTGTTGGGAGGAGAGGGGGTTACCTCTTGTTTTTCCACCACCAGCCATGCAACCTGCAGCCCTTCAAAACCTTTGAAAGGAACCTCCCGAGTCAGCATCTCCCACAGCACCTGGAAACAGATCAGACAGCGTTAGTTCATTCAGACAGATGAGATTTCTCCAATGTGTTGGTAGTAGCTCAGTCTTATCAGGCCCCACAAAAACAAACCAAAATACCCCCTACAATAGAGTTGGTAATACTTTCATCACTCTCAGCACTAGTATGAATTGATTTCAAACAATACGTTACAATACCTTACATTGAGGAATATTACAAAAAATCTAAATACTTTCCTCATTTAACACAAACTGGGAAATTACATTTTCTCCATGTTTTTCTTACCCTAAATGTCTAAAAAAGGGATAGGCTTTTGTTAAATCAGCAAAGGATTACATAAAATCTGACAAAAATAAATATTAGAGCAAGCATTTAATTCCAGCTGTCAGTACTTGACATGTTTCAACAATCTGTACCATATTGGTTGGTACCTTGAACCTTGAACCAAAATAAGTTTTGCGGTTTGATTCCCAGGCTTACTATAAAGTGCTGGGGTTGACGCAGCCTTATTCAGCCACTTGTTAGCAACTGCCTTTTCAAGACACGTCAAAGCTTAAAAATTACCGGGTGAGGTATTTACTGATGTCTCTTAAGTCGTCAAACAAGACAAATCAAGAGTGTATAATTGTAGAGAACCATAGAATGTTTCAGGAGTAGTTCCTACAACAGTCTATACTGATATTTATACAGGGCTACCAACTCACCACGCCATAGGAGTAAGTGTCACAGGTCTCGGAGACAGGCAGGCTCTGAATGACTTCAGGAGCCATCCAAGGAAAAGTGCCCACCACCGTCATGTGGGTGGTATGGGACAGGAACTTAGACGCCCCAAAGTCACAGATCTGAGATCCAGAGAGCAGTGAAGAAAACACAATATTACATGAGGCCCTGAACTGGAATATAAATACTAATATGCAGCTAACTGAGCAGCACAAGGATACACACCTTCAGGGTCCTGTCTGCTGTCATCACCACTGAAACAAAGAGAACAGAGAAACCGGTCAAAGCTGTGCAACATGAAATAGTATTATACTTCAGCAGACAGACAGTTGACAAAGCAAATGAGAAAAGGAGGAACAATCTCTAAATATGGTTAGGGATAATGTGTTACCGTTCCGTGACTTGAGGTCTCTGTGAATGACTTTGACTGGAGCTTCAGCGTGGAGGTAATGGATCCCTGTGAGGATATCAAGCATTAATAAATGGCAAAAACCGTTGTTTTGGTGTAGTTTCATTCTAACATGGTTTGAGCATCAGGTTGACCCAGAAATCCACCAGATTAATTGAGTTGAACAAGTGTTTGTTTGTCTGTTTACATCAATGGAACAATTGTGCATTTTCTAGTCTATGCATTGTTTTGCTTTTTTAGAAAATAATCCTACTCATTTCGCCTTTAAAATAATATCACTGATAACATTTAGAAATCTAAATATTATTATTTTTAAATTTGACATATTTCACTTCCCCATTAATCAGCAAGGTATATTTTGCTGTTCACAAGCATTTAAAAATGATATTTCTCACACATAATGTGAATACACTGTATTGTGTCCAAAGTAATATATTTCACTAGCCTGCATATTTACAATTGTATTGGATTATTTTATTTTGCCTTTTTGCACTTCGTAGCATTTGCAAAGCTTGGATAGAGACAGGGATTAAGAAGCAAATAAAAAGTTGTGTAAACTATTATTAACTCTGGTGCATGATGACCAGAGTATCACAGTTTCAGGACACTTGTCATCATACCAAGGCTCTGACCTCTGCTTAATATAAGAAGCACGGTGATTCAGTTTTCAGATATCATTACAGTACAATCATTGCTTCTTGGCGTACCTTTGGCTATCTGTATGGCCCATGTCATGATTTGCTCCATGTCCATCTCCTCGCTCTGCTCACTGGAGAGGTACTCATACAGAGACCCTCCACTGGCAAACTCTATGAGAACACACACATTGTCATTATAGGATAACAGTTCAAATATATAGAGCATACAGAGCTACTGTACGCATTAACAAAACCTGGTATTGTAGAATAAATAACCACTTATATACAACTGTTACAGCAGATAACAAACTATGTAGTTGACATAGACAGCCTTTTAAATAGAAGTTACACAAATTCTAAACTAGTGACAGAAACTGCCCTGTAAAACATGTCGAAAAAAGCTCTTGCCTGGACATTTTTGCAGTGCAGTAATAGTTTACAAATGAATGTATTTAAATGTTTGAGAAACATCACACAGCTGAACACAGTACGCCACACAGACCATCAAACAGAGACTCAAACCAGTGGAAAAGCTCAAAACCTTTAAACCCTGACGGTCTAATCCAGATTATCTCTGCACTTTTAACCTTCAATTTCCTGTTAAATCCGGCAATTAAAAGAGACAAGTAGAAGACAGAGGATAGCTTCAAACAGGTATAATCTGTCCTTTCCTTATGGATTTGTACTACTTGCAGAATGCATTTTACTGGCACCAAACTCCAGTTCTTATTTTTGCCTACTATACTCTTTTATTTTTAGTAAACATTGGACTATATTGACTCAGCTGCAGCTAGAATTGTTGCCCGGCAAGTCTGTAGTAGTGTGTTGGTGCTATATCTTAACCATATGAAGCCATCGAGGATTACAAACACATCCAAACATGCCGGTCTCAGTTACAAATGTCCTGCCAGGAAACCCAACAAGAACCTGCTCTTAGAGTAAACATCAATATTTCAAAACACACACATAAACATCAGTCGGAGCATGTGCTAACGGGTTCGTAAGCACCACATTGAGGATCAAATACACAGTAATAAAGATAACGTGCAGATTTACTAGTGTAGTTTTATATTAGTGGACACTTTGCCCTGTCCCTAACCCTTGATGTCATACGTTAAACCTTGACATGACCTCCAACCTTATGTTCCTTATATCTATAAGGCCCTAACCCCAAAGATAACAATACTCATCTACATTTATAGTGAACTCTTATCTGAATGAAGCACATGTTTAGGTTTTATGTTCTGAGTCCCATACAAATAGACAAGCATTCGCACACACATGTGGGGTCTGACCTGTGATAATGCCATAGTTGGGAGATTCCAGCACGGCTCCATAAAACTGAATGATGTTTTTATGACTCAGGACACTGAGAATCTCAGCCTGGATGAGGAGACAAGACAAAGAGAGAAACAGAGATATATTCATTTCATTAGCATCCTCCTTTAGTTTTACAATAACTGACATTGGCAAAGAAACATGATCTTTAAGAAAATAAAGTGTAAATCATTCCGGATGGTTAGTAGGAGTGTGCAGGATGCCTGGACTGAGGTCTGAACCTCCTTCATACCACCAGGTTGAGTCTCTAAACAAAGACCTTCCACACAGCAGTGACAAACATGCCAATTCATCTGAACTGACATATAAGTCATACCCTCTGAATCGGTGGAATATATGACCGTTGCCAAGCAACATAACAACTAACCAGCAATAATATGAGGTTACACTAAAGACTGAACCAAAGTATTTTCATGTTAAATAATAAGCCTGTGGTTTTTAATCCATGTGTGAAGATATAAGTGTGTAAAACTGTCATAAAACATAAACAGAGGCCATTCTGCATGATTACCTTTGTTTTGTAAACTTTAAAAACATTACTGGGCTAATTTGTCTTACATAAACATTCAAAAGCACTTAACAGACAGTAGTATCACAGTGTGATGCTATATAGTTGATGTCAGTCTTTTTTCCACTACTATGTTAATGTATTGTTTGTAAAAAGATGACTTAAAATATATTCTAAATGCGAGATCTCTTTTTAAAGTATCCACTAAACTGGATTTATAACATGATTCATCGATTTGTATTGCCATATTCATTGTACAAACACTTTAAGCAAGTGTGTGAGAGAGAAAAAAAGTCAGACAACAAATCAAAGTCTCTCCTTCAGCCCATGCATGTTGTGTCCATAACCTCTGTACTTATCTTTTAAATGTGTTTTACATTTATAATATTTAAATCTGCGACCACAACAGCAAAACTGGCTGATTTTTGTTTTTATTCCAATTCTATTTCAATGTAAATACTGCTATACAGTGGGGCAAAAAAGTATTTAGTCAGCCACTAATTGTGCAAGTTCTCCCACTTACAAAGATGAGAGGCCTGTAATTTTCATCCTAGATATACCTCAACTATGAGAGACAAAATGAGAAAGAAAAAAAAAAATCCAGAAAATCACATTGTCTGATTTTTAAAGAATTTATTTGCAAATTATGGTGGAAAATAAGTATTTGGTCAATAACAAAAGTTCATCTCAATACTTTGTTATATACCATTTGTTGGCAATGACAGAGGTCAAACGTTTTCTGTAAGTCTTCACAAGGTTTTCACACACTGCTGCTGGTATTTCGGCCCATTCCTCCATGCAGATCTCCTCTAGAGCAGTGATGTTTTGGGGCTGTCGCTGGGCAACACGGACTTTCAACTCCCTCCAAAGATTTTCTATGTGGTTGAGATCTGGAGACTGGCTAGGCCACTCCAGGACCTTGAAATGCTTCTTACGAAGCCACTCCTTCGTTGCCCGGGCGGTGTGTTTGGGATCATTGTCATGCTGAAAGACCCAGCCACGTTTCATCTTCAATGCCCTGGCTGATGGAAGGAGGTTGTCACTCAAAATCTCACGATACATGGCCCCATTCATTCTTTCCTTTACATGGATCAGTCGTCCTGGTCCCTTTGCAGAAAAACAGCCCCAAAGCATGATGTTTCCACCCCCATGTTTCACAGTAGGTATGGTGTTCTTTGGATGCAACGCAGCATTCTTTCTCCTCCAAACACGTCTAGTTGAGTTTTTACCAAAAAGTTCTATTTTGGTTTCATCTGACCATATGACATTCTCCCAATCCTCTTCTGGATCATCTAAATGCTCTCTAGCAAACTTCAGACGGGCCTGGACATGTACTGGCTTAAGCAGGGGGACACGTCTGGCACTGCAGGATTTGAGTCTCTGGCGGCGTAGTGTGTTACTGATGGTAGCCTTTGTTACTTTGGTCCCAGCTCTCTGCAGGTCATTGACTAGGTCCCCCCGTGTGGTTCTGGGATTATTGCTCACCGTTCTTGTGATCATTTTGACCCCACGGGGTGAGATCTTGCGTGGAGCCCCAGATCGAGGGAGATTATCAGTGGTCTTGTATGTCTTCCATTTTCTAATAATTGCTCCCACAGTTGATTTCTTCACACCAAGCTGCTTACCTATTGCAGATTCAGTCTTCCCAGCCTGGTGCAGGTCTACAATTTTGTTTCTGGTGTCCTTTGACAGCTCTTTGGTCTTGGCCATAGTGGAGTTTGGAGTGTGACTGTTTGAGGTTGTGGACAGGTGTCTTTTATACTGATAACGAGTTCAAATAGGTGCCATTAATACAGTTAACGAGTGGAGGACAGAGGAGGCTCTTAAAGAAGAAGTTACAGGTCTGTGAGAGCCAGAAATCTTGTTTGTTTGTACGTAGGTGACCAAATACTTATTTTACCGAGGAATTTACCAATGAATTCATTAAAAATCCTACAATGTAATTTCCTGGATTCTTTCCCCCCATTCTGTCTCTTGTAGTTGAAGTGTACCTAGGATGAAAATTACAGGCCTCTCATTTTTTTAAGTGGGACAATTTGCACAATTGGTGGCTGACTAAATACCTTTTTGCCCCACTGTATATAATGTTTTCTGTCTGTGTTTTTAATTGTTTTGTTTTATTAATTTATATGCACCACAACACCACATAAAATTCCTCGTATGTGTTAACCTACCTGGCAATAACCCTGTTTCTGATTCACCCACAGGTCACCCTAACTTCAAACTGTTTCCTGACACTGGGTCATGAGCCTACCAGCCGAGTATTAATAACATGGAAGGACATTTTGTTTGGATTAGTATCGGGGTCATACTCATGGAGAGCCGCCTGATCTGCAGTGCATGAAGCTGCAAACGACCACACACTTAACACACAATGGGAGGAACAGGGGACTACTGGCATAAATACAAAAAACTAACCATCTACATGGAGTGGCTGAAGTAGGGGAAAAAAGAGAGGTATGTTTAAGATAAACATGTTCAACGGCAGACAACAGGGGGGGGAAGGAGGGGGTTGGGAAAGAGGGGGCTATGGGTGTCCAAAGATAATCTAGGAAATTACAAGAAACTAGAGCAGTAACATGCCTCAGAGGTGTCAATAACTTCCAGGAAATTATGTTTGTGTGCATCTATGCTGCAGAAGTTCGTGATTTGTTTATGTGTGTGTATGTGTATGTGTATGTGTGTGTGTGTGTGTGTGTGTGTGTGTGTGTGTGTGTGTGTGGTGTGTGTGTGTGTGTGTGTGTGTGTGTGTGTGTGTGTGTGTGTGTGTGTGTGTGTGTGTGTGTGTGTGTGTGTGTGTGTGTGTGTGTGTGTGTGTGTGTGTGTGTGTGTCGGTGCATCCCTTACCTCTTTGTCAATCTTTAGAAGTTTCTTTACAGCCACTTCCTTGTCCTGGGATATCCAGAGGGCTCGGTAGACGCTCCCAAAGCTGCCTCCTCCACAGTTCTCATAGAAAAGCAGATCCTCATGCTTTATCTGCACAAACGACGAGCCAGGGGACGACATGGCATACTGACTCACTAGCATACAAACACACACATACACACACTAACACACACACACACAGACTAAAGTGAGTGCAAGCTCAACTACCAAAAAGTGTACAAGTCCCAGATCAGATCGTAGAGAGCGAAGGATAAGAAATAAGGAGAGGTGGGATAGTTTCCTCCACAGGTTCAGAGTAGATGTTGTCAGTCAGCGGAACAGACTGTCAGAGAAGAAGCCAGAAAGTGCTGGAAAGAGAGAGAGAGATAAGTTTGCTCCCTGTGAGTCAGGAAAAGTCCAAGCTCCCCTGTTCCTACTAGACCAGAGAAGGTATTACATTGCCTGATAGTGGTGATCCAGTGGAACTACAGTACAAATCATACACACAAAAAGAGTGGGGATTAATGGGAGGTGAGTGTGTAAATTTGCAGTCAGTCAGTATGTGCCGTCAGGCTGCAGCAGACACACCGTTCAAATATGGTCACTGGCATCCAGGGCATTCCTTCTTCCTGGATAACTGTGGCTATATAAAGCCAACAAATGTGATGCAAATTCGCTGTGTCGCTATGCCCCCTCCAAGAAGAAGAAGCCAGGGAGGGACTTATTGTTACTCAGACTGACAGGAATGACCCAGTGACGACATCAAGCAAGATAGCCGTGCTGACATCACTGTGTAGGGACAGGTGAGATCAGCTCGAGGAAGTTAGGACGCTTCTCAGTCGGTCATGAAGTGCAAGAGGAGACATGAGAGTGATTCATTGCATAAATAAAACATGACTCCTAGAAGCTGTGATGAATCATTACACACCATAGTACAAACGTGTCCAAGAACTATATGTGTGTCTCACAGTTAGCACTACAGAACAGAGACTGTAAGAGGATAAGGGTTCTTCCTCTGAGGAGCAGGCATAAGCCAAGCATTCAGGTACAAAATGAAATATCTTGTCTGCAAGTGGAAAGTTTGGAATCATACGGATAGTAGAGGAATGCTCAGGGAGAATAATGTCTAACAATCAAATTCAAAGGGTTCCTCCTGTGGGAAGCATGCATCAAAGTGTATACAAATCTGTGAACTGGGTTTTGACCTCTTTAAGAAAGAGGTCATCAGGGCGGCATGGAAGTCAGTTTTACAGCTTGACTCACTCGTAGTAGTAGACCATTTCTCCCAATACTTGTGCACAATATGTTCTATTTCTAATCCTCATATTGCAAGCAAAGCTCTACCTTTCATTGACAAGAAAATGTCTCGCGTATTTATATGCATAATGATGAATAGATTGGAACACGGTTAATGCCAACAAAACTACACAAGACTCTAAAGAGAGCAGGCTTTCTGTAAAAAACTAAATACGTCTTATTTCCTCAGATCTGCTACAGCTACCTCCTTTTGCAGCAGGATACATCTGGTATCTCTCACGTATTAGAGCTGGCAAAATTACTTTGAAATGTGTGAAACGTCCTTTTAAGTTGAATCCAATCCGAGTATGTACATGTTGATATGCTTCACCCTCCTTAGTCAACACATTTTTAAGAAGGTCATCAAAGCATAAGCACTGTTAAATTAGCTATTTTTTATTTACAAGGCACACCACACATACAAGCACAGTTACAGGCTGCTCTAAGGAAAGCCAGCCTCTCAACACACACCATCACATCAGAAGCTCCTGAGATCAAAGGAAAATTAATGACACTTGTCAAGAACACACTCACAATCTACACACACATATATAAAAATAAAATTACACGGACTGAGATGACAAGATTCCCCCTCAAAGTACAAGACGCCTTTAAGACCCAGCATCGAGGATCAGTGCTTCCAAATCAAAGAAGTACAATTTGGAAAAGCAAGTGATCTCAGAACACACATTCATGTCCTACAGGAGATTCAGCCCGATGCAATAACAAAACGCAATACTGCAGTGACAAATTTGAACACTGCTTGCAATACAATTAGGGCTTTAATCCAGCTAATACTCTGTTTAGTAGTTTTGAACATCTGACTAATAAAGGGACATCGAATCCTAAAGATCCTCAAAGACTTGGATATAATCATGTAGATTATGAAGTATATAAGTATTTAACTTGTATCTGTATAGTCAACAGGGGAAATGAAGAGTCTAGGTTTCTAGAGTTTATGGTGCTTTCTGTCTATGAGTAGGACAATCAGGAGAGTAAGGTTTGCTTTACAGGCAGGTACAGTAATATATTGTAAACTAGATCTCATCTGGGGTAGCACAATATTACAGGACACTCCGATAGAAATCCACTGTATAGAACACAAAGCCTATGAAGTTCAGTCATGCAGGGAATCGATTCAAGTTCTATACATTACAGTTCTATCTAACAGGTCCCAAACAATAACAACTAGTACGGTTAAGACCCTCAATCCGGGGGCAGAGACACGGCGACGAGAGAGCAGCTGAACAGTTTCTGTCTGTCCAGGAAGAAGAGGCTTTTAATGGCACAGTAATAAGTCCGTCATCCATCATAGTTCTAAAGTCATTGTGATTTGCTACTGAACTGCCAGTCGTGTTGAGTTACTTTATCCAGGTAATGCGTGTGTGTTTTTTTGAAATGCTAACGTCACAGAGAAGGCGATGGCGGTGGAAGTTCTGGAGCTCATGTCCGCCGAGGCTCCAGCCTATAGGAGAGCTGCGTCAGCGCCCTCTGGTTGTCGATAACGCAGAGTTTCCTCACGTAACCCCGCACTTCCGCTTGATTTTTGTTGGGTTGGCATATGTCGGGATCTAATGCAGTAAAAGAGGAAACAGGGAAAAAGGGGATTTCATTGGTAAGACACGTTTACAGCATGGAAATGTAATTCAATAAAGCAATAAACAGACTTACTGAATGGTTGGCTTCTACAGTGCCTCACTTGCCGAATTGCGTTTGCTATAATACGCTGAAAATATAAGAGGGATAAGAGGCTCTTTAGATATTACAACAACTTGAGAGACGAGAGAATAAAACATGCCCTTAAAATAAGTCATTTGCCCTTTAAAATGGGCACACAAACTCACCATTTTCTCAAAATTGACCATGTTGTCAATGAAGGTCTTGTTGCCCTCGTGTGTAAATGTCATATCTGTTAAAGAAAATAATGAAAGTTAATGAGAGCCATGTTCCTCTGAAGGTTTATTCCGTGACTGGAGTACTAATGTGCTCTGCCGTACCTTTGAGGAGGAGCGGCATGAAGGGGATGATTGGTGGTTCCAATTTGGTGACAGTGAGGCGGTAGGATCGGTGGTTTCTTGATGGGTCCTGTAAAAGAAAAAAACATTTTCATCTCTAGTGATACAGCTAGTTGTGTTTAAGGATATGTATCTACTGTACATACATCTATAGGTTTCTGTTGCCACCCCAATACAATTGAAGTGAATTATATTTCATATAACTCACCATCATACTCTCAAACTCAGCATAGAACTTCTTGAACTTGGTGGGTAGTTTCTGCCAGGAAACACAAAAGACCTCAGTGACATGAATGTAGCAATTTAGTGAAAGTGTAATACATCCAAAGGTACTTTAGATCGAGGCAGATTAGATTAAGTTTACCTCCCACGTCTGGCTCAATCTGCTGACAGCGGGGTTGCTCATGCCCATAATGATGGCAAAGAATGAATTCAGGTTCTTAAACTCCCGACAGCTGTCGACAAAACACACAAAAGCAAGATATGAAGTGTATGTGTGCAAAGCGGCCTGCGTCTGAAGTGTGACAGTCGCAGCAGGTCCCACTCACTGTGCTGCTATCTTGATGAACTTCTTGAGGAGTTGGACTCTCTTGCTGAGCTGTGAGCAGAGGCAAACCTCAGTGACCACCCACAGCTGGACCTGATTGAACCTCCGCAGAAACAGGTCCAGGTTAGCCGTGGTTCTTCTGAAGCTCTGCCGGCCGAACGTGTGGTAGAGCAGCTCATGCTGGGGAGAGGAGGGGGGAAGGGACATTAAAGGGGAGCAGGGTTGGAGCTAAGCCAGTCAGCAGGAAATGCCACATTGTATCTATCAAGCATTTCTCCTGCAGGGCTTTTATCATGAACAATGATACATCACCAGAGCTGTAAATACCCCAATTGCTATTAAAGGTTACACTTTATATACTTCAAAGTGTAAATGGCAACACACTACATGCTTGTGTTCTTCAACTGGCCTTGGATTGTTTTTAGGTGTGTGTATGTGCATACAGTTTGTGATACCTCATGCACACAGCTGAAGAGCTCCCAGTCAAACATGGTCATTTGGTAAGCCAGGTCCTTAGAGCTCATCAACTCAAAGGTTGACATGGAGCCTGCAGTGGGACCCTCCTGGTCTGGAAGAGGAGTCTGAGGCACACAGACAAAAATACACACATTCATAAACACGTTTTTTTTGTTTGCTTGTGTTCTTTTCCCAGTTCAAGTGTGGTCTGTGTTGTATTTAGTTGTTTTATGACATTTTTGTATTAATAAATGGTTGTATGCAAGGTCTTTGGATGTGTACATTTATATAGACAAATGTATATTTTTATGAAATACAATAATTGATACATATATTTATTTGTCTTATTAATGTAAATACTGCTTCTATTCAGTTGTTTACTGTGAGCATGAACTCTATTAAACTGAAGAACAAAAAAGACACAGAGTACAGATTCAAACATATTAAACACCTAATGTATAACATTTAAGACATTTTTACACATGTGGGTTATTTCAAACAATGTCATTTGAACAAAATCAATGTTTAACATTTAATATTTAGCCTAACATTAGCTCAAAGCCTAGCTATCTCTGCTTTGATGATCCTTTCCGTTTCGTCACAATCACATGAAACCACAACAAAGACTGCACGAATGTTATATTTTGAATACATTTTTTAAAGAAAGTTTACACATTTTAAGTAAACAGGGACAATATGAATCTCTTACCAAACTGTTGAGCTGGTCTCGGGTGCAAGCAAATAATCTGCCGTTGATGCTCAGAGTAGAAAACACTGAAACGTCATTTGGCTTCACCATTTGTTTTTCTGTAACAAAGACAGGGATAGTAAAACAGTGAAACCGTTTTCATCCTGCTCGAGGAAATATTCATTAGCAATCAGTGCCTGAACTGATTTATAATCTGTCTTTAGGTAACGCTGCAGTGAAGTGCTCCCTCATATCCAGATGTGTCTGTATTCTCCTCACCTGCAGAGCCCAGGTGGAGCAGCACCAGCTCATCGGTGGTGCCCAGCTTGTCAGCCACAGCGCTGACCACCTCTCTTCCAGTCGCTGTCACGGCAACCCGGATAGTGGTGTATGTGTGATCACTGCAGTACACCTTCAATAGGACTACACACGCACACACAAAAATAACATTAGAAATACAATACTATGGTTTGTGAGCGATACCGATTTGTTACAATAAAGTTTACAAGATAGAGATGCAAACAAAAGGACACTGAAAGTCCTACGAGTAAACACTATTATCAAAATATTAAATTTGCCTGGTTTGGAGATGGATATCCACACTAAAATACAGACACGGTAGACCAGCAAACCGTTGTCAAATGATCTTTCAGAGTAAAATATTATTATATATATGTTCACACACACAGACACACACACCAACTTACTGTCATCGTGATTCCTAATAGGCTGTTTCTTCTGCAGCCTTTCCTCTCCGTTGCTGAACTGTCGTATTAAGGTTTTCTGTTGAAATATACCAGACAGTGTGCAGTCAGCCTCCACATTGCTATAACAAGTACAATGGAAATGTTGATAAAACAAATGTAGTCTGGTATACCTTCTTTAGGGATTTTGCTTCTTCCGAACTACAATAAGAAACACACATAAGATACAATAATATAGCTTATACACACAACGTAACAGTGACAGTTTAAAGTGGGAAACGTACTGTAATTTGACGATTTTCTCCAGGTCAGGAATGAAGTCTTTCAAACCTCTCAATATCCGAGAATCGTTTGAAACACTCCCATACAACTCCTACAGGGACAGAGAAGAAGAACGGTATTGAGAACATGCGTGTGATACAATAAGGTATGTTGTTTCCTGCATTTAAAAGCTTGCTTTTGGTCACCTCAAGAAAAGTGATTGCCGCAGGCTCCTCCTGTAGCAGGTAAGTGTGCGAGTTAGCCCAGCGCAAGGCCAGAATGAGGGCCTTCCTCTTACTGTTGAGGGCATACTCCAACCTCTCCTGCTCAGAGCCGGGGGGGGACGCCGCATGGTAGGTGCACACAGGGTTAAAGATAAATACAAAGACGTAGCAAAAAGAGAGACAGGGATATCCACTTTCTGTCAAATCCTGTACAACCACGGTATTAGATGTCTTTATTGAAAGTTAGAGTCTCGGAGATCTCCGTTTCGTTGACTCTGGAAGTCATCTGTAGTCCTCCCACTTTTCTTTTGTCCTCCATATTAACTATTCACATGCAATGCTAGCAGAAACCAGAAATAAAACACATGCAGGTCAAGATTGTACCCAGAATTGTTTGCAACAGACACCCGGTTTGTAAAACTGCGAATGCAAGGTGTTTTTTTTGAGTGGGTTCAAGGCTCAATCACCATTGTGTTACCTCATTTGGCGATTGATAGGTACTTAACAGACATGGTGTGAAAAGAGGTGCTCTCTCTCTGTGAACAGTTCATTATTGTATGGTCAACTGCTGCTGCAGCGCTTCTATAAAAAGAACTGTTAAATTACACAATCCAAGAAGCTGTGAGTAACCCTATTATAGTATGCAGTAAACAATAAAAATGTCCTTCCATTTCTGAGAGGAGTTGTCAACAGTTCTAAATGTGTGAGCGAACCTACAGGGTATCACAATCAGTATGAGTAAAAGCGGAAAGGATATTGTGCCATGAGTAGAGGGCACAGCTGGCTGTTGGGCATGAAGACACTGTGCATCAGGACAAAATCATCCACCGCCGGGTCTAACAGATGAAAATAAAAACAGATGGCAAATGGGAAGAGAGTCAGACAGAAAAGGAAGGAAATAATCAAAAGGAATTGAACATGACATTTATAATGTATCCATTTAGCTTGCTTTTCCCTCTTTCAATCCTTAACTCTTTCATTGCGATGCATTTGATAGAATGTCTAGACAATCTCTGTAAAGATTGACTTATCAAAGTCACTTTTATAAAGCATATTCATTCGTTTTGCATTGGCTACCTGGTTCACTTTGATGTACGTCCATCCTCATGGACTCCAGGAAGTGCTCCAAAATCTTCTCAGGTGTCCCCGATATCACAGTGTACCTGCAAAAAGTGAGTTAAGGGAGATGTCAGAAGGGATTCCTTCTACTGTACACTTTTAAGCAAGCATGCAACACTCCTTGCACATACTTGATGCTTCCCAGGGTGGAGGTGCGAGGACTCTTTTCTAACACCAGCACAGCTTGTTCATGCTCTTTCAAACGCACCGTGTTGGCTTCCACATCCTGAAAACACAATAAGATGCATGGATAAAAGCAGTAATATTTCTCCACAAAGACAAATGTGTTTATTGTAAATGTACTGCAGCTCCTCTACCAGAAGAGGGTGACAGACATCACAGTCAGGAAGCATCAACCATTAGTGAAGGTTGAGGCCCAAAGTCATGCATTCAGATAGTGTTTCATTTAATGAATCTTACTTAATTTTGTTGAATATAGGTTGAGGAGGAACGTCGGCAGTGACTTTTTATTGTACCAAATTTAGTAGTTTGTTGCATGTGTACTACATTTGTATCCCATCAGGATAAATGTCCATCTCTTCTGCCTACCCTGAGTATCCTGTTGAAGTCTTCCTTGTCGACACGAAGGAAGTGACAGTTGTCTTCTCTCAGGACGATGGAGGCGGCACGAGGTGAATCCGTAACCAGGGCCAACTTCCCAAAGTCATCACCCTCGTGAAGCGTACACACCACACCCTGAGAAACACATACGCATGAATGCACAGGTAAATAAACACAAACAAGTTCAGACACATTGCAGTTTGCCTGTCATCTAATACCCTGAAGATAAATAAGGAAGCAGCAGGAGCACTCAGGACTGAGATGATTCATTTGCACTTGTCTGTGCATGTGTGATCAATGTGTATGCACGGACATGAGCATGTGCAGCACATCTCTGCCTGTGCAGTGGTTGTACATCAGTGTGTGGTGTGAAATAGTGTATGCGTACAATCCCTTAAGCCATTTAACCCTACTGATGAGTCATGGTTAGCTGTGCTGAGTTTGCCAAACTCCTCTGTTGGTGTTCCCCAGCCCCGCAGGGCACACACTGCTGGTCTGCTCCACACAGACATGTTTTCAATCCATAACAAGCTGTTAAAATATTATCAAATGAAGCACACAACTCTAACATGTAAGTGGATGCATTCAAGGACACACCTTGCCGTAGATTACCACGTTGACAGAGCCCTTCTGAATGATGTACCATGAGGTGCCCTCCTCTCCTTGGTTGAATACTGTAAGATAAAGATGACAAACATATATCAACCCCACTAACATGACTAAAGGATATATCCTGTACATCAAAGGTCTTCAAAGTGTGAATCGAAGGAGAGACGTGAGCTGCAATTTGTGTAAAATTCATACTCCGTCTACAAGTAAAAAAGGTCCAAACTGAACAAAGACATAATACACACATGCATAGATTCAGTGTGATTGTCCTGGCTGTTCATCAAAAATACATCTGCTGAGAAATCATTAAATAAAGAAATTCCTTCTCTCAATCTTTCTTCAGAATCATCACATCTTTAATATTTCAGGATAAAAGTAATCCAGTAATTGTTTGTGCATGAATAAGTACATTTCAAACAAAAATAGTTAACTGATAACTTGGTAGCTTTAAATGGGGCCAAGTTAACACAATGTAAACAAATAAAGGTTAAAAATCACAGTAACTGACTTAGGTGTCTCAGTTTTGTCTGAGATGGCTGCCATGGTGCCAGACTTTCAAAAAACCCTGCTTTACGATCATTTATATTAGCAAACAAAAATGCAATTCGAGACAAAATGAAAAACTCACACACGGTTCCAGCTTTTGCATGTGACTCGAAGATCACAACGCTCGCCAGTTCCCTCTTTACCTACAAACAAGAAGTCATAAGGGATTTAGCTGTACTGCAAACATATGTGAGACAACAGTAATACGCACAGATCAGGGTTTTTAAGGATTATTTTTAGCAATCTTCCATCATGTGCATGGAGAGTTTCGCTTTAGGACACTTTGAGTCATCTGAAATTCATATTCATAACCACCATGTTCAAAAGATAAGGAATAAAAACGTAATAAACACATTTTTTGTGAATCACTTGAATCTCCTGAATGAAACTGCATTTAATGGGATTTCACATAATAAACATAATACTGATTATAGGATCATGAAAACAGCAGCTAAACAAAGACTCCTCCACATGATGGAAGCCTGCCAACACACTGCAGATTGTTGTTCAAATTTACCAGTCCCATTACACTGGTGAGATAAACGCTAATGCTAGTGACTACAATGTCTCCCTCTGGTCTTAAATACAAAAGACTGTAGCAGGTGGTTCTGATAAATGAACAGCCTTCCTGCAAACCGTTACTGTCCCTTTAAGAAAATGCAGCGTGTGACTCACAGTGTTGGAGAGGTGAGCTAAGGCCTTGATGTGGAGCAGCTCATCGTAGATGATCTCAAGGTCGTCCCCTGTCCTCTGACCGGGCCTGTGGACACACGCAGGGGTTTGTCATCATCAACTCACCATGGACATTTCATGCATGCTTCACCTTCTATTAAACTGCATACAAAAATGTATAATGACATCCTAATGCTAAAATCCCCACAGATGATTTGTTCATAATTGTCGTGGCTTCCTTCCTTCTATCAAGCCACTAGACGCCTTAAACAGACATTTTTTAACTCGTTTTCTTTCCTTTATATTACTTACAGTTGAAGAGTTGCTTGGCCTCCGATGGTTTGGATGATATTATGAGTTTGCTCAAAATAAAATAACAAACTTTTACACATGCAACAAAGAAAAGAGACCTTTACAATATTCAAAACAAATAGGCAAAACTCAAATAAAATAACAAACAACTAACAGTAGGTATTCTTTCTTTCTTGATAAGGCTTATATACTTGATAACTTAAAGGATAATTGGACGGTTAAAAAGTGTGCCTCGACCGCGTCTTTCTAGCAGGTTGCCCATCACTGTCACTTTAGAGGAGGCGCCGTGGGAGTTGTAGTCTTTTATGTTCTAGTTGACTACAGACGTCACGATTAGGTGGCCTTTCTTATACAAACAAAATACTGGCTCTAACAATAATACATAATACATTATAGTATTATTATACAGGTTTGTTCAGGATTATATTTGGTTTAACATGTTTTGTTTTTACTGAATGTAATACCCAGGAAATTGTGATTTTCAGTGTAATGTAAGTTCATGCACTACAATGAACTGTTACTGACGATTTCCGGAGGATCATGCGCAGCAGTGCGTCAGGGCCAATCTGAGCGAGGAAGAGGATGGTTTCCGGCAGCTCCTCTTCACTCTCCCTCTTCTCCTCCTCGCTGGGCAATGGAGTGTCCTCCTCCTCATCGTCAAGAAATCGGTAAAACAGGTATTTGTCCTGGAAACCCAGCTCCTGGTCCACTGAAGAGCAGACAGACAACACATTGTACACGTATGAACAAACAGTCGGTGCATGCAAAGTGATTTTAGTAACCTCAGATATAGAAGTAAGTAAAACAAATTGTGATGGATTTGAAACAGGTAGGGGAAAAAAACCGCTTAATTCTTGTTGGGGAAATATTTTCCAAGGCCCATAACTTTGACCCAGTTTATCAGTACATACTGTCCTGACTGAGCTCAGTGTTTTGTCTCCCTGTTCCTGCCTGTTGGCGTCAGCTGATAGAGGTGTTATGATGCTATCTTGTTATGCACAATGTTGATTATTCTCTCTGAACTAGCTAAATACATGGGTCTGTGGTAGAGTTCTTCAGAATTGATTGTGGCATCTCAAACATGTGGTCAAACCGTGGCCCGTCTCATGTCTTGTGAATTCTCCGGCCGTAACTCCAAATAAACCGTCAGTGTTTGCCATCAAAGCTCCAGCTCTCCTCGTGTCTCTCTGAGTCCTGACTCCAATTGCTTCAGAAGTTTCACAATTCTCATTTCAACCACAAGAGGCAGAATTGAGCCACAGGACCATGTTCTTAATAGGATGTTTTTATATGTGTTCCCACAGGTGAAATTGTATTTTTCCATGCACTCAAACAGAAGATGTATTGTGTGTCAGCAAGCTATGTAACAATACTGTCACAGTAACATCTGGGACAATACTCTCACAGTAATGTCACATTATAGGATATTGAAATATTGAAACTGGATCACAATTTTCTTCCTTTCAGTGATTTAATATTTTTCTTTCATCAGGACATCATTTCAGGCATCTTCTTTGAAGTGTATGAATCTTAGATTGACTATATTTTATGTTCCTGCTTCAAAACGTCTAATTAATTACTAGACTGGTTTTCATGTTGATACTTTCACTGTGATAGATGTTCATTTTTAGTATTACCACTGCTCCAATTCAGAGTAAAAGAGAGACACATTATTGGCTGCTTTGAAATAGAGGATTGGGAACTGACTATTGGACGTTATGACAGCTATGCAGTGTAGTGAAACTAAACAGCACTATGAGGAGATAGTGTTAGTTACCGTGGTTGAGCACTCCTTCTTCCAGTAGCGCCTGCCACATCCCAACAGCATGGGAGCGGGTGAGAACACAGGCGCTCTGCAGCACCAACCAGTCCACCAGCTCTGTGCCCACGCAGCACTGTCTGCAACACACACAAACCACAACATCTCCTAAAGCTGCTGCATGCATAATTTAGTGTAAACACACATTTGGCATTCAAATAAATTCAAGTTTAATTACATTTAAAACTCTTTAGTTTTCCTCTGGGGTCAATTTGCAGAAGCATATAGAGTGTTTTAATGACACACTATGGGAAAACATTTAAAATATGTAAAAATCTAAGGGTAATCTGTACACATTATGCTACTAGCGTAAGACTTAAATGCAAAGAAAAGCAGCATAAGCTGTACAAATTAAGATAGTAATTAGAACGATAACATGAATATAAGAGCAACTGACACACTGTGTTATTAATGATATGAAAATGAGAAATTGTGTAAGTACAAGGCCCTATACGCGGTTTACGTATTTATTTACTTAAATGTTATATTTCACACAGGCTCCGCCCTCTACTGGACTCTATGGGTACTACTCTCTATCATGCTGTGCGTGCTTTCACCTACTGAGTTACGTAAACGTAGCCGGCCAATCGGGGCGAGCCTACCTGAAGCGGGGGGGGCCGCATGGTACTTTTCTGCAGTGTGGCCGCCGCCGCTGCTTGCCGTGTGATGTCCCGGGGGGGGGGGGGGGGGGGGGGTCACGCCGCATGGTACTTTCCAAAAGGACCGTGTTGATCTCCTGGGAGCCCCCGTGTTTACGGAAGGGCTCTTTGGATCGATCTCCTTGGTCACGTGGGTGAGGAGTAGTCGCAGCGTGGCTGCTTCTTGCTCATCCCCAGAGGAAAGAACACTGTCCCACACTCCCCGCCCCATCTGTAAACTCCAGTATAGGAGCCAGGAGGTGGGCGCGCGCACGTGAGTGGAATAAACCGTAGTGTTGTCAAAGCACTGTGCGGGTTCAAGAGAGAGTGATGTGTGTGTGAGAAATGCATTCAGTGAAAACAATTGCATTTATCCCAGAGTAAGGGTCATCTCTCCACATTTCCACTTTTCACCGTTTCAAAGAGACGGCATTAGGACAGAGCCGCGGCCCCACGGGAGCGTGCCGCGGTGCGCTCAAGGACCTCAGTAGAGACTTCGGCCAAAAGAGTGTCCGAGCTGACCGCTCTGTCGGTGCACCCAAGCTGTATTTTGATCCGGGGTGACCGTAGCGGGGCGACACTCAAACCCCTCCTTAGCTCCTAAGAGCCTAAGGAGTTTGTTCAGGTCAAGGGCTATTCAGTTAGGTGGCTTTAATCTTCCACCCCATATTGGAGCCAGGAAGGCTACATTGCACCTCCTCTGCCCGGTGCGTACGCTAGCATGTTATGTAGAGCGCACGGCTGCCATTAGACGCACTGAACAGCTGTTTGTGTGCTTTGGGGATGGTGTGGCTAGAAAAGCTCTCTCCAAGAAGCGCCTAACAGGATGGCTATGCGAGTGCATTATACATGCCTATGGACGGGCAGGGAGAGCCCTCCCCACTGGGGTCCGTGCACATTCTACACGGGCTGTGGCTGTGTCAACAGCCTTATTCAGCCATGTGAGTGTAGAAGATATATGCACGGCGGCGTGCCTATGGGCAGGCTGGGAGAGCCTTCCTCACTATTGTCCATGCCCACTCTACACGGACCGTGAGTGAGTGTGGGGGACGTGGTGCACTTATGTTTTTCCCATGCTCCTGAGGGATCTGAGGAACATGGTGCGCGGTAGGCTCCAGACGGAGTCTCCGCACAATTTTTTCCATGCACACTCTACACGAGGTAAGCGTGTGTGAGTGTGCCTTATCCAAGCTGCGGCCCCGACTTCTCCACGGTTACAACCGGATGGGAGGAAGTGGGGATGCAGTGGATGTTAGCCAAAAGCCGGTCAGGGGCGGTGTGGTGGGTCGATGTTGTTGGACGACAGGGCGTTTAAACATCGGGAGCCTGTGTAAGATATAACGGGGGGGTTACATATTGTAACCCTAGTTATATTAGCACAGGCGGAGCCCTCTACCTGGGGGCCCTGTCTTTCCTAGGCCGCTCGCTGAAGAGGGTGGAGGATGGCGGGCAGAGGGCGTAGCCACCTTATATACTGTGGGCCTGCGCGTGCATTCAGGTAGGCTCGCCCCGATTGTCCGGCTACGTTTACGTAACTCAGTAGGTGAAAGCATGCACAGCATGATAGAGAGTAGTACCCATAGAGTCCAGTAGAGGGCTCCGCCTGTTCTTATATAACTAGGGTTACAATACGTAACCCCTCGTTTTATTTTTACTGTGAAAAAACATTACATCATAGTACAAAGTTTAAATTGTAAAAAAGACCCCCTGATCCGAACACCAACGCACATCCCACTGCACCACACGCCTCCCAGGCGGAATTGTAAACAAATGTCCTCTCACCTGTATGTCTTGAGGTGATACTTCCTGTCTCGAATCATGTGTGGGGCTCTGGACAGAATGGCGTTGCGGAGAACTTTCCCCGCTCTCTGCAGCTTCTCTGAAGGGATCTACAACACACACACACACACACACACACACACACACACACACACACACACACACACACACACACACACACACACACACACACACACACACACACACACACAGTTTGTTAACTTTAATCCAAGAGTCAATACTTGCAATGCTTGTGCTTGTGATAGCAATAAACCGCCAAATAAAAATAAAATTGTACCAAAAAACCCATATCATCCTCTACAGATCACACCTGCACCTTAGAAAGAGAGCGTTAAAGCAGATGTGGACACACACACAGCTGCTGTTGAAAACAACAAATGAAAGGCTTGCTAATTGGGCAGATGGGATCTTTCTTCTACGTGCATGCATTACCTTGCATTAGCATAACTACAGAGGAACACAGCTGTGATTCATCATCCTCCCTTATCCGAACGCATACACCTCCAAAATTCATTCTGATTCTTTCACGAACATGAAAGTATGCAGCAGTGAACAATTTGATGACACTGTGGTTGATTTTATTTAATTCTCGCTGCATAATACACAGCATAAATCTTTGCCTCCACCACCTAAAATCCAGCAAAACATCCTGGATCGTGTTTTTAAAACCTTATTCAGATTTAGCATTTTGGCAAACATCACAATATTACTCATCTTCCACCAGCTCTATCAAACACACAAGACTAAAATGTAAATGTTCCGCAAACCTCAATGCCCTGTCTCTATAGATATTCTGACACAAGCAGTGAGGCGCAGAGGAACTCAGGACACAGTGAGGCGGCCTGGCCCACAGTATATTGGTTGTTGTGACTTTGGTTCATTCATGCTTTGTGTGCCGGGAGGAAGGGCATAGCTCTCCAAAACATGCTGGCAGAGTTTATTAAAAGGATCAAGTTGCCATGCAGAACTTTTTTTTACTTCCTAGACAAAGCGCGGACAGACCTTCAGGTTAGGGGCAGTGAGCTGTGGAGAGTGATTACCTTGTTGTGGGTTTTGTTTGCAGAGTCTGAGTTCATGTTGTCTCTTTCTGTGAGTCCTGAGGAGGAAACAAATGTTGTAAAAAGTAAAATTGAAGATTTCTTACAAATACTTTTCCCTCCAAAAACTATGACTATAAACTATTCCTTATGTACTGTAGCTGAGATAGAAAGTGCTGAACTAGAATACAACTTCCAAAGGGCTGCTTGCGTCTTCCAACCTATCAAGTTGCAGCTCACATTCATGTCTCATCTCATCGCCTCATAATTTTACTTAATAGATATTTGTATTAAATAGTCCTAATTAGTTTATTAATCATGGCAAACAATGTGTTTTGTGACCTTTGATCCCCAATATCTAATCAGTTAATCCTCCGGTCAAATTAATGTTTGTTCTACATTTTAGGGAAATCCCTCAAGGCCTTCTTAGGATTTTGGATTCATGAAAATTGGACAAAAGTGAGTTCACAATGACGTTAACCTTTAAAGCCCAAATCCAATCCAGGCATAGAACCCGAAATCACAACAAAAATGCTGGGATTCATTTAATACTGTAGATCAGGGGTGTCAAACTCAATTTGGCCCCCGGGCCTTGAGTTTGAGACTCCTGCTGTAGATCCTGACTAACACTATGTGTGTACTACTCACTGTCATTGTTGGATCCACTCTCCATAGCTCCATAGGGAGGGGCCAACAGTCCTGCTAGGCTCTGACGATACTTCTACAAAACAAAAGGTACACTTGCATCAGTGTGTCTATCTTATCAATGTACCTCCTATTATTACTTCATTTCATTTGTAAGAAATCATCCGTTATTCAACATCAAAACCCATTACCTTTCTTTCTGTCTTTCTCCAACACACACAAAGCATTTGTTTCAAACACACGCTGCAAGTGCCCTCAAAACAAAGCCCTTTGTACAATCAAGATCATTTACATGCAGAACAACTAACATTATATAACACACACACACACATCACAGCAGCATTGAAAAACAGGGTTAATGAGAGCATCGGGTGCTTCTAAATGTGTGTACAGATGCTGCTCCTACAGCATTTGAAACAATAAACTGTATTTGCATTTGTAAAGCCGTGACTCTCCAAGAAATAAACACAGCAGGTTACTTTAAGTGTGCCATAGCTCTACTTCTGCAAGGTCATTGATAAATAATTCCTCTGAAAACACACACACAAACTCATACACTTACAGAGAGAGAGAAAGAAAAAGGATCTGTTTGACCTAAAGACACAAGGACTTCCAAGATAATGTTTTTCTTGCACACACACTTAACCAGGATCAACATGGCTAAACAACTTAATGAGGTAAAAGACAACACAAATAAAGAACGAAAACATTACGGTAATCTAATTTTCCCACATGGAGGAGTACGACTCACCTGAAGGAACACACTTCAGCCTAATGCCGAGGGAATTAAAACCCCAGAGAGCTGCCCTCTGCTCCTTTACAACTCACACACAAGCCACCGGATAGTATCCTGCACAAAACAAGCTGCTCCCTCTCCCTCTCTCTCGCCCTCGCACACAGTCGCCCCAGTGTATCTCTCTGTCTCTCACTTTCCCTCTCTCGCCGCAATCCGGCCAAAAACCAAACCACTTTCCTCTCACAGGTTACCACGGTGATCTGAATCCTTGTATGATCGAGCTATGATCGAGGAGAAAGAGGGAGGGGGGAGACAGAGAAAAGGAGACAGAAAAGAGAAAGAGGGTGAGGAGAGGAAGGAGACTGGCAAAAGACAGAACATGGCCAATAGAGAGGAAGTGGGCAGGAGAAAAGTAGAGCAGGTGAAAGGGAAATAAAGTGAGAAAGACTTACAATACAAGCCTGCCACAGTACAGGCCAACCAATCAGCTGTCTGATATATTGTGTGTTTACAGGTTTACATATCAGTCAGAAACGCTGTTTAACATTTATACCTTGTTGTTAATTCACCCTTTTATTCTCCACTTGGTGTTTGAATTATGGAGCAGCGCTTTTTTTTACTTTTATCCTTTCATCAAACACATGACCGAATTTATCCTTTGGCTCTATAGTCCTCGTCACACACAAGCATACAAATTAACACACACACACACACTATGAGCTGAATGAGATTTAAAACCTCAGGCTATGTTTTATGTTTTACAATCCAAGAATAGACAGCAGAGTGCTGAGGGCTGAGTGCACTTAGCTGACAAACAAACTCACTCCGAGCCCAATAATAACAGGGCACACACGCTTTAATAACCAATGATTGTCTAATCTCGCTTTTGTATCTTCCTGTGTCCTAAAGTTCAGATATCACGTTCCACTAAACCCAATTTATATTCATCTAGTTTATATTCATCTAGACCTCCTCTCCAAACTGGAGAGGAGGTCATTATTTATTTTTAATTGCAACAATGAATAATTTAGTCTGTTTTGTACTGAAACCAAAAAAGCAGCATATCTTTTTTAGAGAAATATTTTACAAAGAGGCTGGTCAAAAGCAAAAACAAACCACACGTCAAGTTCATTTTTTTATTCATATCTAATATAACTGCTGTTTCTTCTCAAGGAAAACTGGATGTTTTGGACTTGACAGCATGATCAAACCATATAGCAGACACATACAAAACATAGAAACAACAATAAACAAATCCACTGAATGGAGGGGCTGACCTCCACCAGGAGGCCCACTGAGAGACATCCACTTCAATACCAACGCTCAATAAAAGATTCCAGCGTCAAGTCCAAAGCTGATCGTTCCAATATGATACAGTCTCCGCTATATTATATCCGATATATTTGCAGAGTATTTATATTCAGGAGTGATCTAAATCATTCATGCTATAGTTTAACTGGCTTCTTCCCCCTTCTTTAGGTGTTGTTGGGGATATATTTTCCTGGGCCCATAACTTTGACCCAGTTTATCAGTTTGTACTACCCTCATTGAGAACAGGCACCTGCAACCTTGGGCTGCAGTGCTCTCAGTGTTTTGTCTCCCTGTTCCTGCCTCTTGGCGTCAGCTGATAGAGGTGTTTTAGTGCTTTATCTTGTTATGCACAATGTTGATTATTCTCTCAGAACTAGCTAAATACATGGGTCTGGGGTAGAGATCTTCAGAATTGGTTTGGCAACCGCTGTGTCAACTCGTGGCACAGCACATGTCTTGTGAATTCTCCGGCCGAAGCTCCAAATAAACCGTCAGTGTTTGCCATCAAAGTTCCTGCTCTCCCCGTGTCTCTCTGAGTCCTGTCTCCATTGCTTCCGTCACAGGTGTGATGTGTTTTATCTCATTAGGTCACTTTAACTTGGCAAAGCAGGAAAAAGCCCAGGTGTAAGTAATATAATGTTAATCAAAGGACAGCAGTCATTAGTGTTACCTGTGCTGTTCCTGCACAAAAAGGTGTACAAAAGGCTCACCTAATGGGACTATGCATGAGCAGAGACAATGAAATCCGTAGCTAGGCCACAACGCCCTCAAGTTTGCTGGCTCAAAAAAGCAGCTGGCTGTTCAGATTCACAGTGAAGTCTCAGTTCGTTTGTGTGCCTCCTTGACCAACAGTAAGTGTTTTTGTTATTTCAATAGTAGTTTTCTATTCGTCATTTGTACAGTTAAGTTATACTGTAGGTCTACCATCTGTTTATGTATTTGTTTGTTAGTTAGTTTATACACCCTTTACGTGTGTATAAGTAACTGAACTTTTGATTGTAGAGAATTGTACATTTAATGTTAGTTAATGCTGAGGTTTCTTTCTTTCTTTTAGAACCACACATACACATTTCAGTATTACTGTATTACCTGAGTGCCTGTGCATCTACTGTATCCATATCTATATCCAGTTAATTAACAAACCTGCCTTCCATGTCCTGAATAGACATCCCATATTGTTGTCTACGTTCCCTAATCAGCAAGAGCTTCATTACAACCAGTCTACATGATGTGACAATAAAATCCTCTCTATGTAACGGTTGTAACACAATCAAAATGTGTTAAAAACACCTGCACTTGAGCCCAGGAGGAAACTCTAGCACACACTGGTAATATTTTCAGAGTCAGACAATAGTAGCCAAGGGATCCCTACATATATCACTTTTAGATTCCCCCTACACTGCCTGCAATAAAGATACTGTATAACACATTCTGTATATGGATCATCATGCTTTATACTTTAAATACTATAAACATCCGGCTCCTGAGGTGTGTGTCTGATAGGCGCAGCAGAATGGAGGACAGCCCTCTTGTGGTTAAAGGCACAATTACATTAGGAGGTTGTCTGGAAATTGTCTTCTCATTAGAGAAACGTATTCTGAGATGGAAAGCTTTAGGTACCAAGAAGACCGAGGTCATGTTGAATCATTAAGTTCCTGCTCACACTCACAGCTACACACAGATTGTCTCTCACCTCCCAGAGGCTCTTGAATTCCCTCTGTTCGATACGGAGCAGCTCGCTGGTCTCCCTGCTGACGATGGTAGCGTGGCGTGGTGTGTTGTCCAGGATGGACTCCCCGAACGCCGTCCCGATCCCCAGAGTACAGATAGCGACTGCATCCTGTGCACCAATACAAAAGATTTGCTTAGAGAGTAAATGTGGGAAACAATACTCTGCTCACATTTAAGGCTTAAAAGTTCACACGAGTCCTTCCACACAGGTGTAATGGTCATTTACTGGTTCTAATTGTGGCTTAAAAGTGAATTTGACAAGTGTGACACTCAGAATGCAACTTTTATGAATATTTTCATAATCGATTAAACTGCATTCCATTTTCAGTTAATCACATTTTCTAAGGTCCAAGGTGTTGCGTTGAAATGTCTTGTTTTGTCTGACCAACAATCAAAAACCAACAATAATTTCATTTACTTGTTAGGACAAAGTAAAGGGGGTGAGTAGTAACATATTTCATAAATCAGGATTAGGTATTCAGGTTACAAATCATAAGCAAAATAAGCCCCAATTTCATATGAAACATGTGCAATTTGATTATAGTGACATTAGAGAGATTACATGCTTACATTTTTGATCAAATCTTTACAGTATGGTCATTTTTTAAATTGAGGAAGCATTATTTCTCTTAGTATAAAAAGGTGCATTATTTATTTTCAATGTTTGCTTTAAGGTTTAAAACAAGTATTTATTGTTATCCAATGGTTAACATTACTAATTAAAAAAAATACCATTTGTATTCAGTAACTGACTACATTTCAAAGTAATCTCAGCCATTCAGACTTATCGTTGCAGGCCTAATAAACACGACACAGCCGTAGCTAAAAGATATATCAAAAGGTTTGCTTTATAAAAATGGACAGATATGAAGAGCAGACAGATTAATATATGGTAAATAATGCAAATAGATTCAAATATGAAGGACGGGTAAACAGGGTCTTCTGTAAGAAAAACATCTCTTGGCGCTGTATATAATTGGACAGGCTAGAGGCAAGCGAGCACAGATAAATGTGAAAACCCACATACCGACACTCCATTGATTTAGACAATATTCTGCATGCTATTAAAACCCTTACAGCTGTCCAAACTGACATTTCAAATATAGCCACAGAAACTAGGCCACCAGTGGCTCTTTAGGGCTACACACATGAAAAGGACACACAATGGAGGAGCTTCTTATCAACATCTTTAACAGGGAACAAATCCTGTCTCTCTCTCTCCTTCTGTCTCCCCCCACCGTCACTCTTTGTCTCTTCGTGCTATGTATAGTATAACCCTATTTTCCACACTCTGCCATAAAGGTTATGAAGCAGCGGAAGCCACAACTCTGTGGACTTGTTTTGTGTGCTGTGGCAGCTTTGCTCTGGCATATTTAAGCAGGGAGACATGAGCTAATGTACTGAAACAATGTCCGCATTGAGGGGAGTCGTACAGGATCATCAGCTGTCTAAACGACGAGCACTTGTAGAGCAGTCTGCATCTTCACAGAGATGTTATGACAAAAATAATACAAATAGGTAAATGGCAGCCATGAAAATAAGGAATCTTCATAAAAATAGAAAGGAAATTACCAAATGTATCCCCTAGTGCCCATTATTCAACATTCAACTCATCATCATTCTTCATACTTTAGTGATTCAAATGATATACAGGAAACAGAATAAACACACAGCAGCACAAATTCAAATAAGCAAATAATTATGAGTATTATTTACTGTAAAACGTCAATATATATTTACATCAACTTCTATAATGCTGTTTATTAATGTTTATACCTTCTCATAATGTTCATAGTGTAAATACATTCAGTTTGTTTAGATCCGTCACATGTATATATACAGTTGCAAGAAAACCCTTTGGATTCTCCACACATAGCATTGTGTGTTCCTTCCAAACAACTCAACTTTGGTTTCATCTGTCCACAGAATATTGGAACATCCAGGTGCTCTTTTGCAAACTTCAAACGTGCAGCAATGTTTTTTCTGGACAGCAGTGGCTTCCTCCGTGGTGTCCTCCCATGAACTCCATTCTTGTTCAGTGTTTTACGTATCGTAGATTCGTCAACAGAGATGTTGGCATGTGCCAGAGATTTCTTTAAGTCTCTAGCTGACACTCTAGGATTCTTCTTCACCTCATTGAGCATTCTGCGCTGTGCTCTTGCAGTCATCTTTACAGGACGGCCACTCCTAGGGAGAGTAGCAACAGTGCTAAACTTTCTCCATTTATAGACAATTTGTCTTACCGTGGACTGATGAACATCAAGGCTTTTAGAGATACTTTTGTAACCCTTTCCAGCTTTATGCAAGTCAACAATTCTTAATCGTAGGTCTTCTGAGAGCTCTTTTGTGCGAGGCATGGTTCACATCTGGCAATGCTTCTTAAGAATAGCACATTCAAAACTGGTGTGTATTTTTTATAGGGCAGGGCAGCTTTAACCAACACCTCCAATCTCGTCTCTTTGATTGACTCCAGGTTGGCTGACTCCTGACTCCAATTAGCTCTTGAAGAAGTCTTTAGCCTAGGGGTTCACATACTTTTTCCACCCTGCACTGTGAATGTTTACATGGTGTGTTCAATAAAAACATGAAAACATATAATTGTTTGTGTGGTATTAGTTTAAGCAGACTGTGTTTGTCTATTGTTGTGACTTAGATGAAGATCAGAACACATTTTATGACCAACTTATGCAGAAATCCAGGTAATTCCAAAGGGTTCACATGCTTTTTCTTGCAACTGTATATGTATATATATATACACACACATATATATTTATATTATACTTGAACAACTCTGCACTTTCTGCTGTTTTACACTTCTCGTTAGAGGATAACAGTATCTTGTTTTCTTAAGTATTTGTACTCTGTGCAATGACAATACAGTTGAATTGAATCTAATCTAATGAAGCTACAATCCAACTTAATCTCTCTTGAATCTCTTTTTACCTGGTGGTTTGCCGTTTCGGACACTTTGACATCCAGAGAGCCAGACAGGACAGCATACCAGCTGGTGCCTATGTCCCCCTGTCGAAACACTGTGGACAGTAGAATACGTTTAATACCATACACTGCTGATTAATAAAATTATTTTATTTCCTAACACACAAAGTTTCTAGTGCAAAATGTAGAATATATTTTCTAATCACCCTGCTTAATCAAAAGCAAGTAGGTGCCCACAGTAATTTTTCATTAAAACTAGTTGCAAAGATGTAATGGTGGGTGAATAACTGGTTTATTATTTGTTAGGTTGATCAAAAAAACTTCTGTAAGTAAAAAGAGTTAAATTATCTATTGAATATCGAAATAAAACAGTTTAAAGACCTTATCTTAGGCATTGGGAAATGAACATTTTATAGACAGAACAATTATTGGAAACATTGACAGATTAATCAATGGAGCAATAAAACCAGCTGGAGAGGTGTGTGTGCCCTTAAATCAAATGTTAAGAATAAGTCTTGTAAAACATCACAAATGTCACATACCAACTTTAACTATACATGTTGTACAATGGTGCTTTACTATGCTTTTTACTGAGGATATTCTGAGCCTGACAGCCTCAGAGGCATGTATTGTCATACTAAAAACCCCATGTGCTCTATTACATTCCATAATCCAAACATTAGTGCATTGTCAGTGGTTACGTACACGTGATGCCTTTCTCCAGGCATTCATAGAAGGCCGAGGCACAGATCTGCAGTAAGAGGGGAGCTGGGAACCTATGGAAAGCTTTGACCTCCCTCAGTCTGGTCAGAATGATGTCAACATCCTCTCCCGAGCGCTCCGAAGGCCTGTGTGGAAGAATAAACACCATTAGATCTAACCTAGATTTCAAAGAACCAAAGAACCATTTTTGTGATTTGGCCTATTAACTGTAAAACTATTTAGAATAAAACGATTAACTGCATGACGTCACTTGTTAACTGTGATGGATTATCCTTCTCCCCATAGCTGCATGTGGAGAGTAAGAAATCAATCAAAAGCCTACAGTATAATGCTTTAGAAAAGCAGTTAACAGTAATGTTGAAAAATTGAAATCAGCAGTTAATGGACTGAAACATAAACAATTGGTTTGTATTGTCCTTTAAAATAAAAGGCAGCTCTATTGTTTTAGTGCTATCTCCTTATTTGTGTGTATGTATGTATGTATGTATGTATGTATGTATGTATGTATGTATGTATGTATGTGTGTGTGTGTGTGTGTGTGTGTGTGTGTGTGTGTGTGTGTGTGTGTGTGTGTGTGTGTGTGTGTTTGGCCTGGTGTCTTAGCGATAAGAGTAGAGAGCTGCAGGCGTTACTTCTCCGGGCTTGGACCCCCCACAGGGTGTTGATGTAAGATCTCATTTGTACTGCTGCTATTTCTAATACGCTTAAATCTGAACACACACACACACACACACACACACGGTTGATCTGAGAGCTTAAACATTCTGCTCTGTGATGTGGTGGAAAGAAAACACAGCGCCCAAAACGGTTCATAGTGACACACTCTGCAGTCAGCCCCATTCATTCACATGTTTTTATTTTACTAGCAACTCATCCGTGTGCGTGTGTGTATGTGTGTGTGTGTGTGTGTGTGTGTGTGTGTGTGTGTGTGTGTGTGTGTGTGTGTGTGTGTGTGTGTGTGTGTGTGTGTGTGTGTTGTGTTCATACAGAATAGCTAATGCTTGTAGGCTTATTCGTTCACAGTCAAGAGGCTGTCTATCCCCTCTCTTACTTCAGCTGCTTCCTCTTTTATTGCTCCCAGCTTTCTCTTCTTTGTCTGCCGCCACTAAACATAATACTAATCTCTAATTTGTCTCTTCTCCTCTCTCAAGACATGCCAGTTTTTCTCAGGAACATAGTAGGCAAGACGGAAAAGAACAAATGAGCCTCTTTCATCTTAAAGCAACCCATTTTCTCCTCTCCATTACTGGCACATCCTGGTTTCCCTCTATCCATTAAGCCACACCACTAACACACCGGCACTCACCATCCTCCCATTATTACCCCCTTATTTCTGCTTTAAAAGCTCACAGTCAGCTCCTCTCACCCACATGCACATACACAGATAAACACATATATTTGTGTTCCTGAGCAGTAGCCTGGCCGGTGCTCCCAGATAAACACAGACTGAGCCTGAAGGGCTTCACTGCACAACACAACATCTGCCAGGAGCTCAAAGCCATTACAGACAGGGCCTATTCTTTCTATCCTTTTTTTGTCTGACTCATCCTCCTACTGCATGCGTCCTCTGTATTGCGATAGAGCATCATATCGCAGTGTAGGCTGGGGGTTAATGGCTTAGACAGGTGGACTCCCACACAGTCCGATAGGGAGAGACAGGGAGGTTAACTCGGTGGGGGTGAAGGGTGATACCAGCATCCCCCTTCACCTATCCGTCTGCAGTAAACTGTTAAGCTACGTCAGTTTTAATCCCCAGGTTGAATCCTGGTCTTTTTCTCTTTGTCGTTGTCCTGTTTGCTCGCTCCCTGCCTGTCCAGAGGAATCTTCCCCCCTCGTGGGTGTGAGCTGGATGTGACCTGAGAGCTTTTCACCTTCTCTCACTCTCCCCCAGCCCTCTTGTCTCTTTTTCTTGACTTCTCCCTTCCTCAGCCTCAGTTCATGTCAGCAGGGATCTCAGCTTTCGACCACAACTAATGGTTGCACGCACATACAGTATGCACACGTAGGTTTTACAAATCGACTGGCACACTGAATAGGAAACAGAGAGGGACCAGAAGGTTCTGCAGAATGTTTTAGAAAACATCATTCTGTTTCCAGACAAATAAATCATAGGATGATTTGTGGCAGCCAACCAAAATGTCAGACCGCCAACACATTTCCAGAGTTAGCAGATTAACACGTTACTGTATCAGAGATACCCTTGAATTGTATGTAAGCACGCAGGCCCCCTCGACACCCATTCTATCACAAACTGAGATTCTGTTAAAAACACTGAATATTAAGCAGCATAAGCACAGTTCCATTAACAATTTATTATCTAAAGATTACTCATCATATTAATCCTCCAGCCTTGTCATCTTTTCAAATCAACCTCAATAATTTAGGTATGAGACAAGAGGTTTAACTTAGAAGACTTCTATTCACTTGGAAATTGCTTTTGTCTTGGACTTTTAGTTTTTCATGTCATCTAAATGTGTGCATACTGGACAATGCTCCCATTTTTCTTTCAGCAGAGGGACATTAAACTCCAGCTGGCATCTGTGTGTTGACTGGACCATGCTTGAGGCAAAACAAATCTAATGTCATATAATTCACACTCACTGCAATAAATGTCTGTGGACATATATATAAAGACACTCGGATCTTAACCTCTGTCTTCCTTTTGGCTTCTCCCTCTCCTCGCCTCTTAGTCTTCACATCAACAGTTACTGTAGATGACACATGCACACTAATACACACTCAAGGATGGATATTGATTGAATGAGGGGGTGCATAGCTGAGGAGCACTGAGTGCTCTTCAATGAGATCTTGTCCTGTTTAATCTTACGACCCTGACTGCCCCTCACTCACACCCACCTACTGCATTTAGCTGAAGATATAGAGTACTGTAGTGTGATTGGTGGATTTTTATGTTTCACTTAAAAAAATGGACAAAATGATGTACATTGCACATACAGGTGAGGATGAGAAGACAAGATGGTAGCTTCAGGTTGCCTATAGTAACGTGGGGATGTGTCATAGTGAAGTGTGTACAGTATGTGTGGGTGTGAGCTGTAGGGTGCATGTTTTATTTATCAATGTTTGTTTAAGATGTGGGGTGCATCATCTCCAGTAATTATTGTATAGCTGCCCTTTCTTTGTCTTTATTTATTCAAGCCCTCTCCCTTGGATATTATGATGTTGGCACAGCATGGTACCTTTAATGTTAAGTGGGCATATAGAATGGACTCAGATTTTCTACAGCGTCTACATTGAGAAGAACACATTATTTTTGTAAATTGGCTGTTCAGTTATTCTAACCTGTCCATTCAGATCAGAGAAAATAGTGGTTGGCATGCAGCATTGTAGCAAAATCTGAGAAAAATAATACATAGACCTGCCTCTTAACCGTCCTTTAATACAATCACCACCGGTAGTATTTTTAAAATGCATGGCTATATGATTGAAGCAAACAGACATAAACCATGTGCGTCTAATCTTCCATAGTGCAGAGACATCCCAGTGTACCTCGAAGCCACCAACGCCTTTTTGACCGTGCAGATACAAGAAGAGGGAGTATATTGTTATGCACTGCAGCACTGAAAGAGGGGTATATTCACTGAAAATGATAGTAACCTATTGTGGGCTAAAAACAAGGCGTATCATACCATTAATGCACACTCACACACTGCACACGCAGCGATCACCGGTTGCCATTGATCACGTTGACGCGGATGAATGAATTAAAAACACAACCATCGCTGTGTGGGGATGCACGCCGTGGAAGTGTCTCGTGGATGCGTGTCCACTAACCTTTTATCCAGACAGCCGATCCACTCCGCCGTCGGAGACGAGTTGGGGGACGTGTGCACCGCGACCATCTTCCCCGGTCGTGTGTCGGTGAGCGCTGTGATGCTACCGGAGGATGTTTCCCGGTTGTCGGTGGTCGTTGGCTGCGCCCCCTCCCCGCCCCTCTGCCTCGAGCTACCTCACACAACTACTGGCTGCCGCTGCTGCCTTCATCATGGCAGTCTGCCCTTATAGGCGTTTTAAAGGGTCATCTGCAGGCAACTTAAAAAATAAAGATAGAATATATGTCAGTTGGAATAGTAGGCTACAACTGTGCAAGGATTATAATAAGCTTACTATAGGACATGTAATGCTTAGAAGTTAATTGTAGGCCTACTATTGGATACAGTCAGTAATCACAGTTGAGGTAGACAAACTACAATATTTCATCAAATTAAGGGATTTACCAGTGGTGCACACTAGGGTGGGGAGTGCAGGGCAAGGCATCACAAGTACCCCCTGTCATTTACTGTGGGTCGGCTCACTCATCACCTCTCTGGTCAGTTTGTGCTGTGAATTCAGCTTAAACATCCAACAGATCAGCAAACTACAAAGTGAGACAGAACATTGGAATGCAATTATAACAGATATATTTTCTGACAGAAAGTGATATTTCAACAGCGATTTTTTAAAGCAACTTGTTTGACAAATGTTCTGTTTGGTGCAAATTGCAGATAAATCGGCAGTCCCATAGATCTCCTGTATGCTCATGCCATTTGTATGGCTTTTGAATCGACAGGTAAAACATGTAATAATCAACAGACATCGAAATTATCTCATCTTGCAAATCACTCTTCCTCACTCCACAGGATAAAATGATCGATTGTGAAGTCCAACTCCCAGTGTTGTAGCCGATATAAAACTAAAGCCTGCCAGGTCTGGCTATAAACCGGGCTAATATTGTGTAGTGTGAAAACAGCATTAAACAACTCTTGGGATTCTTGAAAATGCTGTGTATTGTAAACAATGTTGCATAAAAAATATTCCCCACAGTAAAAACCCAAGCAATAGTTTCAATAGGATGAGTCACCTTCAGAGGAATTGTGAGATAGCAGGGAGCACAGATGTGGATGCAACAAGAGGGACAGGAAGAGGTATAATAAATATAGAAATGTGTACTTTATGCAAATAAGGGAGAAATGGGTCAGGAAATATCAAAGTGATCTACCAAAAGCTGACAGAAGGATAAGTGGCAGACTGTGGTTACAAAATGTTGACTACTGAAGAATGACTCATCAAATTGGCTTTCAACAAGCTCCTTATGAATAAAAAAACACTATTTACAGATTGTTATGGGCCTAAATTAAGATCAGTGCAAGATACAGCTGCTGTGTCCTTGAAGGATGCCTCATGTGAAATGGTGTACGAACAATAACAAAGCAGTGTTAGTTTCACTTGTTTTGATTCAACCCAAGTGATACGAAAGAGAGATGCAGCCTGTCACCAGGATGAGTGCAACCACCGCAGTAAAGGGAGAGAGAGAGGGAGCGGGGGATGAGGATGAGCAGGGAGGTTTTAAGCATCCAGCGTTACCTAAAACCATTACTTATGTTCCATGCATTCTCTAGCTGAAAATAAGGGGTTACAGAGAGGCGGGAGAAAAGAAGATTCAAAAATAAATTCAGGGATCTGCATTTAGTGGCTGCTCTGAAAGGAATGGGAGGTCAGATACAATGAGGAGGACAAGGACTGTTTTTAACGTAATAAAAGAGTAAAGTAAGGAAGGAGAAGAGTTACTGATGCGTCTCAAACTCCTCCGCTAACATTAAGACATGTGTTGTGCTGCATCAGGTGAATTCAGTGTGCAAATGTGTGCACCTGTTGCAACTGTGTGTATGTGTTTGTGTGTATGTGTTTGTGTGCGTGTGTGCATGTGTTTACGGTTGCCTTACTGCATCTGTTTGAAATGGCACTTTAGCATGCATGACTGTAATACTGGAGGGTGATTGAGCAAGTTTTTACCATGATGTTGAAATGCAGTGTGCATGCATTAGTGTGTTTCCGAGCCAGCTGTCTAAGAATTCTATTTTTAAAATATGCTTTGTCAAAGATTTTGAGAAAAGTAAAGCTTAATTACTATAGCATGACAACAATTGAAGTGTATCTATTGATATTCAAAATGTGTCTTGCAGAATCCATCCACTGATCCAATCCATTTAAATGTTTTTCATCAGGGGTTTGACTGGGTTCCAAAATCACAGCACATTTTCTACCCAAGCTGTTATCTAATGCAGTAAATGCAAAATAAATGTGCATCTGACGATTCTTCAGGATGTAAATATAAATCCTGAAGCCCTTCACAGTTTGACAAAGATCAGTTATAATGCGTTTGACCATGGAGAGAATTTAATCAATAACTCGGTCATTGTTAGTGCAAAGCGCAACATATTAATCCACGAAGAATCGCATCATTAATGATGTTGTTTATAAATGTGCAGTTCTCTCATTTAGACACAAAGTGGCAGTATTATTGTTTATGGGTTCATAAATGCACCACCACAATGCAACACTTGAGCTATAAAAGGCTATGCCACACTGATAAACAGCACCGTACAAAAGGGTGCAGAGCTGCAGAACTGCAACATAGTGCTTTGCCCATTTAAAATGCTGACTTGTGTGTTCATCCCAGAGCAGAAAGTGTGTGTGTGTGTGTGGTGTGTGTGTGTGTGTGTGTGTGTGTGTGGTGTGTGTGTGTGTGTGTGTGTGTGTGTGTGTGTGGTGTGTGTGGTGTGTGTGTGTGTGTGGTGTGTGTGTGTGTGTGTGTGTGTGTGTGTGTGTGTGTGTGTGTGTGTGTGTGTGTGTGTGTGTGTGTGTGTACACATGTCTGCATTTAAATCCTCAGAGAATGGAGTGAAATTCCCCTATGAAGCTGGGAAACTCTAAATATGGTTGACTGAACAGATAACCATATGGGGCATGACTGTCTGCCAAATCCAGGCTACATGACACACACGCACACATACAAACGTGCACACACACAGTTAATATCATCAGCTGTCAGACAGTATAAAGTCTAAAGAATGCAACTGTCCTCTCCACTTAATTTGACTCTTTAAATGAACAGTGTTGACGTAGGAGCAGTTCATTAAAGCAGGACTGAAATTACAATTTGTATTACAGCCACACAGATGATGGATTTTTGATACAGATGTTAACATTTGTATGTACATAAATAGGGGTCATAAACATTTTACAAGGGTCACTTGAATGAAAAAAATCGTATGAAAAAGTTGTTAAATGTACCCAGTTTGAAATATAAGTGTAAAATAAATGTATTTATTTCAGGCAACATGTAAAAAAATTAATTAAAAACATTTGTTTCTTGTTATCTATTATCAAACACCTGATACCAATGTGTCTGTGAGGTTCTAATAGAATTTAGATTGACAGCAAAACGTGCTTGTGTGTAATTAATTTGCATTTGCTGTAATTGAAAGGTAAAAGGAAGTTATCTCTTGCACACCCTAGTCATTCCTTTACCTGCACAATCATCATCACCATCCAGCTCAACAATATACGACTCTCCACAAACCGAAACAGAAGGGCAGTCGTGGCATTCCTGCCATGCTCACTTTTGAAAAGAAACCCTATGTGAGCCATAGGAGGAAAGAACACCAACTTGTGAAAAAGTCAAGGTGACCTGCTGCTGGTGAGGGAAATGGGATTTGAGGATTATGTCAGCACACACAGATCCCTGTATTTCTCATTTTACCCGCCATTGATTATAAATACCACTGCTGAGTTAAAAAGAGGGCATTTTCTATTATTCCTCAGCAGCTTGCAAACACCATAATTTACTCACGAATACCACTCAATTCATATGATTGCCTCCCTCTTTCACATTTCCACTGCTGCTACCAATCCAGGTTACATTTCTGCCTCCAGTCTTTGTCTCTGCCTCACTCACTTTCTTGCAGCCTATAACTCTGTAAATGTACTCTGCCACCCACCCTGACATCACTCCCTCATTTTCAATCTACTTCATTTCACTCCCCTCCCTTCCCCTCCCTCCTTTGGTTAGCCTCATTTAGAAGAAGGCTTTTGTGATTGGCCAGTATTTATATCAACTAGGTCCCAGTGCCACCTGGGAAAAATGGTCTCCAGTCAGATCCAGGTCACACTGAGCAGAACCACTCTTTTGGGTCTGCACGGTTCAGTCCAGTCCAGTCCATCTGCCACACAAGCCAGATTCACAGCCAGACATAGGTACTGCACCGACTCTCCCACTGGCATCATCACACACACAGGTAGGAAGTCACACATACACACACACGCACACACACACATATCAGCAGGTGCTGCATCACTGCTCTCGTTTGACTCACAGACAATCACACACAGGTAGACAGTGTGAGATCTGGCTGACTTCGCATCATGCACACAGGTGAATTTTCACACACAGCTTACCTCTGAGCCAAGGAGAACCTCTGTCAGTGTGGTAACGGTTGACACAGCAGATGGCAACGCTTGCAGGGATGCTGAAAGACAGGTAGAGGTAGGTGCATGTATCAGCAACCTGCATGTTTGATAGAAGTGTGGTATACAACTACAGTAGATCATATGCAAAGTTTATGATGCAAAATGATATTGGATATAATGGAGACACACAGTAAAATGGCAATAACAGCAGTATTTGTTATGATAGAAAGCATCACAGACATCATATTATCTTTCATTCTTAAACTTCTAAAAATAGTCATTTAACATAATGTAACAATAATTGGAGTTGCCTAAACTGTGACTAAAATGTGCAGACTTCCTGCTGTAGTTAAATGAATGTCAGGGCACAAATATATTTGAACCCTCCTACATGTAGGCTAAATTGCCCTTATGCTGGTACACCGTCAGTGTTGCACAGTTACTGGAGTAGTTTACACAGGATTACCGGAGGATAATCCATGTACAGTATTTAGAGACATGAGTCGCCATCTGTCTGTATTTATCACAGCGAGGGAGCCGCCAGCACCGGCTGTCTGCAAACAAACATTGGTAGGCTACGATAAGGAGGATAGTATAAGAAAACGCTTCGCAGCTACCTTAAATGCTAATTAGTCAGGTTATTTTTGTCCGGTTGTTGTCATTCTGGGCGACCCAGCGTCTGTCACGACCTTTAAACTGCGCGCGCACTACAGCCAGGTGCGTAAAATGTGATGCCTTTAAAAGCTGTCGTAAACTTCTGCTTCTCTCATAGCGTGTGGCCGATTTATACACATGTAGCATCGATGTAAATCGAACAAAAACATTGTGGCTTTGTATCATCGTGTACTGAGGGATTACAGTGAAGAGAAAGGTAAAACCCACCAGTCTTCAAATTGAGGTTAAGTAACGCTAATTAACTTAACTAAAATTCAGTAAACAAAACTGAAAGGGACAAATACCAGTCTCTGTTCCTTATGTGACGCATAATGGCAAGATATTAAGAAAGCAAATTCAAAACGACTGATGTAAAATGTGGCTTTCTTCCCAGAGATGTTTACAACATACCTGTGTAGCCTTCTGTTACCCTTAATGTTCCGACCGCACGCGAAAGCAGCGGATTCTAATTTCTGCTACAAACTATTTAATGCGTGTTCTGCTGGGAACGTGTTTTTTACTTTGATCAGAATCGTTAAACTTCCCGTTTCGCAGTGAGTACAAGTAGCCTACTGAGCCTGGACATTGGTCATTTTAGCATTATCAATGATAACTGCAAATCATCACCAGTAACCGAAGCCACTTCATAGTTTGTCTTGGCAGTATTTGTTTGGTTGTGCCAATTAAACCCGGATTAGTGTGTTAATGTGTGTTTTATTTTTTTTTGTTTCATTATCTTAATTGAATTGTCAGCCTTTGCACCATGAGGTCATTCTTACAATGTCTTCCCAACAAACAAATATATAAATACTTTCTCATTCCATTCTTCCAGGACACTCTTGCTGAGTGGTGGTGAATTTATATGGGAAGGACTACCTGATCACAATGACGTTTCAAGACACTGCCTTCGTCACCTGCTGTTATCAAACAAATGCAGTTTAACCTCTTAAAACTCAATGTCCCTGCATTTCCTGCTTAATTGCTAGAATTCCCAGCAATTACATAATCTGACTGCTCAACACATCATCAGGTGCTCTCATTAGTTTTGAGAAGCCCCTCCACCTTCCCTGATGATGCGGACAGACAGCAAAGGCCGAAGCGCCTCCCCGCACCGGATAACCTATAAGTCTGACTTCCACGCCATCAAATGTTCATTCGACTCTGCGACCAGTCTACGACCTGGGCCCAAAGCTACCGCTGCCCAGCTCTCTGCTGTGCACCCAGCCAGGCTTCCTTCCAGCCTGTCAGATCACATAATGTCCAGCAGCACAGGCAGCAGAGGGCGAGTCCACAGCACCAGGGGGACAAAGATCAGAGACAACATCTTCCTGCAAATGGACAACCAGCAGCTGAATCAAGAGGTTCCTGTGCAGAGTTCTGGCTCAACACCCCTTCTTCCTCCCAATAACTCCACCCCACTGCTTCAAACTTCACCTTTCTCTACATCCAGACTTTCTATTATCAGTTCCTCGTCTGCTTTGAACTACACGGCAAACCTTTCTATTCCAGAATCTTCTCTGCAGGATAAATCACCCAGATCAGAGGAGATTGCTAATATTGACAGAGCTGCTCTGGCCCAGAAATTTTCTGTAACCCGGAGGTTGTTTGAGACCAAGAGGATGGAGGATGGATGTGACGGAGGGCTGGCTTCAAAATGTGTTGCTGGCAGAGGAAGCAAGGGAATGGCAGATGAAGAAGGGATCGGAAAAGTTAACCAAGAGGAAAGAGAGGAAGACAAAAATGGGAAAAGGAGTCAGGCAGAGGAGGATAGCTTTGATAAAGACAAATCAATAAACCTACCCATCATAAATAATTTCCTGGAGAACCCTCCTGCACAGGCCTCGCTGACAGAGCACCCTAAATCTCCTGCATCGTTCGGCCCTAGTGAATCATCCAACACATCTCCCTCCTGTCTTCACAAACATGGTCAAACCACAGGATCACAAACGGAGGAAGAAAGAACAGCAAGCACAACCCTTGACCCCTGCTTGACCCCTGAGGATTCAGTGAGAGCAGAACTAGTGGACGTAAAGAACGGGTCATCTGAAAGTGATGACAATGACGAAGAGAAGGAGGGGGGAAATGTCAAAGACAGGCTTATGGAGGAGTCGGGAAAGGACATGTACAAAGTTGCAGGGGAACGTGTTCAGGAGCTGGTTGATGATGTTTTTGAAGAGCCCAGCATGTCATGTAAAATAGAGACAAAGCATGACAGGAAAGGTGGCAGAGACAAGTATGAGCAGGTGAATGAAGAAGGGGAGGGGCAGAACGGAGAGTTTATTCCACTGACTGAGAAGTCAACAGAAACAAGGGACAACGTGGAGAAAAAGACTGTTGCCGGAGTGGAAGAAAATGCTGGAATGACAGAAAGAGACATGATGCAAGAGGAGGGTAATGACAAAGAAGCTGAGAGATGCAGTGTGGCGAACAAGAAGGGTGGAGAAGAGGAATATAAACCAAGCCATGGAGAGGTCAAATCTGAAGAAGTAGAAGAGGGAACAACTTCCGAGCTGCAAGAGGAGGTCAAGCATGTGGAGGAGAGAGAGCGTACTGATGGAAAAGAGGATATAGGAGGAGGAAAAGAGGACCAGACAGGATCTGAAGTTACTTCTTGGATTGAAAACGAGGCTTTCGTTCATGAGCAGCAATCTCCGTCTAATCCAGAGACCTCTATCCATGGACATTTGCATTTATTGCAATATGAGGAAATTCCTGGTTTGCCTGAACTGGACAATCGGGAGGAAGACGAGGAGGAAGGGAAAGCAGAAGTGGCAAAGAGAAAGGTCAGGTTCACCTCCGCACCAATCAAGGTAAAATAAATCTTTAAACTAAAATCACACGTGTTGGCCTTTGTTATGTATTTAGTTGACAGCTGCAGGGTCCCTTGTCTCTTATGTCATGCTTTTACTGAAGCCTTTTATAGTAGATTTGTGTGACTGTCAGTTCCAGCTGGGTTTTGAATCCACATAAGAGAAGTGTTAGCCCAAAGCCATGTTTCTAATCCATTAGAGGCGGAGGAAAGGCAAGATCCCACATGCTTCCCCTCACTCTGTCAGCACGCAGCTCAGAGTAGCCTCAATATGTAAAAGCACAGAAAACATTCCTGTGTGTGGCTTGGCTCATTACACGATATTGCAGTTTTATCTATTGGTGACGTATACAAGTTGAGTGTGTACATTTTTATTTTGTTGTGCAATTTTCTAATTACGCTTGCATAGTTTCATTTTTTTCTGCACTTCCTGGTTCTCACCCTCACACTCTTGACAGATTGGCCAACATAAACAGCTTCTTGTTGTGTCGATAGCTGCAGATGGTTCTCCTCTGTGGTGAACACATTAATAAGCGACCAATGCATACAGGAGTATTCTCAGCAAGCATACGTTTGACATCAGTGTTAACATAAACCAAGGCTGTCACAGTCAACTAATATTTATTTTGTATTTAACCAGATAAAAGCATTGAGATTAAATCTAATTTTCAATGCTGACCTGACCAAGAAGGCAGCAACGTTACACATAACACAAACATATAAAATACAGAGAACATAACTAAGAAAACAAAAGACGAAAAAGCGGTCACTACATTGTGCACATTAGGACAGTAAGAAAGGTACACTACTTATTTCTGCAAGAGCAGCTGGTGGTAAGGACTTCAGACAACTTCAATTTAAAACATGCTATTGAGACAAGTACCCTCAGTTTTAGGCAGGTACCTCGAACCGTATCCAGGCACTGGATCTGAGGTTGTGAGAGTCACAAACTGGAGCAAATCTGGCACATATGTACAGTGGAAGCTTACCTAAAATGGCTTTATACATTAATAAAAAACAATTTCTGAAATGTTATGCTTAGATTTGCAGATTTGGCATAACCTTATTTGAAAAATCTTCTTAATTTAGTCTGAAATGTTACGTTTACACACATTCTAAGGAGGCGTTATCTTTAACTTTTGGTGAATTTTTGCGAATTCTTCAGGCGCCAAAAGTGTATTGAGACATTTTTATTTTCATTTTAAACTAGGCTGAGAGAAGAAAATAGTCCAAAGTGCAAGAACATTTTAGATTTTTCCTGTCGTGTCTCTCCCTAAACAGTATATTTTATGCTGTTTTCCAGGTGTACAACACTTATTCTAACGCGGAGTACGACAGACACAATGAGGACATTGACCCGGTGTCTGCATCGGCTGAGTTTGAGTTGGAGAAGAGAGTGGAGAGAATGGATGTCTTCGCTGTGGAGATAGAGAAGGGTGAGAAGCTGCTCGTTCACGCTGTCCGTCTACTTTTTGCTTACGTTTGCTTTTTGGTGTCCATATGTGTGTTCAAGTCCACATCAGTTATGATATATTATTTCTGGGATTTGGACATCCAGTGGCATATTTCTGAGAGATCTTTTATGCATAGAGAATCAATTGTGTTAGTTAAACAAGGCTGATTGATAATAGGTCAAAACAAGGTCATAACCCTCCACTCTTATTTCAAGTACTATGTTTCTCCTGAGGATGCTTTTATGTTCCCCTGACTAATGTTGTTATTAAAGGTTACATTTCTCAAATATTTTCCCTCTAGAAAACGAGGGTCTGGGCATCAGTATAATAGGAATGGGTGTAGGAGCTGACCAGGGACTGGAAAAACTAGGTATCTTTGTGAAGACCGTCACTGAAGGAGGAGCAACACAGAAGGATGAGAGGTACGTTTCATCAACACCAGACTCTTATTTACTGGGAATGTAGTGTGTTTCTAATGACATATTTTCTTTAACTCTGTGTTAGGATTCAGGTGAATGACCAGATAGTGGAGGTGGATGGGGTGAGTTTGGTTGGAGTCACCCAGCTGTTTGCTGCCACAGTCCTCAAGAATACGTCCGGCGTTGTCAAGTAAGTTTTTATGTACATTTTTAAAAAGGTGTCAGCAAATTGGAATGACGGGCGAATGGTGTGTTGCTTGGGAATGTGGGATGACATTACGTTGGTAAAGGATGGTCCATTGTACCTTATGTTGAATTAGGCAAGAAAGCATTAAAGCTTGTATCTTACAAAAAACCCTCATTTGTTAGTATTGTTCCCAGTATTTGTAAACATGCTGCTGCTAATTTGGGAGTGATGCAGTGTGAGGTCTTTGGAGGCTATTACAATCTGATCAGTGACAGTCAGACTTCTAGATGTTATTTACATAATTGGAGTTATTTAAAGATGAAACGGTAGTTGCAAGATAAAAATATGTTTTTCTCCCCTTAGATGTTGTTTTTTTTTTTTTAAAAGGATGTTTTTGGCCTGACAACAACACATGATATACACTTGGACACCTGACATGAGTCTATCACTGTTTTAAATTGCCTATCAATCTTTAAGATACAAACAAAAAACTCTCCATTGGCACTTTCAAGACTCTTTCTAAACATGAAAGGGATGATTCAAGCAATGCTTTTAATGCCACATGAACATCTCCTTTTTTTGTCCTCTAAAATGGAGGTTACAAAAAAGTGAATGTGAACACCATAACACTTTTGGATATCTTAGTGACTCTCAATGCAAGACATACTGCAACATCATAATGGGTATTTTTTCCAAAGGTCCTGTAGTCATTTCACAGAAGGAAAATGTATGAATTAAATGGTGTTTTGTATACTTTCACACTATCATAACGCTCTGTGCCGTCGTTAGGCAAGGCAAGGCAAGGCAAGGCAAGGCAAGGCAAGGCAAGGCAAGGCAAGGCAAGGCAAGGCAAGGCAAGGCAAGGCAGGCAAGGCAAGGCAAGGCAAGGCAAGGCAAGGCAAGGCAAGGCAAGGCAAGGCAAGGCAAGGCAAGGCAAGGCAAGGCAGGCAAGGCAAGGCAAGGCAAGGCAAGGCAAGGCAAGGCAAGGCAAGGCAAGGCAAGGCAAGGCAAGGCAAGGCAAGGCAAGGCAAGGCAAGGCAAGGCAAGGCAAGGCAAGGCAAGGCAAGGCAAGGCAAGGCAAGGCAAGGCAAGGCAAGGCAAGGCAAGGCAAGGCAAGGCAAGGCAAGGCAAGGCAAGGCAAGGCAAGGCAAGGCAAGGCAAGGCAAGGCAAGGCAAGGCAAGGCAAGGCAAGGCAAGGCAAGGCAAGGCAAGGCAAGGCAAGGCAAGGCAAGGCAAGTTTATTTATATAGCACTTTTCAACACAAGGCAATTCAAAGTGCTTTACAAAAAATGAAAGAGGTCGTTAGAGGTATTGGCAACACCTGTGCTCCTCTGGTTGGGTTGATTGCTCACAGCTTAGACTGATTTTGCTGCTCGGCTCCAGGTTTCTGATTGGCCGAGAGAAGGAGGGTGTGGAGAGCGAGGTGGCACGACTGATCAACGAAAGCCTGGAAATGGATGAAACACCCAGAAAGGTTTGTTTTACTATTAAAAAAAAAAAAAAAAGCGCTGCTGTTTCGATCGTGTTCACAATCCTTTGTGGTGTAATTGTAGTGTTTTTTGTTTGTATGTTTTCATATATGAAGAGTGAAAGATCAAGTGGGGATGAGGAACATGATCGTAGCATGTCAGAGAAGTCAGCGGAAGAGGAAGAGGAAGAGGAATATGAAGAGGTGGACATGTCTGTTCTTTCCAATCTGGACAACGACCAGCTTTGTTTCAAATACCTGCAGGTACTTTACATTCAACATGGATTTATTAATCTGAAACTATGCCTTGTTCTTCTTTTCATCCGTTGAGATGCTCAGTACTTTGAATCAAATGATGTTTTACTTTTTAAAATGTGACAAATTGTTAAACAGACACTGTTTTCCTTTTTAATGTGCCATATTTACGATTACAAATATCATACTAAATAATTGAGAACTTCCATAAACCAGGTATGTTAGGAAAGTGTACACCAAATCCTATTTTGGATGTCAGTCAATGATAAATTAAATAGGATTTCTAAAAGAAGAATCTCTCAAAACAAATACTGACACTTAGGAGTATAAAAAGGTAATTGTTTTTCCTTCTTTTACAAACATTGTAATGTTATGAAATTAATCTTCCCCCTTTTCTTGTCTCTTGCAGCTTCAGTCAAAACTACAAAGCAAAGCGTCCCAACTTCATTGCGCTAGAGAAAAGGTAGGTCAGCTGACATCAACTGAGATCGCTCTCAAACACAATCCAAAAACTGAACTCACTTTACTATGCTACCTTTTGCATCCACTTTTAGAACAGTCTGACCCATTTAAGTGTGAGATGGCTCTGTTGTAGAGTTACTAGGACACGGGCCGCGTTCCAACACTTCGCTATGACGGCCCGCTTTTTCTGCCTTTGCCTTGAAGTAATCACTGCTGTGACATAATTGGGTTGGCGACAGCATTTCAGAAGGAAAATCTGGCTTTGTTCTACCCAACTGTTTTAGAACAGTTGGTACTTCATTTGTTGTGTCAAAACTTGTGAAGTAAGAGGATTTAAGAAGTGTACAATTTCTCCAAATCTAAGAATAGTTTTTGGCATGTGTGACGTTTGAAACAAAAGGGCCTTTTTTTGGAAGCCCTTTCTTTTCCCTTGTGCATAAGAAATGTATTGCAGCCTTCCACAAAAACACACAAATTACTTTTACTTTATTTTTGCCAAGTTAAAGGAATGGGAGGAGCAGCAGGCCCATTGGCAGGACCAGAGAGACGAACTGGAGCAAATAGTGCAGGATGGAGAGGACAAAGCCGACAAACTAGAGAAGTACAATGCTATTTTCTATAGCATATCAAAGAATGTTATTTTGCCACTGTCTATGATAGAGGACTAATACAAAAACAGCTTCAAGTGGGACCCTAATGCCTGCACAAGGATAATGATGTAAAGAATCATTATGAAGACAATGATGCTTAATAAGCCCCCGTACTCTCTTTATCAGGTACTGGCAGGAGGCCCAAACCCTGTGCAGGGTTGTGAGCCAGCGACTGGCTGATGCCCAGAACCAATCAGAAAGCTTGGAGATCAAATACAGCAAGGCCAAGAGACTGGTCCGAGAATACCAGAACAGGTATTCAATTAATCCAGTTTGTCTTTACCAACATTTGAAATAATGTTACCAGGAGTGTATGCTAGTAAAAGTGTGGTTTTCAAATGAGTTTCAGAGAAGAGGAGAGGGAGGGCAGAGAAGCAGATTTAAGAAGAGAAATGGCAGAGAAAGATAAGCTGCACAGAGAGACAGTTGAAAGACTGCAAATCCAGGTGAGAGGAGACTTCTCAGTCCTGTATGGATCTGCTTTAGTGAGCCTGCCATTTCCCTGTAGTCATTGTCGCTCACTGCTTATCTCAGATAGCACAGCTAGAGGGGAAAGAGCCTGGAGAAGAGAGGAAGAACCACTCTCTGGACACTTCAGTCACAGGTAAGCAGCTGAATTACAGTAAGTGTAAAGTGTGCAGGTTAATGGGGCTATATTTCTCTTTGACACTGTGTAGCTGCTGGCAAGTAAAAGTGAAAAACAAGTCTAGTGTTACGGTTTGATGTTTGAAACAATCTAATACTAGTGAGAAAATGAAACCTTATGAATACAAATTAATTGTGTGTGTCTCAGGTCCAGACTGGTGCATTCTGGTTCCTGATACAGGACGTCTAGACTCCAGTGCTCACAAAGCCAGAGCTCAGCTGGCCCAGAAATCCAAGCGGCACCCGCCCTCTCGGGACAAACTCAGAAAGAGCTTTAGGAAGCGGGTAGGAGACAGGGTTGTAAAGTTTTGCTACACTAAATATGCTTCTTTCTGGCTTTGAAACTCAAACATATCGCTTTGTTGCTTTTAGGAAGATGAGATTCAGAAACAACAGGAGAGTCTATCGCTGTCTGCTCCCGCGATGACCCAAAGGAGCAGCAGGAGTGACCTGTCCAGCACTTCGTCTTTCTCAGGCCTCAGCTCTCAACTTCCAAACAACTCTGTCTTCACCCCTCCCATCTACATCAATGACACCGGCAATACTTCACCCTGCAAATCCTCCGCTTCCAGAAAGTCCAAAAAGAAATTTCCTGACTTTAGGTGAAGGGTCTCCGACTGTTTCTTTGGTCTTAGATTTAGTTCATGATGCCATCAAATATTTATTAATATTCTCTGATGAAAAATTCATAATAGTTTAGATACAATACCAGCTCCCATTTAGTGATGACACTGACTCACTGCTTTGCTGTTGCTATACTTGCTCCTGAGACTTTTTTGATAGCTAGAGTCTGTTTCTTTTTCAGTGGTCTTCGCAAGTCTCTTAACAAAAGGAGAAGTGAAAAACACGGCAAAGGGTCCATAACCAACAGGTATGAAATCGCATACACACAAAAAATTGTTTTATTCAATAGTAAGTTAGCTTTATTTGATGTGGTTAACAAAAAAAGCCATTGGAAAAACAGACAATACCAACTAATCACTCTAGACAGTATTTAAGCTACATCCCATTCAACCACCTCTTTTGAATGTCCTCTTTTGGCAGGAAATGGCAGATAATGATTAATAAAGATCTAGCAATAAACTGTTTTAGCTGGACAAGAACCATGTGGTCTTGTCATGTCCCTCTTTAAATCCAATTGCATAAAGGACATTTTTAAAAAAATGGGCGCTGTCACATTTTAACTGAAATGTAACCCTTGTTCCCCACCAGAGGGTCGTATGGTGACTTGGTGGATGAGCCCGATGGCATTTCTCCGTCAGGTTCCGTCACCTCCATGCCATCCTGCTTGCCCTTCCCCTGGTTTGGAGAGCGAGGGAGAGAAAAAGAGGGGGAAGGTGAGAGAGGAAGGGAGAGACTGCGCTCTGTGTCCAGCAGCAGCTTACCCTACCTGACCACCAGGGGCAGGAGAGATCAGGTAAGAAAAGAGAGTTACAAAGTGTGAATTATCTTTCCCTACATGCCTTCCTCCTCCTTTTTTCAGAACTTTTCAATCTAAAAATGGGTGTAGATATCTTTTTAAACAAACATGTGCATGGGTAAGCATGTCACCGATGTAAAACAGTCAGGCAGCCGTGGTGTCTTTCTCTTGTCTCCAGAGTATTGGCTCTCCAGTGGGCAGCTCCAGCATGGTGGGTCATGTCTCTGTTGTCTCCCTCTCTGGACACTCTCAAACTTTCACCTTTTCCTCCACTGAGGTGAGTCTGTCCCTACCTTCCTTTTTTATTTCTGTCTTACTTCTTACCCCTAGAGCACTCTTCGTCCCATCATTTTGTCTGCCCAAGCATACGCTTGTGTTTTTTTATTTCCTTTTCATTTATCATGTATTACAAAAAGTAAATTACGGATTTGGTGTCCTACACCACTCTCGCAATCGTTTTACGCTCAGTGTCTGTAAGAGAGTTGCTTCTAAACGTATTCTTCCGATTATGGACTATTGTGATGTTGTCTACCAAAATGCACATAAATCAGATCTTGCTCCACTTAACACAGCCTATAATAGACTATGCAGATTTGTTCTTGGTTGCCCTTTTCGTACACGTCACTGCACAATGTATAACAGACTTAAATGGCCTTCATTAAATGTAAGATGACTCATGCATTGGCTTCAACTTAAATTTAAATGCATTTACTTTAACTATCCCCCTTATTTAAAGCAATATTTTGTGCCTTACTCGTCAAATTATGAAGTTAGACACTGTCCAGATTTATTTCTCTGTCCCCTCTGCAAAAAAATGTATTGGCAGAAGAGCATTCATGTTTACTTTGCCTACTGTTAGATCCCTTGCATCATTGGGTATGTTTAAGCATGCATTATCATCTCACTTTCAGCTGGTCTGCTCTTGTTATTGATGAAACTGATCTATTTGACACTACTGTCTTATCAAATTGTAATGATTGTATTTATTACTTCATGAATTTTACTTAACAGACTGTACGTGGTTTGTCATGCTTTGCTTTGTTATTTTGTTCACGTATGAATGTAAGACGTTGCTTTTGTCGGGACCCTCTTGAAAACGAGATGGTGCATCTCAAGGGGTTTATCCTAATAAATAAATGTCTATATACTTCTCCCGTTCTCCTCACCCTGTCTGCTTATTGTCCCTGATGTCCTGTCAGACGTTGGACGATGACCCAAATCCAACCAATAACAACAACCAGTGGCAAAATCGGCCCATCTCGGAGTGGGACAGCCAGCAGGTGTGTCTGTGGTTGATCACTATGAACATGGAGGAGTACGTGCCACAGTTTGCTGCCAGAGGAGTAGACGGGACACAGTTGATAAACATGGACACCGACAAACTCAAGGTGAGCAGATGACACTGTGATTGAACATTTTCAATAGTCATGTTTTTAAACTTCAATACAACCTTGTTGAAACAACTACTGCTGCCAATTATGGGAAGACAACATATCCACATGCTGTTATCACTTTTTCTGTCATCTGAGATTACAAACTGGGCCATGTACCTTACTTACCTTACTTATTTGGATGATATCATGGTGTCTTTCATTGTTATTCACACAATTTCACATTTTGTATACATGCATTGAATGTTTGCCATATAAGATGTTTAATTTCTGCTAGGTAACCAAATTCACTTTTCGCATGTGTTGTATTTTTTTTTTTCTCATCTGCCATCCTTCATATTAGTTTAAAATCTGGATCGCGGTCTATTTTCTATTAAACATAATTGTAAAACCTTTATACTTATCAGTCAACATACAGTATATGGTCATACTATTATCTGAGATGTTATACAGTTTGCCATGCTCATGTATCAAGTTTTTATGTATGCTAAGCTCGACTAGTAAGGACTTAAGTCACTTTTGTTGCCAGTTGTTACTATACCTAATATTGTAAAGTTTAATCATTTAAATCTATTTTTTTTTTTAAAAGGGCATTTTACATCAACCTGTCAAAAAATCTATGTATATTCTTTCTAAGTTTCCATGCCCTGGTTTTTTCTTTTCTGTCAGGCTCTTGGGGTGTGCAGTCAAAGTGACCGGTCTGCCCTCAAGAGGAAGCTGAAGGAGATCAAGAAAAGAGGGGAAAAGGAACTGAAGAAAGGCGAGAAGAAGCAGGAAAAGGAGAAGAACATAGTTTTGCATACGGAGGGAGAAGACAAAGAGCAGGTGATGGTGGAGAAGTGTGTGAAAGATGCCAGACTCGGTGTCAGAACTGAGTCACTCTTATAAAAGGAGAGACGGAGGTGATGTCGGAGATACACCACCAGCAGCAGGAGTGTGTGTTTGCAGCCCAGCAAGCACCACAGATGGACTTGAACCAATTTTATATTAAGTCAATAGAAACAGCTAGAACTACTCCGCACATCCTATATTGTTCACATCTTAAAGCTATCATTTAGGATACAGAACACTTCTTGTTTGAATTGATAGACATACTTGTTGGACCAGCACCAAAATTCACACCCACAACAGCAGTTATGTATCTCTTTGTGTGTGTCTTAAGTGTTTCTTTTTTTATCTTGTAAATTATTCTTATCATTTTAATATTTAACAATGTGCTGATTTAAGCACTCAGGTGTTTGCTGTAAATGCTTTTTTATGTATTAATAAATAACATTTTAAATAATCCTTTTGCTTTGAACTCAATGATTTGACACAAACACATTGACATGACAACATTTATTTATTCAAGAAACTATTTTGCTCGTGTTCACACTCTTCCCATTTTACAGCCAGTGAATAGAAAATGAATTCAGCGGGGAAGTAGTACATTCAAAACGAGTCCTGGAAAACTCTTATGTACAACCCAAGGTATTAATTATCAACAGTTTAGGAAGATGCACTGTAGACATTTTTATTTTTAAATGGTGAAAAACACAGATTTGTTGAAATTTGCTGTGTTTGTTCAAATGACTCTTTTGCCTGTAAGGCACGTAACATTAAGTACTCCTCACCAAGAATAAATAGAAAACAATTCTGCAAACCATTAAACATTTTTTTTTAAAAAGCTCCCTCTGTCCAGCCCCCCCAAGTCAACACTGAATGTAGTAAATGTACAAAACAAAGCTCTGACGGACAGCAGTTGTGCAGGAAGATCGCCCACAATGCAACTCTCCTTCCAGTGATGTATACAGACTGCACGAGATCAATTCAACCCCTGAAGCAAAAGTGTGATCAAGAATTTGGTCTTACAAATGTTTTTCTCTTTTAACAAATTATTTACTTTGTTATTTACAATCCACTTTGTACAAAGACAAGGCAGGGGAAATTAGTGAAAATGTGAGTTCATCAGTATAAAAAAAGGAAATCTGTGTGGATCAGATCTCACTGTTAGGAAAAATGTTCTTTGTCGTGCCAGGTTGTCATCCAGGGCTTCTTTTCCACGTTTTCCCAGTTATCAGTCACAGGGTTTGGCGGTCTCTCCTCCCGTCTTATCCGAACAGCGTTGTAACTTGGAACCTTGTCTTCATATTTGGCACGCTTAAAAAATGCACACTGAAGAAAGGGAAAACGGAATCAATATTTTGTTCAGGGAAAATGGCTATTTAAAGGCATTTAGAGGAAGCAAAGAGGGTTGAAGAGACATTTATTGTCATGAGTCCATTTGACGGGCAATAGCCAATATGCAGTGAAACCATTAAGGGTGTAGACAAACCATCAGCACTCCTCTTAAAGAAAGAAACAAGTTTGCCCCGGCTTTTAAATAAAGAGAGAAAGGCACCTTCAGACCAAGTCACTGCAAGTGTGATGGAAACAAAAGAAAGTGGGAAGAGAGAAATCAAAGAGATGCAGATCAGCCCGATGGTGTCAATCCTCAGTCTTTGCTTATCAGCCATCACCTCCCCTGGCCATGCACGTACACTGTAATGACCCACATATGATCATGTGTGAAAATCTTAGCGGCATTAACGCTTTGCAGAAATAATGAGTGAGCTTTAATAACTGCATTCAGGGCACATTTCCTTTTTTCAGAAAGCCGCACTTTGGTAGAAAAATAGGAGCGAGAGAGAAAGTGTCACTCATTCATGGCAGGCCGGGTAATGTTACCCTCTTCTCTTTTTTTATGCATGTGATGTCAGTTTCTCTTTTTCGCCTGGGTCCTCTTTATTCTTTTTGTCAAACACTCCACACTGAAGAAAGGAGAATTGTTATAAAACGTGTGTTATTGCTGTCACGGATACGTATAGATACAGTTGTTATTTAAAAGGTACTTTACAGACTCTGCCAAATGCATGAGGTGTGCGTTATGTGTTTTTATTAGCTGAGTCAGAGTGTGTCCTACCTTCCACAGAAGGAAAGCCAACAGGGCCAGCAGCAGCAGCCCGAACAGGATGGACAGCACGATGATCCACCACGGCACGCCTCCATACTGAGCTTCACGCCTCTCTGGGAACACCGTCAGTTTCAGCTGGGAACAAGGGACAGAGGCACAACATCAGTTTTACAGTTTCGCTCATTTGTTTTGGCTCTATGTTCGAATGACAAAACAATATGTTCAGATCAATGAACAATACCGGAAACTCAGCATTTTTCAGCACTATGTTCTTTGCTCTACTATCGACATTCAGGGAGGCCTTAACGATCACTTCCACGAGATGGAGTTTGGAATATTTCTGTTTGAAGAAAAAGAAAAAGATCATGTTTAAGTGGGAGTAGGGGAAAAAAACATTAAAATACATACACTTTTATTCTGCAATAAGCTTTTAACCTTTAAATGTCATTCCGACAATATGGTATTGATAATGTTAAATTATGGAAATGACGGGCTATATTTTCACAGGGACATCTGTTGAAAACGTAAGACTGTATTGTTATATTATTACATTTGTAACTATTATTACAAGTTATAATATATTACGCTTCTGCCTGTTAGGATAGTGAGGCTGATTTTCAATACTAGGTTTAGTAAAAACAGTAAATGTCTCCTGCAGTGTGTTTAATTACCTCTATGAAGGTGCTGTTCCAGAGGCGAGAGTTTAGAGTGAAGACTGCATTACTGTCCATGCCCCGCAGGGGGCACGTTATCCTTACACATGTTGCCCCTTTGCCACAGGACTGTCAACAAAGAAGGGAACACAGTTACCATGGGGATTCTGAACTACTGTTTGCCAATGTACATAACATCTAGTAATATAACAAAGGGGTAGAACTTGGTTGTGTACCAGAGTTTTAGATTTCTTCCCGTCAAGTAAACGTGAGATAGTGCCCTCCTTAATTCCCAGAGTGTTTTGTGTTTCTCTTCTCTTCCTGGTTTTACTTGGCTCCTTAAAGCAGAAGAAAGAGGTACATTCAAATATCAAATACACTTTTCATATTTTGTTTGTACAAATCTGAAAGCACATATCTCTACTGCTTTAAAAAGAGATGGCATCGGCTGAGGACCACCACGTCTTTTCATGATGTCTTTTTGCTGACCTTGCTAAGAGGGTTGATCTCGTCTTTAGGAGTGCAGTCTATCTGGTCCACTCCGGTGGCGCTGATCTTCATCAGGTACAGCAGCCACTTCCCATCCTCTGTCTCTTTCGGCCAGTCGATGTCAAGGGTGGCAGTGCCAAAGTCTTTCAAGCTCTTCCCCAGATTGATTATCTGTAAACCAAGAAAGGATCAGTGCCTTCCTTCAGATCATATTTTTTACTTGCAGAATACTCGAGTCTTAGACATGTCAGAAGCAGTGTTAACATAAGCATATTTTATTACACATTTAAAACAATTCTCATTAGAAATGTTGAATGGAATCAGAACATTTGGATAACACTTGTTTAATTAGGCAAAAAACCATTTATGCTCACTTAATGTGTTAATGTACTAAATGGAATTTGGAAACACATTTGTTGAACAAGTTTGGACATCAGGCATTTAAGTCCAGCTGTATTATAATCATAACATTAAGAGAGCTTTGTCTCCAGACAGGATGAAACATTGCCAGTACTAGCAGAGTTTATCCGCTCTGAAACATTTGATGGAAATAGGATGAATTTGCATTTCTTATTTTCGACATTTTAAAAGTTTGCTTAAAATGTGCTTTACAGTTTAAAGGAAACAGTGAGATCTGACAAAAACTAAGCCTGATCTATTAGCTGTCCTGTACTCACACTGAACCGATGTGTGATGGCAGTGCCCATTTCACTCTCAGACTTAATGGCCGTCTCACCCTTGGACTTTCCTGAGAAGTACACCTGAGATGGATGGGCAAGTCTGGAAACACACAGCGACGCAGTTAGTAGCATGTAGCTCTACTTCCTAGTGTGTTTTTGGATATGAGCTGTATGTGTGTGTTTCTTACCCCGATATAGACAGCTGCAACATGATAGCCACCTTTGCCTTTGCTTGAACAGAGGCTAATTTATCCTGGTTGCTTGTTCTGTTGGATCAGAGATTACACACAGGCCAAGTCAAGAAATGTAGTACAAATGTTAATGCATAATCCATCTATAGTATTAGTTATTCATATATTGTTAACATTACAAGCCTTTATTTCTTACGTGTTTAGCTGAAGAACAATCTCCAGGTCGGTAGTGTTCGAAGTGATGCCCGATGTACCCAGGAGAATGTAGAAGGTCGTCTAAAAGCATAACCGGAATATTAAAATACTTACAGTGCCACTTATGCAGAGGATTGTCCAAAAACAGATTGTCTCTGACCTGTGCGTCACGTTTGAAGGGGTTTCCAAGCTCACAATTAGCCTCAGAACCGTCTTTATTGGCTACACAGGATACCTGCGTCACCTGAAATCAATCACAAGAACCAATCAGAACATATGATTGTGTGTGTATGTTGAAGACCTATCTTTTTACATTGGCTTTTGTTTATACTCAGAAATCAGAAACAGGTTTATTGCCAGGTAGGTTTACACGTACGAGGAATTTGACTTGGTGTCGTGGTGCATAAAAACAAGAATTAAACCAAATGATACTTGAGATGTGTGTGATGTGTTCTGTTCTTATGCGTGTTCCTTTCGAGACTCTACGTGGTCTGTGTTTTGTTTTTATGATAACCTTACATTTCTGCCTCATGTTGTTATTGTATTCATGTTTCTGTGGTCTTAATTTTTACTTTTGTTCTTTCTTGTGAAGCACTTTGTGAATTGTATTTCTGTGAAAGGTGCTATACTAAATAAACCTATTATTATGTTAAAAAGAGTGAGTGAAAGTTAAAAAGACGCTCACATTTTTTGGAACACGGTAAGCAGAGTAGGTGAGGGAGCGGGGGATGCTGGCGAGCACAGAGGCTTCGTGTGCATCGTCTCCATTGAAATTGGTAACTGTAACCTCCAAAGCGATGTCCTTTTGGTCGCTGAGCGAAAACACCGGCACGTCATCCTCCCTGTAGTCAGATCAAAGCTATGAGACCACGGAAAAAAGGAATATGGTGCTCTTGCGAAACAAAGTATGTGTGTATCCTCTTACAGTTTTAATGGAGTGAACGTGACGTCGTCTGTTGTCCTGTAGCCGTAGCGATATTTCACCCGCAGGTTGCTCTGACAGACATTGTCTGGTCCACAACCTTCCTTCAGGAAACTCACCTACAACACGTACATTAAAGTAAAACCGTTACATAGATACATCAGTAGCATCAAATCTGCTGCGTGGCGATAAAATCTTTAACGCATTCCCACCTCAGATCGCATCTTCGAGGACTCCTTGGCGTCCAGGACAGGCGCCAGCTGACCGGTTGAGCTCTGTCTGCGTTTGCGGTTTCCGTCCTGGATGTCCACGGACACATCGATGGGAATCCCGTGCAGCTTGTCTTTAATATTGTCCTGCAGAATGACACACAATTACTCCCCACCCACAGTGCATTTTGAGAGAGAAAGTGAAAGAAATGTCATGAGAGAGTCCCAACCTGAATCATAAGCTTTCTGGTAATGCACTGTTTCTTTCCTTGGGTGTCCATGGTGATCGTCCCTTTTGACTCGTAGCTATTCCCAGAGCCGTCTTTGAAGACCGCCCTGGGGTTCAAAAGCTTCTTCCTGTGGTCAGCGTCCGCCTCGAGGGAGTACGCCACCGCTAGATTTGACAGAGACAGGGACGTGAGGGAGAGGTGGATAAAGAATGACAAGAAAAATGACAGAGTACTGTTTCTTGCTCTTTCGTCAATGATAATAATAACCAAAAGCACAAGAAAGTTGGACTTGGTGCTTTAATAGGCTCTGCTTACTCAGTCTGGGAGCGTAACTCTTGGGCTCGGCAGTGAAGGTGAAGCATGCCTCGATATTCAAGCTGAAAGCACAGTGGACACAACAATGAGAAAAAGTAATGGCACAGATTTTCCTCAAATTGATGAATGTCCAGAAACACCTGCTGCAGAAAAAGACACACGTACCAGAAGTTTTCGCCACAGTTCTTCTCGGTGAGGTTGATTTTCTTTGGTGTGAAGTTAACTTCCTTTTGGATTTTTATAACTGGACGGGCTCTGGGGAGGACAGCACTCAAGTGAGAAAATCTACAACCGTGATCAAAGATGAACAGTGAGGACATTTTTTCAGGTCACTAACCTATAGACAAAGACAGAGTCAGAGAGGGACCCGACGGCCAGGTCAGGGTAGGCGTTTTTATCCAGGTCCATGTTGCCTGCCAGAGAGTAGCCAAACATCTTCACTCCTAAAGCCTCGCCGGACAGAATCTAAAGGAAGAGAAACAGACACTTACTTTATAGCATGTATTAAAGCCGACCCGAATGCTTCGAATGTTACCATGGTAATAGATGTCCTAGTTAGTATTCAAATGCAGCGTATGTTTGGTGTGTTGCCCCCAATAAATCCAAAATAGCCCATTAAATAAGGAATAGGAATCCCACATTAGATAGATAGATATGCTTTATTGATCCAAATTTGGGAAATTATTTTGTTACAAAAGCATCAATGTGTTCAGACATTAAAATAAAATGTTATTCATTATGCATAACCTGAATATGATTGTTGTAGGTATAGTGTGTGTGTGTGTGTGTGTGTGTGTGTGTGTGTGTGTGTGTGTGTGTGTGTGTGTGTGTGTGTGTGTGTGTGTGTGTGTGTGTGTGTGTGTGTGTGTGTGGTGTGTGTGTGTGTGTGTGTGTGTGTGTGTGTGTGTGTGTGTGTGTGTGTGTGTGTGCGTGCGTGCGTGCGTGCGTGCGTGCGTGCGTGCGTGCGTGCGTGCGTGCGTGCGTGCGTGCGTGCGTGCGTGTGTGTGAGTGTTTGATAAGACATACTGGACAAGCAAGGCATTTTCTTTATATGATTCTGGTTTTTGTGTTTAATGTTTTATTTTGACATTAATTTTCTCTTAGTGTCTTGTCTCGTTTTTCTTCCTGTGTTTTCCCGCCTGTGTCTGATTGTGTTCACATGCTGCCCTTGTGTTTTCAACTTCCCTTCAGCTGTGTGTTGTCTCCCTGATTAATCTTGTGTATATATATGCCTGTCTTCCCCAGTGTTCTTTGTCAGATCGTCGTCGATGTTCAGTTTAATACATACCTGTGAAGCTTCTTTGGAGATGACACCTGAGGCTACTCCATGGTAGATGTACACCTGTCCTGCTCCCTGATTAGGAGCTCCCACTGCAAAATCTGACAGCAATAACGATAACAGTGACTTACAGTGTAGTTATACAGGTACACATATTTAATTCGCCCTAACCCATAACATTACTACCAAAATCATGCACAATATTACTTTTCTGTTTTAGCTTACTTATCTTACATAATGTATCTTGCTCTAATTGTATTTTCTCTGTTCACTAGTGTTCTTTTTATTCTATTGTGCTTCTTGTAATTATTAGGTTGGCCCACAAATTTCAAGTAAAGTAAAAATCTTCTCTCATCTTGTTCAACAAAGCGTGTCAACAATGACGTGCTGACACGCAAACACACATAGCAGCCTCACCATGGTAACCATCCTGATTGATGTCTCCCAGGTTTTCCACAGCCAGGCCGAACATGGAGTCCTTTGGTCCGTCTATTCTGATGGGCTTGACTGTGTTCCACTTTCCCAGTTTGTTGACGTAGACGTAGACGGCTCCTCCGATTTTCCCGTCCTTCTCAAAGTACTGTGGTGCTCCCACCACTATGTCCTGCCAACTAACAAACAACAGAACCACCTGTTTGTGAGTTTACTGGAGCAGCAATAACAGAAGTTACAGGTTGTGCGAATCACCCTGCGTTACTCACCCATCATTATTGAGATCCAGCACGGTCAAATCGTAGCCGAAAGACGAGGCCAGCCCTTGCCCTTCCAGGGTGTACTCTTCTGACATGCTGTTGTATCCGTCTTTCTTCATCAGCACCACCGCTCCACTGTGGTTAGCTCTGGGAGCTCCTGCCACCACCGTCAACTCACCCTTCTCAATCAGACTCTTCCCTGAGTCCAGAGAGAAGCCTGGGAGACGGGGACAAAGAAACGTTTGCTTACTGTGTACTTGACAATGGCGGACAAATTAATGGATGAAGAAAGTGAGGAGTTTTTTACCCAGGTAGCTGTTGGAAGGAGCGGGGACCAAGTCAGCGTTCCTATTCCTCTCATCTCCCGTTTCAAAAGGGCCGTCGTCATAGATTTCCAGCTCCAAAAAGGTTTCGTTCTTTTGTTCCAAGCGCACCACACCTGAGGGGGGGAAGAGGAGTACAGGTTAAGAATATCCAAAACCCAGATAACTATAATGGGAGGAGTCTCTGTCTGCGTTAGAGTTGGGGGGGTGAATATTTCATCATTTGATTTTGCTCGTTTAATGGTCTGCTCGACGAATGAGATTAGTTGTATATAGCAAGTATATTTTAACATTAATCTGAGGGAAATAAGAGTTTGTTTTGACCAATGGAAAGACTACCCAGAACAGTTTTGGTGGGTTTTATTTTGTTTCTGCCAAGTTTGAAATGTTCAGGACAAGTAGTGTGTTATGTGCACACTGTGTAGTGTATTGAAAGGTGACCCTGGTTACAGATCGCACACCGTCAATGTGAGATTTTCCACAAAAATGATGTGCATCCTTTAGCTTTGCTAAAGGATGCATGCAACTTTCATGGTAGGTGTATTGCTCCAGCATCAAGAAAGCCCAGTGACGACAGTGACGTTCTTTGGAGGAGAAGCATAGCACATATTGATGCAAAGATCTCCGCTATTCTGAGACCCTCAAAAAAAACATCTCTTCTCCTCTTGTCTACTCATAGCCCACCCCCCATCAATCCATGCTGGTTGATCAAGTTTGATAGTCCTATACCCCCCACCCTAACCTTCCCTTATATTGTAAAGCAATTTTGAGTCCTTGAAAAGCCCTATAAAAATAGAATGTATTATTATTATTATTATACTGACAGGTATCAGATCTTGCTGTGTAAAATAATCTTCCTGAGAGGTGTCACTTGTGATTTAGTCTGTGTGGTCTACAGTGAATGTATTCCTGACAGCCACAGGTGATAAGAATCAAAGGTTCCCATAGGGTTCCATAGAAAATGCATGCGGGTCAGTTTTGACCCACTTATGGAAGCTAGGGGTAGTAATATAAAAACTACAATTTCTTAAAATGTATACAATTTAAATTTAAAATTTGAATGGCATGATATCCAAAACATGTTTTTTGAGGAATAGCTGGAATATGAAATGATAAAAAAATATAATTACAAAGATACTTCAAGAAAACCACCTCACCGGGTCAAAAAAGACCCACTTATGCATCTAAGGGTTAAGTAACACACACACATACACACACACACACACACACACACACACACACACACACACACACACACACACACACACACACACACACACACACACACACACACACTAGACTACCTTTCCAGCCGTATGCTCCAGGAGCCCCAAAGATGAGGTAGTGGTAGTCCTTGTCGAATGTGGCAGAGAGGCCCTGCTGACAGGAGCCGAACCTCTCGTGGCCTGTGGTTCGGCCTTGACAGAAATGCCATGCATCTCCCTCTTCGTCCGTGTTGGGATTGATTTCCAAGTTCTGCCCCAGCACGTAGCAACGACCGATAATGTCTCGGGACTCCGAGGTCCCCAATGACCGGCGCTGGTAGCGATGGGCACAGGTCTACCAGGAAAACAAAAACACATGGTAGAGCTGAAGTAATGTTGATTATAGAAAAAAAAGGCTAGTGTTGAAATGAGATTGGATGATTCACAAATTCCTGTTCAATTTCACTTTAAGTAGCTACAAAGCTATAAAAGCCAATTACACTTGTATTGGATGTATACATTCTGCCGGGCTGAAACTCAAGTAGATCTGAGAACAGTTTTTTTACTTTTAATTGTAAACAACAATCATCATCATCATCATCATCATCTTTATTTAAAGAGACTCTTGGTCCATTATTACAAAACATACAACACTCAAATATAAATTAAAAAAGGCAGTTATACCAATGTTTCCACAGAGGTGACTGGTATCGTACAGCACTGAAACACGGATTTGACAGCAGCATAATGACAGAGTTATGAGAAACATTCAATCGACAGATGAATTTGTACATTCGATTTCTCAAAAGAGCATGGAACGTGTTGACTCGTGCGTTACAGAACATTTCACTTGCACTGCACCACCTTGGTTTTCTAAGCAGTATACGCAAACAGTCATTATATGCAACCTGGAGCTTCCGGAGGCTCACCTTCTTATACTTGACCCACAAGGGGGCAGTATAGAGAGGAGTGCAATAAGCTCTAAAGAGGTTCACCTTAACCTTATCTGAACACCAAGAGAATTTTCTAGCCAACATGTTGGCTTGTATATATAAGACACGCCGCTGTCTATACATGTCATCATCATCAGCCATTTCATCTGTGATGATGTGTCCCAGATACTTAGTGTTACAGCAAACAGACAGCACCTGTCCTGACAGGTAGAATGTTGGAAAACAAAGGTTCTTATCCCCTTTTGCTCTGCAGATCATTACAGCGCTCTTCTTAGCATTGTATTTAACGTCAAATTTGACTCCGTAATCAGAACAAACATTTAGCAACTGTTGAAAACCAGCACTGCTAGGAGAAACAATAGCCAGATCATCGGCATACATAAGATGGTTTACAATCACATTACCAATCACACACCCTGTTTTACAGACACTTAAATCATCTGATAGATCATTCATATAGATATTAAAAAGGCATGGTGAGAGGAGCCCCCCCTGGCGGACTCCATTACCAACACCAAATGGCGCCGAGACTGCATTCCCCCATTTGATCCGCATGCTCTGGTTGGCATACCAATAAGCCAGGATCCTAATTATACTGTTAGGCACACCGCTTTGTCTCAATTTTAAAAACAGTTTATGATGGTTAACTCGGTCAAAAGACTTAGAGGCATCAATGAAACCAATCAGAACAGTGGAATTCTGTCTTCTATATGTTTCTACCATTTCTTTCAAAGCATAGATGCATAGCTCAGTACCATGCTTAGCCTTGAAGCCAGACTGGTTATCTGAGGTACATAAATAAGAACATAGTCTATCTAACAAAATTCTTTCCAGGACTTTGGATAACACACTGGCTAGAGCAATTGGGCTATAGTTATCCAAGCTCCCTACCTTGCCCGCTTTGTCCTTAATGACAGGGACCAAGGTAACAGTCAACATGGAGTCCGGCAACATACCATGAGTCATGAGGCCGGTAAAACAAATGGCAAGAAGAACTGCAACCTTCGGGCTTGCCAGTTTAAGGTGCTCTGCAGTGATTCGGTCAGAGCCGCATGCTTTGTTATCAGCTAGCTGTGCAATTGCTCGATAAACCTCTTTAGCTGTGATTCCCGCTGTGTCACTTTTCACAACATTACCAACTTTGTAGGGGTCACTTTTAACACAATTAAGTATAGTAGAGTAATGTTGCTTGCCTCCACAACTCAGCTATGTTATCGGCTCCAGATACTCCCTCTATGGTACACGGTAATGACGTACTGGCCCTGTTCAGAGCTCTCACCTCCTTCCAGAAGCCAGTCACACCATTATGAAGGAGCTTTTCAGCCATAGAGTCCGCTCTCAATGTTTCTGTGTGTTTGTTGACATAACGAACTGCATATTTATATCTAGCATTTGTACGCTTTTTGAGATCCAGGACAGGCCCCTCTCTGGGCCTTCCTGCCTGGACCCAGGCCCCAAAAGCATTCTTGGCTTCAGCGTATTGATCAGCCACATGTTTATTCCACCCTGGCTTGACGTTGTGTCTCTTCCTAGAGTAGGTACAGCACGGTCTACTGGCCTCCCATACAGCTCCCACAATACAATCATACATGTTACAGAGGTCTTCACGGTGAGAGCTTTCATTACAACCCACATCAACACACAGAGTTGCCACTTTGGGTAGATATACATCACTCAATAGGACATCAGTTCTCCCATAGTACAATAGCCTATCCTCATTTGTGAGCTTGGACCAATCCACTTTAGTGTTACAGGCATTTTTAACCTCCTGAGACATCTCAGGGAGACTATCATAATCTAGTGACATTATAAAAGGAATGTGATCTGACATTGATGCCTCATACATAATCTCAATTGATCTTACAATGTCATGGGCATTAGCAGTGCTTATGCAATGGTCAAGCCATGAAGTTGTATGCTAGGTAGGGCTGTGCGATTATGGCAAAAATCATAATCACGATTATTTGGGTCAATAATTGATATCACGATTATTTTGACGATTATTCATTGACCATTTATTGAACTTTAAAACAAATAATATTTTACCAATAAACAAGATCAAATATGTTGGAGCGCACTTCCAAAACCATACTAAACATATATTATTAATATGTTAAATACAAATAAATTAGACCACAATAAATGAAATCAAACATGTTGCAGTGCACTGTCACAACCTACTGAAAACTCCTTAACATATAGCCAACATTTTGGTAAAACATATTCAACATATTCCACTCAGTTAAACGTTGAAGGCTGGCCAACCGTCATGGTCCAGAAGTAACAGGAAATAAATGTTGAACTACAATTTAAGACCAAATAAAAATGTCTAGGCCACCATGGCAAATGCTGGTAGGGCTGCTCATGTCATCTCTTAAAGATTGTTCGCAAGAAACACCAGCCTGTTTACATGGTCTGGTTTCAGAGATGAGCGCAGGCAGGTGACGATATTGCCACCTGTACTGAAGACCCTCAGCCACGCCCCGACACATGGGGTGACGCCGGCCAATCACAAAGCTTTGATGCGTTCAAGTGCATTATTCTGGCACAGGAAGATTATGTTACAGGACATTAACGATAAAACAGAATATTGTTGTTCTATTTTTAGACACATCTCGCGATCGACTGGTTGGGCACCCCTGGGCTAGACCATAGGTCTGTTGTGGTAGCAAAGTAGTCAGCTGAAGCCACATCTCTCTCAACTTCCCCACGGCATTTGTCATATAGCGCAGGCAGCGCAGACCTGCTGAAATAATACCGAGACGGCATCGCGTAACGCTTGTCCAGCATGTTGACAAGTTGCTTAAAGCCCTGGTTGCTAACAGTGCTAACTGGGCACATATCTTTAGCGATGTGAAATGTAATGGCACCTGTAATATCTCTGTGTCTCTGCGAGCTCGTCGCGTAGGCCGTTGCTCTGTACAATGCGTCCAGAATCGATGACTGTGATGATGTGGTGGATGAAGTCGAGCGGGCATCTGCTTTTTGTTGTATTACTGCCCGGTCGTATTGCACTTTGTGGTTGTATTTCAGCTGATTAAAGAGATTGGTTGTGTTGGCGTGTGGTGCCAACACAACCTGGTAACAAATCCTGCACTGTACTTTGTTTTGCTCCACGTCGGACTCCTGAAAGCCAAAGTACTTCCAAATAGTGGAAATAGTTTGACCCTTCTTTTTAACGAGTTGCTGCTCTTGATCTGACATCTTCGCTCGCGCTGAACACTCACAACACATGTCATTCCCACGTGGTCGAGTGGGCTTTTAGGGAGGGGCGAAAGCGCACCCAGCAAAAATAATCGTATTTTGTCAATTATGCTGTTTTCATAATCGTCGCAAACCATAATCGTAATCGCGATTAAAATACGATTAATTGCACAGCCCTAATGCTAGGCCTCGCTTATATATGAATAGCTATCTGTAGGCAGAAGTATTTGGCTTGATAATATAAGATTGTTATCATCACAAAACTATAGCATATGCTTAGCAAACAAGGACCTTTTGTCTGATATGTCAGCATTCATATCACCCACTACATAAACACTGGTGGAATGATTATCAACAATAAAAGAATGTATAAAAGCAAGTCTGTTCAGGTATTCATCTTCATTATGCTGTGACTCATATGGTGTATATACATTCAGAATGCTAAACTCCTTGTTATTCATTTAGATCTGTACAGCAATACACCAGTCAACTTCAAGCCTGATGACATTAATGACAGCGTCCAGCTTTTTGTGCCACAGGATAGCCACGCCCCCTGCTATCCTTCCTCTCACTATTCCCAGAGATAGGTCCGTAGTGGACTCACCAGCCCCGTGAAAATTGTCATTAAGAGAGTTCAACTTTCCCAAGTCCTGCTTTGGTAAGAAAGTTTCTTGCAAGCATAAAATGTCACATTTTTGTAGCAAGTAGCAAGTAGCAAGTGTTTTTGTAGCACCACTACACGTCGGATCCTATCAGCAGCGCTGTTGCCCAGGCGCAGCCCGCGACAGTTAAATGATCCAACCTGCATAACGTTTAGCTAAGCAGCTCAGCAATCAATCAATCAATTTGAAGATGTCCCCCTTTGACTCTGATACATTTTAATGGCCTTTTTGACAATGTATAGGCTAAACCAGTGATTCTCAAATGGGGGTACACGGACCCCTAGGGGTACGTTGGGGTACTGTAGGTTGTACGTGAGGTTATAAAATAAATAAAAAGGTTAATTAAAAAAATACCATGCATTATTACAAAAATAATCTTAGTACAATAAGTTAAATAGAAAACACAATTTTATATAAGATATTCCTAGAACCACTAAGGGGGTCCTCATATAAACATGTTACATTTGTGTATTGTATTTATAGTTTTTAATAATATATCATTTTGTTCATTGGTTTGTTAAACATATTGAAAAACTAATTGAAAAAATCTTTTTTTTTCATGCATAAAGATTAAAATATCCTTAGTTTGTTGTAATTCATGCATTAAGGAGTTAATAAATCAAAAAAATATTGTAATTATTTATATAGGCTTTTTCTGTCAAAAATGTCCGGGGTCGGTCAGGGGGTACTTGGCTGAGAAAATGTTTCAAAGGGGGTACATTACTGAAAACAGTTTGAGAAGCACTGGGCTAAACAATATAATTGTAATTGAAACAAATATTTAGATTAATTGACAGTAAATTATCTTAAAGGTGGGGTAGGTAATTTGGAGAAACCAGCTCGCGTGCGCTAGAATTTGAAAATACACAACCGGGAAAAATCTGCCACTTCCTTACAGAACCCCTCTTCCAACACACACGAAAGTGCACATGACCAATGAGGGCACGAGATAAGTTTGTGCACAGATGGAAGGCTGACAGGCAGGTAGGCCATCCAGTTTCTTTAGCCGGGCCGGCTAAAATGATTGGTTGTGCTTTTTACAGTACTACGGCTTCCACAGATGACATTTTTTAATGGATTTTTTGTCAAAGCACTTAAGATATTCATTGCTATCGGGATGTTAAGAGCATTCCATGGAATATAACAAAAAGTGTATCTCGAGCCGGTTTCTGAAACTTACCTACCACACCTTTAATTGTAGCCAAACATTTTCTGTCTGCTTTATTCAGAGTTTCATGGCATACGCCTTATTTTACTGAAAGACTGACACATCAAAGACACAATTTTCATGTCTGTTCTGTTAATGGACAATGTTCAATGTTTTTCCCTGTATTCCCACCCAGCACTGCATGTCTGATACCCTTGAAAGCTGAAAGGTTTTGGTGGGGCTGAAACTGAAGATTATTGTCATTTCCAATTAATCTGACAACTATTTCTTCAATCAACTGACTTAAAGATACTATAAGTTGTCGTACAGTCACAGAGTCTTACCACAACTTTTCCTCCTGGTCCCTGACTGTTGACGGTCACTCCCATCCACTGGTTCTCTTTGCTCTCTTCGTTTATTTTCTCTACACAGAGACAGGAATAGAGACAAAGAGGATAATGTGAATCAAATATTGAGAAGGGGTCTTTAAAATAGCCGTATTGACTAGGTAACTAGCTATCTCACCATTGTTATCAAATTGAACTCTGGAGCAAGACGTTGAGGTGGAGGTCATGTCACAGTTGTACAGTCCTCCTGTCACCTTGGATGTTTGGCCACTCATGGCTTTTGCTCTCGGGGCACCAACCAGCAGCCTGCAACAGAAACACAAAGGAATCCGTTAAACAAGTGATTATTAAAGTGGGGGAACGTGGAAATCTGCAACCTGAAATGTTTTTTCAGTCTCATTCAAATTAATTTTCATGATATCATGTCTATTTTTAAAAGCTTCATGGTTGAGCTTCATGGTTGAACAAATACAACTTTTGATCTACTGTACATAATGGTTAATAAAGTCCGTTCCTATCCAACACATTATTCCGAGGTACCTACACGAGGATATGTAGAAGTGATTATCAGCTGCATTTAAATCAAATGCACGATAAGCAGTGACAATCATTTCCATCTAGGACTCAGAATAAGAAGCATTCTGGCATTTCTTCTTCTTACACATCATACTATCACACATTCCAGTCCACTTTCACACACAGCAGTCGTATTCACACACACAAACACACACATCCGCCACCAAACTGATGTTCCATGTCCTCACGGTCCCACTGAATCAAAGACCGCTTTCAAACGTCTGCTGTGGTTGATTGAGCCAGGCTCTCTATCTCTTTCAACACACACACACACACACACACACACACACACACACACACACACACACACACACACACACAGGCTGCCATTGTGGACCAAGGTCTAGGGCAAATGCCACACCCAAGACTTGATGATTGGCGACCAGTTCTCATGGTTTCTTACAGAGTAAATCAAACTAAGTTGAGGATGTCATCCTTTCAACTGATGCTTTGTGGAGGTTTACACTAGTCTCAATACACACACATCTCTCTCTCTATCCTTGTATGCTCTCTGGCTTGCTCAGTCTATCCGATGACATCCAGAGTTAATGTTAAACAGCACACTGTCTTCACCAGATGACATTAGGAAAGCCATTTTTAACCGTTAGACAAAGCATTCTCACATACGCTCGGCATCTGGGAGGGAATCAACAGAGACATATAGTCAGAGTGAAGAGCTGAGGCATAATGTCATCAGCATGTCTGTAGGGCAGACCCATTCAACACCGCAAATACTGCATGTTGGAGACGTTTCAATATTAAATGTAACAGCATAAATCTTCGTGATTATTGACTTAAGCTGGCGCAATGGGGATTAGTAACGACAATAAATCTATTTATATGTCCACAGACTTATGAGGCTGCCATTAGGAGATGGATTAAGATTTGTTTTAGAGAAAATAAAGTATGATGTAATTTCTCCTAAATAAAATACATCACGACAAGTGAACTCAATGGAAAGAACGTCACACACTGTGTATCCAATCTGAACCGCTGGATTGCTTTGGATTTGTTTCAAAAACCAGAACACTGTAATTTGCGCTTTTAACCAAATGAGTGTGTGGCCAATGCTGCTTTTCTTAAACTACTAAGGGAGGAAATGACACTTGACCCAGAGTTCAACTCTCCACCTTGAGGTGCACTATCATACTAAGCAGGAAAACACATTTTCACACCGCCTGCTTGTCTTTGAAAGATGAGTTTAAAATGTGTTATCGCTTTAAAGATGTGTGACTAACAGTGAATCCCAGGAGGGCACACCTTTACTACAATTTTTCTCGGAGACACAGGAAGCCAGGAGAATAAACAGTGAGATCTCTGCAAAGACACAACTTGGAAATGGGGTTGGATTAACAATTGATTTTAGTGAAGCTAAAAAGTGTAGAGTAATCAGATTGCCAATGAGTGTTGTACAAATAGGTGCTATATTGTCTATCCTTTCAAATGTTCTTAATTTCCCCCATATGAATTTGCTCGGAGAATTTCCCGTCCCACTGTACATTATTCCAGGAAGAAGTGGCAGTGTTTTTACTTACATTTGATCATAAAAGGCCTTGTTCAAGAAACTGAATTGGAGACTAATCTTGAGAGATATACTGTATATAATCTTATTTGCAACAAATTATTATTGTGTATTGCTTTTGAAGAGTGAAGAGCCGACATGACGTATCAGTGATCAGATCAGTCGCTGTCTCACTGACCAAGAACCAGCTGTTCATCTAATCGTTCAGCAACAGCAGAGGAAACCCCGACACACAGGCTAACACTACAGGAAAGACAAACAGAAAAATATAAATAGAGTGTGTGTGGCAGTGGCAAAGACAGAGTGACCATCAGAGAGATATCCCATAGAGCAGTGGTTCTCAAATGGGGGTATGCGGACCCCTAGGGGTACGTTGGAGTACTGCAGGGGGTACGTGAGATTTATTTCATGTTAATGAAAAAAAAACATAAGTAATGCATTTAAACAAACTACTAATAGTAGATTAACTACTTTATTCAAAGGTTTACAGAAACTCTGGATAATAACATGGGAAGAATAAACGGGGTGCTCTCTTTTCCTCTCCCTCTCCTGACAGCCCGTCCCTCTCGTGCAGCTCGCTGAACCTGTAATAAGTGACCCGACAGTAAAGAACACACATATTTCTTATAACTAGTTTAGCTAGTTCCAGAGTAGATAAAATAGCTAAGTGTGTTAGGTCTTACTGTATTTTGCTCCACTCAACGGTCCGTCACAGCGGCGGAGCTTTGATCCGGAAGAGCTGCGTGTTCTCCGTCAGCAGCAGCTGATCTGATCTCTGATCTCTCTCTCGCGTCCGGTTATACTTCACTCCCGTTTATGTCCAAATCTATCAGATCTAGCTAGTTCTAGTTAATTATTTGACTGCCTGCTTATCAAAGGACCTAAACAATAAGCGTTGTTTGGCAACGGCTTGTGGCTGCAAAGTATAGCGCAGCATTATGCATGTTTAATGAGGGGTCAAAATCCCATGCTCATAAAATGCTCATATTTTTTGTTCTCTTCATTCCCCACGCCCCAAAATAAATAAATATACACATTTTAGGAAAAGTAACGACGTTTGAGCAGTGTGGGTTTTATATTGACAGAGTTACACATATTTCAAAATGCTAAGTGTAATAAGTTGCCTCCCTGTCAGAATGACAAAGTTCCTCAGTGAAGCACAAGCCCATGTTTCTCACTACATTGTAAGTACAACTTATTAAAAGATCAGTTCAATGCAACTAATGTCGTCTTAGTGTTATTGCATGATGTTAAAATTGGTTTGCCATGAATTTAGTGATGGATTGTAAACATTTGAAAGCATTTAAGTGTTTCTCAGTTACAAGGTTGTTGTTTTAATAAATCAGACACCGATGGTGCAGCAGCACTGTACCTCTTTATATAGGCATCTTTTCCCTAACAAATAGTTTTTGCGCTGATCAGGGGGTACTTGGCTGAAAAAAAATTCCGAAGGGGGTACATTATTGAAAAAAGTTTGAGAACCACTGCCATAGAGAGAGGTGTGTACTTTTTTCCCACAGCAGCAAACTGGCTGTTGACTAAGCCAGTTGCTTAGTGACAGCAAGCTGCACCCTATCAACTAGACCTCCAAATGGGTTGCAGATCTTGAGGTTCATATTATGTCTGTTTCCCAACTTCTATCTCCATCAATCTGCCAGGATCAAATCCCAGCGAGTCTGAATAGCAGCTGATATTTGGTGCCCAGATGTAAAACTGATTTATGTTCCTCTCAGCATTCTTTCAGTCATCACCTCTTTCTTTCCTCCTTTGATGTTGGATATCCTCAACTAACCTGAGGGGAAGGTGGGAGTGGGGAGGGGCAAATCAGACTTTCATACTTGTACACAGGTCATGTACACTCACAAAAAAGCTGACTTAAACTCTCCCATCTTCTTTTGTCATTTAAAAAAATCTAGACACAGCATGTGACATTACTGTTGAACATGTAACATGTCGGCATGTCTTTGTTTCCTGTTACCGACAGTGTGTCCCTTTATCCTTTACTCTAGTCTAGATACATCTAAATCCTCAGAAACACACACACATTTACTTTCTCCCAGACATTTCTCACATTTGATCCAAGCTCTTAAACTTCCCTAACCCTTCACTTTGTCTCCTTCTCCCTCCTCGCCCCACTCGTGCATTTTGATCTTGATTTTATTATACAGACAGCTCCATCTGGCAATTATGACCAACCATGGAATGCAACACACACACACACACACACACACACACACACACACACACACACACACACACACACAGACACATGCATATACAGGATCCGATTAGCTCCTGCCCTCTCCTGCAGCCAGCTACATGTAAAACTCATCCCTGTGGGGCTAGAAAGACAATGCAATATATTAGACTGAATAAAAGTTGCCATGCATGGCTGGAAAAGGATTGTGACTCACTGTACACACCCAGCAGTGGGAGACACATGGGTGGGGGGCACAAGCCCACACACGCCAACACTTGCGCACGTGTTGATGCAATTCACATTAGAGAACTAAATCACCTTCAGCAAATAAACTCTTTTTTATTCTCTGTATCTCTACTTTTTTTTTCTGCCTCAGGTTAGAAGTGTTTCAAGAAGCACACTGAGCTCTCTGACACTCTTCCAAGTGACTGACAACAGGGCAACGCCTGACAAATACACGGTCCACAGTGAGAGCACATTCCACCTCTACAACAGCAGTTGGAGCACCTTCACTTGCAAAACAAACATGTCTACCTGCTCCAACATGCAGACACAGATATGTTGCTGATGGTTCAAGCTACGGTTTTAAAAATATTTTTTGACAACAGATTAGGGCTAATTGCCTTGTATCATGATAAATAAATATGCCTACATTTAAACCACTTGTAAATGAGGATTGTAGCTGAACATAACATATACTCTTTATTATAAAGCTGCCAATTACTTTCTAAATCAGTAATGATTTAATAGTTAAATCCACAAAATGTCAGACAAGTGTCAAAATGATTATTGCAGGGCCGCCCGATTACTCGGTGATTGGACAGTCAGGCAATGTCATCCCCTCTCTCTCCCCCTTTCAACACTGTATCTCCAATAAAGGCACTGTCTGGCCCCAAACATATCCTACTGTAGTTGCAAGAGTCCCAATTTCTGTATCTAAATAGTTATTTTTGTTTAACTTACTGTCCCAGAACTCAAAGGATTCAGAATTCTACTAGACAAGGAGGCAAGTAAGCATATCAATATACATTATCTACTTATATGTTTGTCTCTGATCACATAATCCAACTGTGTTCTGTTTGTATGTAACGTTACAACCTGGAGCAGGGGGGCTTTGGTCTTGTGCTGATCACCATGTGTCTTTCATTTAGAAACAGCCTTAAACTAGGATACACACTGCCACTGTGTGATTGTGTGTTTTTGTGTTTGTGTGTGTGTGTGTGTGTGCGTGCGTGTGTGTGTGCGCAGTAGTAGAATTCCACTACTGTCCCTTATACAGCACAAGATGCTAATTCATTTCAAATAGGCCACCTCCAAAAGTTTCTCTTGTGATAATCAAAATCTAATCGTGGGCGACTCTTTCTGCTGCTATTGACCAGCTTTTTACTCAGAATGTATTGACATTTCTATCTAGTAATTAGTCAACAGGCAACTCTCGCTGTCCAAATTGCATTTTGTATTTGTATAACTAATTATTTGAGGTCACCACAGTGCGTAGACCTAAACAGCCATAGTTTAGACTTTACTTATTTTAGTTTTGATATAATTAGGGTTTACTTATAAAATATTTACCAACGTTATGGATTAAACTACCCAACCATGTATACAATAAAGCAGGTAAAAAAAAGCTCCACCTCAACCAACTAAAACATTAATACCACTACTTACAAATCCTTGCCTCATAATACAAATCAGATGATGTTATTATTTTTAAGTGCATTTTCTTTTGGTGGTTTTATTACTTTGTTATAGTTACCTTTTTTAACTTATGATACATTTTCAGTGTGGTTTTGCTACTTTTAATCTGAATAATTCCAACACCACTGTTTGTTGCCACCAACACAATTTAAAATATTTTAGTGACAAAAATAGGAAAACATGTTAATTGATTTCTGACTGGTCCTTTATAGTCAAACAGACTCACAGTTTAAAGAATGTGACTGCTCTGATCTCAGGTATGTTGATATTCATGCTATTCAAACCAGTGACCACTTGATGGCTCTTAGCCTTTGTGCAAAATGAGAAATCCCTCTGAATTAATGCCCATAAAAATGCCAACAATGATTCAATGAGATGTTTTGGTCACAAAGCACGAGAGGGAGAGAGGGGGAGAGTTTGTTACGTATATGTTACGTGCAAAAAGCTGTTGTAGAGGTCCAATAAAAACTCACAAATAAGTAACCTGGAAAGAAAAACTCAACAACGATTAACAATGTGTTGGCCATTAATTAAACGTACAGGTGTATACAGTTGTGTTAAGAAGCTGTGGTTTTTCTAAAATGTAGTGAAAAAGCTCAATTCTAAGAGACTACCTGCGACACACCTGAGCTCAACATTCACGCAGAATTGAGCACTTATGACATTTGAAGGGTGACGTGAAAAGTGTGGTTTAGAGGGGGGTTTCCTCTCATGTAGCAGCTATGACACTGTAAAAACTAATTTACAGTCGTCTACATTTAAATGACATTTTTATTACATGGTTACAAAAGTTATTTTAACGACTTGTTTTTTAAGGCTAGGATGTCACAGAAGTAGCTATCTTTACCTGCCACCAAACATGCCACCCCTTCTAAAATGAAAAAGTTGAAATCTTACATTCTCTTATCCTCCGGAGCAAGCTGCCAGTGCATGGCGAGAGAGAAGCCGAAGTAGCTGCCCGGGTCACCGTTCTTCCGCTGGACATTCGTGCTGTCCAGGTTGAACGCCGATAGTCGCCCACATCCCAAAATAAAGGCGAAGAACCACAGTCCACATGTGATCCTGACCTCCATGAGATACAATCTAATTCAAAACTCCACTTGAACTTGTGAAAGGTGAGTCCTCTGTGAAGGAGGTGCAGAGTGCAAATGGCTGCTCGGGGGGGTGAATGTTGTGCACTTTACTCGCAGCAGCCCCTCCTACTCCTGGCACACACCACCCAACTGTAACACACCTCAGATTGTTTTGTAATCTGACTTTTATTGTCAATTATTGAAAAAAGATCAATGCTTTGTTTGCCTTTTGTTAGTTTCCAGTATATCAATACTGTAATCTAAGCAGTTCAAAGATGCCTGAGGCTTTGTCAAAACACATTAGCAGGAAAATTGTGCTTTGGGCTACAGTTTACAATCTTTCAGCACTATTATAGAATAGACTTCAGTTGAACCCTCTTGAAAACAGGCGTAACCAAAACATATGCTAAGTCCCACAAGAGGAAACATATTGGCCAAATACCCAGTGAGTGACATGAGAGTGCAATGACTGCAATGTGTACACTTGCTCCTCGTTCTCACAGTAAATTGTGTTTACTGACATCCTTGCCATTAACAAGTAGAAGGCAATAGGCTGGGAGAGCGGAGAGCGGAGAGGGAGAATCATTCATGCTCAGTAATTTGTCAATATATTCATTTTGACAGAAATGTCAATTCCTTTAACCAGTTAAGCCCCAAGCTTGTTTTTCAGGCCTCAGGCTCGAAAATGACATTCCCAGAACAATTGACTATATCTTCACTTCTAAAAGGGGTAAATTAATCATCTTTTTCCTCAAAGCAATGATAAACCTGTGAATTGGATGTAGAAAAGTCATAATCAATATAGAACTTTGTTATTTTAAAGAAATTCAGATTGAACATAGTAAAAAAAATGTAAATTATAGTGTCCGTCCAAAAATAAAACATTAGGCCTACGTGAAAACCAGTGGTGTAGTGGTCGTTGGACGCGGGGGATCACCGTCCCCCCATTTATTTGGAGCCCCCACTTTTTTTAAGCTTGATTCTTTTTGAATAGTCTAATAAATATAAATCATTGCCAGTGTTATCAGTTGCAAGTGTGTATTGTTGTAATAATGAGTAAAACATAATACATTTCACAGTAATGCAACTTGATTTGAAGCGTGTGTGTGTGTGTGTGTGTGTGTGTGTGTGTGTGTGTGTGTGTGTGTGTGTGTGTGTGTGTGCGCGCGTGTGTGTGTGTGTGTGTGTGTGTGTGTGTGTGTGTGTGTGTGTGTGTGTGTGTGTGTGTGTGTGTGTGTGTGTGTGTGTGTGTGTGTGTGAGGGGCAGCACCGTGTGTGTAGGGTGACCAGGTGTCCCGCTTTGCGCGGGACTGCACACACAGCGTTTTTATCATTTGTCCCGCGTCCCACAAATTGATATGTCAATATGTCATATAATATGTCCTGCATTTGAGTGACAGACGCGCAGAAAGGCCGGCTCGGTTCGCCGACGGCCGGCACCGCCCTTTATAATTATATTTTTCAAACGGCATCATGTAAGTTGCGCTGACAGGCGACAGAGGTCCACAGAGGTCCAAAGTGTACGATAAAAACAGAGATACAAGCACATTATTTTGAGAATAATATATGAGATATCCAGCAGTTTGTTTGCAATACATTAGCTGGATTCTACAAACCACAAACCCAGAAATCCCAAACTAGAAATTAGTCAAATTTAGAGTTTACAATCCTTTCTTCCTCAGATCATGACATGTTATCCCCAAAGGGCCTGTTTCTTTTGTAATGACTTATACGATGAGTCACAGACCAGACTGGGCATACACCAGCACATTAACACACTCCCTCACAAGAGGATTTTCAAGGCATTCGATGAGACGCTGACCCAAAGCCTGTCCCCACAACACAGCATTTCAGCAGACAACGCCAGCTTTGTCTTCACTTTGAGAAAGAGGGCAGACAAAAAGGGAGAGGGGGAAAGAACCTGCCCACATACAGTACAGTATAAAAGGCACGAGTAATGGCGCAAGAGGGGAATGCAGACAGAGAGAAAGGGCAGGGGAATGTGGTTGAAATGCAGGTCTTTTACTCACTGAAGTCTTCATGTTCTCCAGTTAAGATCAGATTTGTGATTCAACATGACAAAAAACAGAAGATTACCCTTGATGTTTCATATTAGATTGTAATAATAGATAAGGTACATTTTATGTTTGAACACAAGAACAGGCTAATTGAATCAGAGTTTCAAAACTGTTTTGGGCCAGTCACATGTTTGATAGATGCCTTAATACTATTCTATCTTATATAAATCTCTCTTTGGAAGGTATTGGAATCTCTAAATCATGTAGTTTGCCTGTTGACTCTTGCATCTTTACTGTGGTTTTTCCTGTCTGGGTTGTCCCAGTTCTAGGTAAGCAGCCAGCGGGACATTTAGTGATTGATGGTTCTGTCTGTAGAAGGTCAGGAACAGGAATTGGCCTTATCACTGATAAGAGCGGCGAGGTGAGGTGTGTTAGCTCACATTTGATTTGTTCTCTCACAATAAACTTCCATACTCAATGTGTGTGAGGAAACATATTGACACAATGACAACAGTAGGACCCCTAATGAATTAACCTTCATATCACACTTCCTTTGTCTGATGTTGGCTTCTACTTGTGGTTTTAACGGCAGCCTAAAATCATTCTTGATTGTGTTACTTTCCTTAACCTCAATGTTCAGCATGTTCAGTGTGCGACAGTAGAGGAGAACAAACCTCGCCTCAGGTGCTAAAGTAGAGGAATGACAGTGAAAGCAATGTTCTCTGACACATACACATATCAAAAACTCAGCGCCTAGACTCGCCCGGGCCACATCCCTGTCTTTGTTCTTAAAGCTGCAGCTCCAGGTAAACTAAGGAGAAACAAACGTACACTCACCTGAGGGTGTGGCGAAATGAGCTGAGTGGTAGGGTGTGTGTGTGTGTGTGTCTTTATGACACAGTAGAAACACATAGCCTGGGGATACTGATAAATACGCACCCACACAGTTTCGCAATCATATTAAACTCCAAACCTGAGATTTGTCACTAAGCAGCACATTAATGGACTTTCCCTGAGCCCTATTGATTATGTAAACCTGTTGTTAACGAAAACATAGAATGACCTGAACAAAAACACATGAAAGACAGAAGATTAATGATTGTCGACAGCAGCTCTCAAGTAACAGCAGGCCAGTTGAGTTTGACTATACATGTTGTGCTATAGCATCATTTAAAGGAATAGGTCGACATTTTGGGAAATACACTTATTTGCATTCTTGCTGAGAGTGAGAGGAAACGATTGATTCCACTCCTATATGGGTGGTATCAATCTGTTCATCTAACTGTTGTTAAGACAAATGTGATTTTGCAAGAATACTATTTGTGTGCCCTGATGAACCTGGGGGCTGTGTTGTCTGGAACCTTGTGTTCCTGGTAGGGTCTCCCATGGCAAATTGGTCTCAGGCAAGGGGCCAGACTAAGATTGGGTCAAAAGACCTCATGAAAGAACAACAAAGAAGTGAGGATACCCGGCCCGGAGGAAGCCCGGGGTCCCCTTCTGGAGCCAGGCCCAGAAGGAGGACTCGTCGGCGAGCGTCTGGTGGCCGGGCTTGCCACGGAGCCCGGCCGGGCCCAGCCCGAAAAGGCAACGTGGGCAACACCTCCGCTTCTCCGTCCCGCGGGCCCACCACCTACGGGAAACATCGATGGGGTCGGGTGCGCTGCCAGAAGGGTGGCAGTGAAAGCGGAGGGTCTCGACGGACCAGACCCGGGCGACAGAAGCTGGCTTTGGGGACGTGGAACGTCACCTCTCTGGGGGGGAAGGAGCCGGAGCTTGTGCGGGAGGTGGAGCGTTACCAGTTGGATCTGGTTGGGCTCACCTCTACGCACAGCGTCGGCTCTGGAACCTTACTTCTGGATAGGGGTTGGACTCTATTCTTCTCCGGAGTTGCTCAAGGTGTGAGGCGCCGGGCGGGTGTGGGGATACTCACAAGTCCCCGGTTAGGTGCTTCGTTGTTGGAGTTTACCCCAGTGGACGAGAGGGTCGCCTCCCTACGCCTGCGGGTTATGGGGGGGAAAACTCTGACTGTTGTGTGTGCTTATGCACCCAACAGCAGTTCAGAGTTTACGGCCTTCTTGGAGACCCTGGAAAGAGTCCTGTATGGGGCTCCTGAAGGGGACTCTTTAATCTTGCTGGGAGACTTCAACGCACATGTGGGCAATGATGGAGACACTTGGAGGGGCGTGATTGGGAGGAACGGCCCCCCTGATCTGAACCGGAGTGGTGGTTTGTTACTGGACTTCTGTGCTAGTCATGGATTGGCCATAACAAACACCATGTTCGAACATAAGGATGCTCATAAGTGTACGTGGTACCAGAGCACCCTAGGCAGAAGGTCCATGATCGATTTCGTTATCGTATCATCGGACCTGAGGCCGTATGTTTTGGACACTCGGGTAAAGAGAGGGGCGGAGTTGTCAACTGATCACCATCTGGTGGTGAGTTGGGTCGAGTGGCGGGGGAAGCCTCTGGATAGACCTGGTAAGCCCAAACGTGTAGTTCGGGTGAACTGGGAACGTCTGGAGGAGGCCCAAGTTCAGGAGGCCTTCAACTCACACCTCCGGCGGAGCTTTTCGGGCATTCCTGTGGAGGTTGGGGACATTGAACCAGAGTGGTCGGTGTTCAAAGCCTCTATTGCCGAAGCCGCGGCGGGGAGCTGTGGTCTCAAGGTCCTAGGTGCCTCAAGGGGCGGTAACCCTCGAACCTCCTGGTGGACACCGGTGGTCAGGGAAGCCGTCCGACTGAAGAAGGAGGCCTTCAGGGATTTGTTATCCCGGGGGACTCCCGAGGCAGTTGCAAGGTACCGACAGGCCCGAAGGGCAGCAGCCTCATCCGTGGCCGAGGCAAAGCAGCGGGTGTGGGAGAAGTTCGGAGAAGACATGGAGAAGGACTTTCGGGCGGCACCAAAGTTGTTCTGGAAAACTGTCCGACACCTCAGGAGGGGGAAGCAGGGAACCATCCAAGCTGTGTACAGTAAGGATGGGACGTTGCTGACCTCAACTGATGGAGTGTTAGGGCGTTGGAAGGAACACTTTGAGGAACTCCTGAACCCGACAACTCCGCCCTCTATGTTAGAGGCAGAGCTGGAGTATGACGGGGGATCAACACCAATCTCCCGGGGGGAGGTCACTGAGGTCGTCAAACAACTCCACAGTGGCAAAGCCCCGGGGGTGGATGAGATCCGCCCGGAAATGCTGAAGGCTCTGGGTGTTGAGGGACTGTCATGGTTGACACGTCTCATCAACGTTGCGTGGAAGTCGGAAACAGTACCGAAGGAGTGGCAGACCGGGGTGGTGGTCCCCCTTTTTAAAAAGGGGGATCAGAGGGTGTGCGCCAATTACAGAGGCATCACACTACTCAGCCTCCCCGGGAAAGTTTACTCTAAGGTACTCGAAAGGAGGGTCAGGCCGATTGTCGAACCTCAGATTGAGGAGGAACAATGCGGATTCCGTCCTGGTCGTGGAACGACGGATCAGCTTTTTACTCTCGCATTTCCGGTGAGGGTTGGCCTCCGCCAGGGCTGCGCTTTGTCACCAATCCTGTTTGTAATATACATGGATCGGATTTCGAGGCGTAGTCATGGGGGAGGGGGTCTGCAGTTCGGTGGACTAAGGATTGCACCACTGCTTTTTGCAGATGATGTGGTTCTAATGGCTTCATCGGTCTGCGACCTTCAGCACTCACTGGATCGGTTCGCAACCGAGTGTGAAGCGGCTGGGATGAGGATCAGCACCTCCAAATCTGAGGCCATGGTTCTCAGCAGGAAACCGATGGACTGTCCACTTCAAGTAGGGAATGAGTCCTTACCCCAAGTGAAGGAGTTCAAGTATCTCGGGGTCTTGTTCTCGAGTGAGGGAACAATGGAGCGTGAGATGGGCCGGAGAATCGGAGCAGCGGGAGCGGTACTGCAGTCGCTTTACCGCACCGTTGTGACGAAAAGGGAGCTGAGCCAGAAGGCAAAGCTCTCTGTCTACCGGGCCATTTTCGTTCCTACCCTCACCTATGGTCATGAAGGATGGGTCATGACCGAAAGAACGAGATCGCGGATACAAGCGGCCGAGATGGGTTTTCTCCGCAGGGTGGCTGGTGTCTCCCTTAGGGATAAGGTGAGAAGTTCGGTCATCAGGGAGGGACTCGGAGTTGAGCCGCTCGGAGTTGAGCCGCTCCTCCTTCGCGTCGAAAGGAGCCAGTTGAGGTGGTTCGGGCACCTAGTTAGGATGCCACCTGGGCGCCTCCCTAGGGAGGTGTTCCAGGCACGTCCAGCTGGGAAGAGACCAAGGGGTAGACCTAGGACCAGGTGGAGGGATTATATCTCTTCGCTGGCCTGGGAGCGCCTTGGGATCCCCCAGTCAGAGCTGGTTGATGTTGCCAGGGAAAATAAAGTTTGGGGCTCTCTGCTGGAACTGCTACCCCCGCGACCCGACCACGGATAAGCGGGAGAAGATGGATGGATGGATGGATGGAAGAATACTATTTCTAGGTAGCTTTATATAATTTGATACCTGAACTGGCAACTGATAGAAATAATGTTAAAACCGTTAAAACCCAATCATGTTTAATAAATACATATCAAACACATATTCCTTGTAAAAAAAAACGTGTTATGCATTCATAACACCAATATAATACCCAAAAAGTTCATTATTTAATGCTTTTATTAAGCATGTTCTGCTTTTATTAAGCATGTTCTGAGCATGTGTGATTAAAGTCCTGCTAATAGAGAGCAAGCAAAGCTATCAGTTAACACGCAAGTGACATTGTGAGGACAAACATCTAATTTACATTATGTGGCATCTCTTATTCACAGTATTGATCTTACCCCTCTGTATATAACTTGTACTCATGATTAAAACATAAAAACACACACACACACAAAGCAGATGCAGTAATAGATCATTTACCCTTCTTGATGAGTGTATTGATTACAGTAAATAAGGAGTAATTGATGTCATCTTGTCTAGCAGTGCTCTAACAATGTGCTGCCCTCCTTCGTACATGTATCTTTGTGTGTGTGTGTGTGTGTGTGTGTGTGTGTGTGTGTGTGTGTGTGTGTGTGTGTGTGTGTGTGTGTGTGTGTGTGTGTGTGTGTGTGTGTGTGTGTGTGTGTGTGTGTGTGTGTGTGTGTGTGTGTGTGTGTGTGTGGGTGTGTGTGTGTGTGGTGGGTGGGTGGGTGGGTGGGTCAGGCCAGAGGATGTAATGTGAGTAGATGACAGCAGTAGATAGAGTGTTGGTGGTCCAAGTGTGCTACATAAGGATTTTAGCTAACTTTAGGGAGGTGCAGAGGGAGAGAATGTGACCTTCATTCTGTTGGGTTTTCCCCTGACAGATTAATGATGAGGCAGATGTTTGTCTTTGCTCATAATCATCAGTCTTTCCCTAATAAGAGTATGTTTTTATTTTCCTTGACGTCAGATTAGCCTAGATTGATCATGTAATTTCCCCTGCACATCAACTCCAAGATATTTTTAAATGTTGTGTCTTTAATCCTTACTTTGACTTCTGGACATAAATATGCCACTTTGAAACCACATTTTAACTCCCACCACACACCACCTTTTGTATCTCTCTCTGACACCAGTAACACTGTGAACTATGATGATAGATATTTCAAAAAATGCCATTTTGACCAGGCAATAATAACACAAGTTCAGACCACAGTCCCTGTGCTGGATGGGAAAATATGGGCAGGGTTGTATATATTGTTCTCCCTACGCTTTTGAGAAAGACAGTAACGTTTTAATTGCTCCAGTAAAGCAGCTCAGAGGCAAACAATAAAACACTGTGACAGTACTGCCCACATGTCAGGGTGAAGCAGCTGGAAAATAAAACAAGGTTGTGCTAAAATAGTCAGCTTTCATTACCTTTCTTCTCACAAACATTTATTGTTGTGCCCACCATTATATTAATAAGGCAACATCTCAACTTTTCAGGAGGTTGCAATTCTTTTTTGTAACATTTATGGTGCCCCGAGGTTGAATCATACTTCCCTGACTTTTCCTCTTCTGCCAGCATGAGGTTGACATTTGTCATTTTGATTGAAATGTCCTAATAACAGTTGGATGGATTGTCATGAAAATTCGTAAAGACATTCATGGTCCCTCAGGGAGATTTATAACAAATGTTGTGACCCCTGAACTTTAGTCTTTACATCAGTTCAAAGTGTTTAAGTTACCAACAAATACCTGCAATACTATGAAAGACGGTGAAAATTATATCTGCAACACATCAGCATTAGGGTGGTCCTTAAAATTGAAAGTCGGAAAGTCTAAGCTCCAACCCCAAGAATTAATTCTATTAGTCAAGAAAACTCTCTTTTTTCCTCAATCTGACAACATTTACCCCTCCCTTATCAACCTTGAAGTTTAGCCTCAGTTGCAGCACCGTGGCTGCTGGTGTGGCAGCCCAGGTCGATGAGGGAGGGATAAATGTTGTTGGAATTTTAATACAATTCACCAGGAGAGTTTTCTTGACTATCATAACGAATTCTGGTGGTTGGAGATTAAAATAAATGAATTAGAAAATGTACATGGCACTAAGGACCACCCTAATCAGCATGTTAGCATTGTTATTGTGAACATGTTAACACCTGACCTAAGCACCCTAGCATGATTAAAACCTCACAGAGCTGCTCGTGTGACAGTAGACACTTGGTCAGTTGATGTAGTTTAATTTAATAACAATACTATTAGAGCGGTTAATGCAAAAATATATCATAATCAAAATCTAGCTTAACAATCAGATTTGATGTAATTGATCCTTAGTGTAATATGGAAAAAGTATCCCTTTTAACACTACAATCATAGCTTTGCTCGAAGGAATGCACACACACACACACACATACATACGTACACACACTCACTGAACACACACCAATGCATTCCCATTGTCCATAACTCAAAGCTGGCAGCACAACAGAACAGTTTCCCTCATAATGGCCTGCTTTTGCAGCCAGATAGAGCTATACATTATAAGGTGGAACCAGTTTCAGTCAGACACACACACACAAATAATCACACACTGCGCTGTTTTCAAACTTGAGAGGATTGTTTTAGAAATTCCTCCACCATTCCTTTCGGCTCCACAGAGATAGCTTCCTTCCCTCTGTTTTTGTCCACGACATGCACTATACTGTACATTAAAAAAAAACACACACACACTCCACACTACAGGAAGGAGTGTCGTCTAAGCAGGAAAGCTAAATGCAATGTTTGTCACTCATCTTGCTGTCTGCTAAGCAGGGCACTCGTATATAACAGATGATAATGTTGTTTAACAATGATAATAATATCGGTATATTTGGCACTGTGTGGTCTTTATCTCAGTATGTACACATTTTTGTTTTTGTAGAACCTTTTTAACAAATCAAAGGAATTTTAGGAAAATAATTTTGTGACGAATAATGAAATAAAATGCTTGTTCTTTTTTCAGGCTTTTCTGATCCTGTCTAATAATTGTCTCCTCACCTTCCAGTGAGGCCTACACACACACACAAACACACACACACACACACACACTGCTCTGAGTCGCATAACCGGTTTCTATCTGGTCCATGCACTGAAGGAGACTGCATTGGGTAGGGCAGAGAGCTCCAGTGTGTGTTTATGTTATGTGTATGTGTGGGAATCTCAGAATTCAACAGAGGCAGACAGTACCATTTATCAGACACCTTTAGAGCTGCCCCAGGCGATGCATATCATCCACACACAGGCAGGAAGGGTGTCAAAGGATCAAAGAGTCACACAAAAGCCAGAGAGATACACTCAGGAGCACCAGATCACTCCTAAAAAAATATTTCCATTGTGTTAAAAAGACAAAAAAGCATTCCTTGCAGTGAAAGTGTCATGAGGTCAAAGAGAAAGTTTTCCGCCTTATAAGTGTCAATCAGAGGGAACCCTCCCTGCGCCATGTCTGGTGACTCCCGTTTACAAGCGTCCTCTTCTGCCACACACACACACACACACAAATGCATTCCTGCACATTAACCGTAACTTGTGACATACATATACTCTGTCACGGAAGCGTAATGCATTCACAAAAAACATTTGCACTGTTTAAATGAATTAACAAGATTATCATCTTAGAACTTTGAGAAGAAAAAAATTGCATGGTTTTTCTGAATATACAAAATACTTCAAAATCCCAATGATAAACTCTTATTTCAATCAATCAATCAATGTTTATTTATAGAGCCCAATATCACAAATGTTACATTTGTCTCAGTGGTCTTCACAGTTTGTACAGAATATCAGTATGACAGTATGACACCCTCTGTCCTTAGACCCTCACATCGTACAAGGAAAAACTTCCGGAGAAAACCCACAGTTTAAAGGGGAAAATGGGAGAAACCTCAGGGAGAGCAACAGAGGAGGGATCCCTCTCCCAGGACGGGCAGACGTGCAATAGATGCCGTGTGTAAATTGAAAAGATAATACATTTGCAACATAGGTAGGCCAAATGTTTGGAAATGCATGTGTGTATAATAGAAAGATGAATCCACGAGAATATCCATCCAGGACCTACGATCCAGGACCACAGCCACGACTCAAGATCCAGGGCTCGCGATCCAGGACACAGGACCGCAGGATCATCCATGTCTCCGGATCTCGGCGTATATAGACACCAAAAAGAAAGACATTTGGGGAAGCTGGGTTAATCGGAACATGAGAGTACACAGGTATAGACAGAGAGAAGGAAGAAGTAAGATGTCCCCCGACAAACTAAGCCTATATCAGCAAAATTAGGGGCTGAATCTAATCAGACCTAACTATAAGCTTTATCAAAAAGGAAGGTCTTAAGCGCACTCTTAAACACGGATAGGGTGTCTGCCGCCCGAACACCAACTGGAAGCAGATTCCACAAATGTGGAGCTTGATAAGAAAATACTCTGGCTCCCATTGTACTTTTAGAGACTCTAGGAACAACCAACAACACTGCATTCTTGGAACGCAATGCCCTAATAGGACAGTAGGGTATAATGAGTTCTTTAAGTTAAGATGGTGCCTGCCCATTAAGGGCTTTGTAGGCGAGAAGAATAATTTTAAATTCTATCCTGTGTTCTATAGGGAGCCAGTGTAAGGCAGCCATAACAGGAGTAATGTGGTCCCTTTTCCTAACTCTGGTTAGTACACGAGCTGCAGCATTTTGAATCAGCTGAAGCGACTTGACTGACTTCTTGGTACACCCTGATAATAAGGAGTTACAATAATCCAGCCTTGAAGTAACAAATGCATGGACTAGTTTCTCTACATCGTTTTGAGGCAAGATATGCCTGATTTTTGCAATGTTACGTAGATGGAAGTAGGCGGTCCTTGAAATTGATTCTATGTGGGCGTTAAAGGATCAATCCTGATCAAATATAACACCAAGATTCCTTACAGTCTCACTGGAGGCCAAATTAATGCCATCCATAGTTAGTATATCTTTAGATAATTTGTTTCGTAGATTCTTCGGGCCAAGTACAATAACTTTTGGTCGTGTTTAACCTCAAAAAATTCAAGGTCATCCACGTTTTTAAGTCCTTAAGGCAGTCTTGAATTTTATTTAGATGATTAATTTCATCAGGCTTGATTGATAAATATAGTTGAGTATCATCCGCATAACAATGGAAATTTACAGAATGATTCCTTATAATATTGCCTAACGGAAGCATATATAATGTGAACAAAATAGGTCCGAGCACTGAACCCTGTGGCACTCCATGGCTAACTTTGGTTTGCGTGGAAGATTCATCGTTGACACGTACAAACTGAGAGCGTTCAGATAGATAGGACCTAAACCAGCCTTAAGCAGTTCCCTGTATGCCAACTAAGTGCTCCAGTCTTTGCAATAAGATATCATGGTCGATAGTATAAAATGCAGCACGGAGATCGAGCAAGACAAGAATAGAGACAAGTCCCTTGTCTGAGGCTATTAGAATGTCATTTGTGACTTTAACCAGAGCTGTCTCTGTGCTATGATGTGTTCTAAAGCCAGACTGAAAATCTTCAAATAAATCATTGTTTTTTAAGTAATCACACAGCTGTTTTGCGACCGCTTTCTCAAGAATTTTTGAGAGGAACGGAAGATTAGAAATAGGTCTATAGTTGGCTAAAACTTCTGGATCGAGGTTGTGCTTTTTAAGAAGCGGTTTTATCACTGCTACTTTGAATGATTGTGGAACATAGCCTGATAATAAAGACATATTCATAATATTGAATAAAGAAGTGCTAATTAATGGAAAAACTTCCTTCAACAGCTTAGTTGGAATTGGGTCTAAGATACACGTTGATGGTTTAGAAGAAAAAATCATTGAATTTAATTGTTCAAGGTTAATGGCTGAAAAGCATTCTAGTTTACTATCTAGTGTAATATTATAACTTACGTTTCCGGGAGCTGTTGATAACACTATACTGGTCAAAGGCAAGAGGTCATTCATTTTGTTTCTAAGAGTAACAATGTTATCGTTAAAAAAGCACATAAAATCATTACTACTGAGTGCTATGGGAATAGAAGGCTCAATCGAGCTGTGGCTCTCTGTCAGCCTGGCTACAGTGCTGAAAAGAAATCTTGCATTATTCTTATTCTCATCTATTAATGAAGAGTAGTAGGCTGCTCTCGCTTTACGCAGTGCTTTCTTATATTCATTGAGAGTAATATGCCAATTATTTATTTTTGAAACCTTCATTTAATGGAAGAAAACAGCAGAATTGTCTTTACATGAAAACTTTTCTTGAAATATTTAATTCAGAAAACGCTTCCATAGCCTATTGTGGGTTAGATTGCCACCAAAACATCCCTCATACAAATATCCTCCACTTTGTTCCAGAACAAAATATGCTAAGATGCTAAACATGGTTAATATTATTCAGCTAAACATCAGTACAGAATGTTAGCATTGTCAAGTCCAGACAGAGGTTGTTGCTCAGTCAAAAACATTACATGCCATTTGTGCATGTGTCAGAGAGATCTGTCTTCACAAGTCTGAAAATGATACCTCACCTTGTTAATGCCACAATTGTACAGGTCACCAAGGTAACCAAGAATTCCTGCAGAGCTCCTCAGTGAAATCTCAGGTAAGTGTGATATATAACAGTCTCAGTCTCATACACTGGGATGTAGGTATGCACACCTGGAATGTGGGAACGTGGGAGAACACATTATTCTACTCATTCAGTAGCTACAGGACAATATAGAGAGTGAATGTGTTAACACACAAACACACACACACACACAGAGATCCTAACACAAAGTGAACAAAATGAGGAATGCAGATGACAGATATGAACATCACATGTGACTGTATCTTTAGCACTAGGGATGCAGAGCATTGTAATTTGTATGTGGTACAATAAAATTCCTTATCATCATATACAGTGTTTTGACGTCTAACAGCATCCTCTCATCTGGGCAGGCTCGTCAGTCCCCTCCTGCTCCCTGGCTAAATGACGCACTGCGTGTTAATAGAACCGTCCTTCGGGCAGCAGAGCGGAAACGGTGGAAATCCAAACACCAAGACGACCTCCTAACCTATCAGGCTCTCCTCTCCTCTTTCTCTGCTTCGATCTCTCAGGCAAAAAGCACTTTCTTTCAAGATAAGATCCAATCTTCCTATTCCAATCCTAAAAAACTATTTTCCATCTTCTCCTCCCTCCTGGACCCCCCCCCCAAAGCCCCTTCCCCCTCCTCCCTTCTGTCAAGCGACTTTGTTAACCACTTTGAAAAAAAGGTTGATGATATTCGCTCTTCTTTTTCTGACTCACCTTCACTCACCACTGGGTCACCAGACCCTCCTTCCACCCACACACTGACCTCCTTTCCCCCTCTCTCTCCAAGTGAGGTTCTTACCCTCATTACCTCTGCCCGCCCTACCACCTGTCCTCTGGACCCTATCCCTTCAAACCTCCTTCAGACTATCGCTCCTGATATTCTACCGTTTCTCTCCCATTTCATCAACACTTCTCTAACTTCTGGTCACTTTCCAAACAGTCTCAAGGAGGCAAGAGTAAACCCTCTCCTAAAGAAACCCACTCTCAACCCGTCTGATGTTATAAACTACAGGCCTGTCTCTCTCCTCCCGTTCCTGTCTAAATCCCTTGAACGCGCTGTCTTTAAACAACTCTCCTGTTATCTCCATCAGAACAACCTTCTGGATCCGCACCAGTCTGGTTTCAAGGCAGGTCACTCCACAGAAACTGCCCTCCTTGCTGTCACTGAGGAACTGCATACTGCTAAAGCAGCCTCCCTCTCCTCTGTCATCATCCTTTTGGACCTGTCTGCTGCATTCGACACGGTGAATCATCAGATCCTCCTTCGCACTCTCCAAGAACTTGGAGTTTCAGGCTCTGCACTTTCCCTCATCACCTCATACCTCAAAGACCGCACCTACAGGGTTACTTGGAGAGGGTCCGAGTCCGACCCTTGTCAATTAACTACAGGGGTCCCTCAGGGCTCTGTTCTTGGTCCCCTCCTCTTCTCCATGTACACAAACTCGCTCGGATCAGTCATTAGCCCGCATTGTTTTTCATACCACTGCTACGCTGACGACACCCAACTAATTCTGTCCTTTCCCCGCTCAGGTCGTCGCACGCATCTCTCATCTCATCTCTGCTTGTCTAGCTGACATCTCTCAGTGGATGTCTGCTCATCACCTCAAGCTCAACCTTGACAAGACTGAACTGCTTTTCCTTCCGGGAAAAGATTGTCCCACTCTTGACCTAACAATCAACATCGGCACCTCAGTTGTTTCCCCGACTCAGACTGCAAGGAATCTGGGTGTGATCCTAGATAACAACCTGTCCTTCACTGCAAACATAGCTGCTACAACCCGCTGCTGCAGATACACGCTTTACAACATCAGGAAGATACGTCCCCAGCTGACCCAGAAAGTGACGCAGGTTCTGGTCCAGGCTCTCGTCATCTCACGCCTAGACTACTGCAACTCCCTCCTGGCTGGTCTACCTGCATGTGCCATCCGACCTCTGCAGCTCATCCAGAATGCAGCGGCTTGTCTGGTCTTCAACCTTCCTAAATTCTCCCACACCACGCCGCTCCTCCGCTCCCTCCACTGGCTTCCGGTAACTGCTAGAATCCACTTCAAGACAATGGTACTTGCGTACCATGCTGCGAATGGATCTGGCCCTTCCTACATCCAGGACATGGTTAAACCGTACACCCCAGCATGTGCACTCCGCTCTGCATCAACCAAACGGCTCGCTGCACCCTCGCTGCGAAGGGGACCCAAGTTCCCATCAGCAAAAACACGTGGGTTTGCTATCCTGGCTCCAAAATGGTGGAATGAGCTCCCCATTGAAATCAGGACAGCAGAAAGCTTACACACCTTCCGGCGCAGACTGAAAACTCATCTCTTTCGACTCCACTTCGAGCAATAGAACTATTAACAAAGCACTTATATACTAATAAAGGACTGGCTTACCTAAAGCCAGTTGAGTAGCACTTGAAATGTTTTTGCTCTATGAAACCTGATGTTGTAGTGCCGTGAAAAGAGAGTCGGAGGCGGTGTATTAAGAATGGAGTTCCAATCTTTATTATCCATTACTTTCAGAGAGGTTAACACATGCACTGCTCTGCCTGATGAGCTAGCAGAAATGGCAGCTAAAGCTACAGGTGTTCCCCACTAAAGGGTCCGTGTGGCAACACAATAAGCAAGGTGAATTATGTCCAATAACGTGTCACCACACAAGCCCCCCCAGAATTCACACATAAACAAAATCAGCATGGCGGGGAGGAACGACACGCCGACCCCCACGACTCCTGAGCACGGGAGTCGGAAAAGTGACTCCCGCCTGTGCGGAAGGGGAGGGACCGGAACAACAGGTCTTAAATCCGTGATAGGGGACGAGGCCGGGGGGCGGCCCCGTCGCGGAGGTCGAGCCAGCACCACAGGCTGGTCCAAGTCCAGGTGAGCAGCCTTCACCCGGTCCACCGAGACGTGCTCGGCCTTGCCACCCAGGTCGACCACCAGGTGCTTGTCCCCGTGCTCCAAGACCCGGAAAGGCCCATCATAAGGGGGCTGCAGGGGGCCTCTGTGCGCATCGTGCCGGATGAACACGTGCTCCGCCGAGCGGAGCTCTGCGGGAACCTGGGACACCTGAGTACCGTGCTGAGTAGTAGGGATCGGAACAAAGGCCTCAGCGGCGTCACGCAGGAAAGCCCGCTGGGCCGACGCCGACCAGGGAGCCGATGCATTTGGGAGGAAATCCCCCGGAACTCTCAGCGGCTGACCGTAGACCATCTCCGCTGTAGAACACTGCAGATCTTCCTTAGGTGCGGTCCTCAGGCCCAGCATCACCCAGGGCAGCTTGTCGACCCAGTTACCGTCCGTAAGGCCGGCCTTGAGGGCCGCCTTCATGGAGCGATGAAAGCGCTCGCAGAGACCGTTAGCCTGAGGGTGGTAAGCGGTAGTCCTGTGCAGCTTAACCCCCAAACCGCCTGCCACAGCGTTCCAGAGCTCGGACGTGAACTGAGAGCCCGTGTCTGAGGAAATGTCTGACGGGGTGCCAAAACGACACACCCACGTTGCAATGAAGGCCCGGGCAACGTCTGCGGCTGATGTCGAAACGAGCGGAACCGCCTCCGGCCAACAGGTCGTCCTGTCCACCATGGTGAGGAGGTAGGAAAACCCCTGAGAGGAAGGCAACGGACCAACCAGGTCAATGTTGACGTGATCAAACCTCCTCTCAGGCACCAGGAAACGCTCCAACGGGGCCTTCGTGTGGCGGTGCACCTTAGCGCGTTGACAAGCCACGCACTCCCTGGCCCAAGTCCTCACGTCCCTTTTCAGTCCTTGCCAAACGAACTTCGCCGCTACCAAACGGACCGAAGGTTTAACGCCGGGGTGTGACAGGCCGTGCACAGCCTCGAACACAGGACGCCTCCAGCTGGCAGGGACGACAGGCCGCGCCAGGCCCGTAGAGACGTCACACAGGAGAGTAATGCCCGCGTCGCCGAACACCACGTCCTCCAAGCGCAGCCCCGCGCTCTCCACCTTCAGGGCCTGGACGCCGGGATCTGTGACCTGGTCTGCCGCCATGCGAGTATAGTCCAGGCCCAACTGGACGGCACCGATGACGACCCTGGAGAGGCAATCAGCAACCAGGTTCGACTTGCCAGCCACGTGCTTAATGTCCGTAGTGAACTCCGATATGTAGGACAGCTGCCGCTGCTGACGTGCCGACCAAGGCTCCGCCACTTTTGACATGGCAAAGGTGAGCGGCTTGTGGTCGACAAACGCCGTAAATTCACGGCCTTCCAGCATGAAACGGAAGTGCCGCACGGCCAAATAAAGTCCGAGGAGCTCCCGGTCAAAGGCGCTGTATTTGCGTTCTCTAGGCGTCAGCTGGCGGCTGAAAAAGGCGAGCGGCTGCCAAGCGCCCTCCACCCACTGCTCGTGCACTGCGCCGACCGCGTAGTCTGACGCGTCCGTGGTGATGGAGATGGGAGCCGTAGATGATGGGTGTGCCAGCAAAGCCGCCTGAGCCAACGCGGTCTTGACCTCAGCAAAAGCGCCGTCCGCCTCTGCTGTCCAGTCGATCTCCTGGACGGGGGTCTTGCCTTTCAACGCTTCATACAGCGGCCGCATGATGTGTGCGGCCCGGGCGATGAAACGGTGGTAGAAAGTCACCATCCCCAGAAACTCACGGAGCGACCGGGCTGTGAGCGGGCGAGGTAACGCCGCAACAGCCTCCACCTTCGCTGGCAGAGGTGTCGCACCGCCCTTGGTGACGCGGTGCCCCAGGAAATCGATGTCCGACACCCCGAACTGGCACTTTGCAGGATTGATGATTAATCCGTGTTCGTTGAGCCGTGTGAAAAGGGCTCGGAGGTGGGACAGGTGCTCCTGCACTGAAGCGCTGGCGACGAGTATGTCGTCGAGGTAAACAAACACAAACGGCAGGTCCCGCAGCACCGAATCCATCAGGCGCTGGAACGTCTGAGCGGCATTCTTGAGTCCAAAAGGCATCCGCAGGAACTCAAAAAGTCCAAAAGGCGTTATCACTGCTGTCTTGGGAATGTCCAGGGGGTGCATGGGCACCTGGTGGTATCCACGCACCAGGTCCACCTTGGAAAACATCCCCGTACCGGCCAGATGCGCCGAAAAGTCCTGAATGTGCGGCACCGGATAGCGGTCAGGCGTAGTGGCGTCGTTGAGTCGGCGGTAATCCCCGCACGGGCGGAACCCGCCGTTCGATTTGGGAACGACGTGCAGGGGGGAAGCCCAAGGACTGTCGGAGCGGCGGACAATGCCCAGGCGCTCCATGGTTGCGAACTCCGCCCTCGCTACAGCCAGCTTAGAAGGGTTCAACCGCCGGGCCCTGGCGTAGACAGGAGGCCCTCCGGTAGTGACGTGGTGTTCCACGCCATGCTTAGTGGTAAGCGCAGAGAAGGTGGGTAGCGACAGGTCTGGAAACTCGGCCAACAGTCTGAGAAACGTGTCTGCACCTGACAGCGAGCCTGACAGCCCGTCGTACGCTGCGCTGCCAAGTGTGCACACGAGGGAAGAAAACGTTAAGGCATCAACCAAACGCCTATTCTTAACGTCCACTAAGAGTCCATGAGCACACAAAAAATCCGCTCCGAGGAGGGGAAAAGAAATGTCCGCTGTCACAAAATCCCAGCTGAAACGCTGTCCTCCGATGCACAAACACATAGGCCTCACGCCGTACGTGCGAATGGGACTGCCGTTAGCCGTCGTCAATCGCGGTCCGTGCCCCCCACGGGCGACGTCTTCACTCGACGCTGGAACTACGCTCCGTTGAGCGCCCGTGTCACAGAGAAACAGGCTCCCCGAAACGCTGTTGCTGACGAAGAGGAGCCTGCACGTGCCGCCGACGCTCAGAGCCACTACTGAGCGCCGGCCCCTCCGTTTCCCGGGGGTTTGTAGCTGCACGGAGCGATGCATCTCTTCGCCCTTGTCCCGAAACGTGCGTGGTAAACGCACTCTCCGGCGTCTCCACGCCGGCTAGCCACAGCCGTGTCCGGCCTCCGCCACGCTTTCTTGACTGCCGGTGGGCCGCTGAGCGTCCGGGCTGTTGCGGAGCAAGGAAAAAACGATCCGCTTCCTCAGCCAAAGCACGGGGCTCCGTGACAGGCGTGTTGGCCAGCGCCGTCTGTACCCGGGGAGGCAAGTGACGCAGGAAAATCTCCGTGAATAAAATACGGGGATCTTCCCCCCCTAGCAGATTTAGCATTTTCTCCATTAGCTGGGATGGCTTGCTGTCTCCTAGGCCTTGAATGTCAAGTATCTGGCGGGCCCTCTCCTTAGCAGATAAGCTAAATGTCTTAAGGAGAAGGGCCTTAATCGCCTCATATTTGCCATGATGTGGGGGGGCTGCGATGAATCCCACCAACCTGGACGACGTGGAGCTCCCCAGCGCTGCTACCACATGGTAGTATTTTAGGTCCCCGTCACGGACCTGTCGGCAGGCGAAATGTGCCTCCACGTGTGCGAACCATGCCTCCGCGGTGTGCTCCCAGAATTCCGGCAGCTTTATGAAAACATCGCGCTCAGCCATGTTCGTTAATTTTCCGGAAACTTTCTCGGAAAAGTCAGGGTCACCAGTGTAGTGCCGTGAAAAGAGAGTCGGAGGCGGTGTATTAAGAATGGAGTTCCAATCTTTATTATCCATTACTTTCAGAGAGGTTAACACATGCACTGCTCTGCCTGATGAGCTAGCAGGAATGGCAGCTAAAGCTACAGGTGTTCCCCACTAAAGGGTCCGTGTGGCAACACAATAAGCAAGGTGAATTATGTCCAATAACGTGTCACCACAATGTACTTATATGATTCTGTTTTCTTCAAGTTTGTATTTTGTTGGTCGAACGCACTTATTGTAAGTCGCTTTGGATAAAAGCGTCAGCTAAATGCAATGTAATGTAATGTAATGTAATCCACCATGAATGAACAAAGAACACTGAATATTTTTTTAGATAAATCAGTAATGTCTCTAATGTCAAATATATTCTGAAGATTTATCTTGTGTCAGACGTGTGACTGAATGTTCTTTCACAGACTTTAGACAAAGCATTCATTATAGCAATTTATGTCAAATGTCACACATAAATGGATTTGGCAACCAACCATAGGAACACAGTTAACTTTCATTAAAAATAAACTTTTTCAGGCTCATGCTCCAAATCTATGTCTGTTTTTTTTCACAAAACTGTATCTCAGGGCTTCTTAACATTTAACAAACTATGAATGTGTGTCATACCCACCTAACGGGAAGAAACTCAGCTAACTAACGATACAAACAATTGTTACTGAAACAAAACACAAGTCTCACAAGAAGCGTCTAAATGAGCCCTGAAAATGCTAGCGCACTTAGCACAGAACTCACGGTATAAATAATTTATTATTTATTATATTGGATCTACACAAACAATATATTAGCTAGCAAACTGAGATTCCACAGATTCTAGAAATATAAGTATCACCACACACTGTGCGATCAAAACTCGCGACAGGGGGAGCTAACCCAGATAACACACGACGTAGCTTTACGGAGGAAACGCGGAAAAAAGTCTTACCTTGCTGTTTCTGATCAAAAGTTGTGTTCAATGGCATTAAAACGAGAAAAATGCTGCAGATGGTTAATCCATAAATTAATCCAATGTGTCTGTGTCACTTTGAAATTACTGATAATCCATCAACGACCAGCGACCCTCCCGACAGGCGCAAAAACGCGAGGGCCCGCTCACAACTGCGCACGACTGTGACCACAGTTTTCATTTACATTTTTTTCAATCTGAATTTACTTTAAAATAAACAAAATCTATATTGATTCTGACTTTTCTACATCCCACTCACAGGTTTATCATTGCTTTGAGAAAAAAGATTATTAATTTATCCCTTTTAGAAGTGAAGTTATAGTCATTTGTTCTGGGAATGTCATTTTCGAGCCTGAGACCTGGAAAACAGGCTCAGGGTTTATCAGATTAAATGACATGTGTAGGAATTAATATAAATGTGTAGTTTTGTAGCAAAGTCAATATGTCATAAACATCCGTGCCAGTAGAGGAAACCATAAGGGCACCTTGATGGAACCATTCGTACCAAACAACTGATATGCTTTGCTTTGGCTCATGTCCTAACTTTCCACCATATTTCCCTGGAATAATCAAGCAGGTACAAACTCCTGTTTTTTTAGAGGAATTAATAATCCAAAAGGTTTCACCCAGAAGCAATAAAAGCATCACATTTAAAAAGAAAAATGTTTTTTTAAGATTGAATGCCAAAGACCAGGCGAGAGAGCAGGAATGAGTCCCGACATGCATGACAGGAATGAGAGAGGATTCATGACCACAATCCAGCACCTCGCCCTGCCACTCCCTGCTCCTTAGTCTTTCCCACCTCTACTCCCTTTAATATCCAACCTCTGCTCTCTGCCTTCACTTTCTCTCCTTCCAGCTGACATACATCTTTTCACATTATTATGTGTCAAAATAAATGAATTATATAAGGGTGGGAGAACATTCAAAACTGCTTACAAGACTCCTGTACTGATTCACAGGAAGCTTGCACACCTTCATCCACACACACACACACACACACACACACACACACACACACACACACACACACACACACACACACACACACACACCCTGAACTTCAAATCGGGAGTACTGTATTGCTTCAACAATAAAGATTCAGTCCAATGTTTTAGAAAGTCTTTCCTTACAGTTTAAAAATCCCTCAAGTTTATTTATGTGAAAAAATAAGCAATCCTTATTGGTATCATCATATGTCTTCCGTCAAATAAAATGATAATTTATGAATCATTTCCTGGCTGGACATTGCCAGACTCTTGATTAGCTGATCCACCTTTATTTGCCTAATCCTTTCCTGCCCCACTTACAAACTGGCACATAAACACACACACACACACACACACACACACACACACACACACACACACACACACACACACACGCACACGCACACACACTGGCAGGAAGTGAAAACACACCCAGTCGGCTGGAATCCAATTTTTTCTTATATGATTTGTTTCCTCTGTACCATCTCTACTTCACCACCAATACATTCATATATAATAGAACGCTTTTAATCCCTAAAAAATAATCCCTTAATCACTGCGATTTTACTTGTGACAATTAACAAAACTGTAATTTAAGCTCTTATTCAACTAAGACCTGTCAGATAATATACAAGCACGCATGGTGAGGTAAAGAGAAAGACCCTGAGATATTTCATCGCATGTTCGTTCCTTTATTAAATCCACCTTTGGATAAAATATATAGTTGAGAGGAACTGGAGAACTAGAAAAAAGGATAATGCTTTGGATTGGATTAACAACCCTCAAGCATTATGTTTGTCTTCTTGTTATTGCACATTTTATTATTCAGCACGTTCTGTCATGCTTGGCATAGCCGCGGGAAGTAGGGGTGCTGGGGGTGCTGCAGCACCCCCTGTTGGCGAGTGGTATACATTTGAAAAACTGAGTGACCACCTAAATAAAAATGATTAAACTACATAAAATAGTTATGATTTTACTTAAAATAAAATTAGCTGTATACAGTAGCATATAATAGTCATAGTATATATTTGTATATATCAGGTGGCTTGAATTTATTTTCCAAATAAATAAAATCTAGGTCAGTGTTTCCCAACCGGGGGTACGCGTACCCCTATTGGTACGTGGGTGGTCCCCAGGGGGTACGTGAAAAACAAAAAACAAGACAAAAATTAGATTTTAGATTTTTTTTATTACATTTTTTACAGGTAAACTGTACCCAAATAATGAATAATGCATAATCTGTAATAATGTAACCAACATTGGGGGCATTCAAATTAAGTAATAATTTGCTGGCTATATATTATTATTGGCGCGGCGTTCAGCTTCCCGCCGGACTGTCAGGTTACATCATCATCATCATTGTAGTGGCGCGCTGGTTTTCTTGCTAGCTAGCAAAATATCAACATCCTATCAAGTGAATGCGCTGGTGTTTATTGAGATCAACATTTCTGTTAACATAATCATTATGGATCAATGGCTGAGTCGAGCTGGTTCATCCAGAAACAACAGCACAGGTGATACTGCTGAATCAGGAGAACCCGTTCTCAAGAAAATGAAAACAGAGAAGGTGAAGAATCGTCAGTTTGGTGAACATTATGTGCTCTCCGGGTTTACGGTCACAACTACAGAGCCACCGCAGCCATTGTGTTTAATCTGTGGCGACGTGCTTTCTAATAATAGCATGAAACCATCCCATTTACATCGGCACCTTAGTACTAGACATTCCGCCTGTGTGGGTAAGCCTGCAGAGTTTTTCCACCAAAAGCTGGCTGAATTTAAGGGAAGCCAAGAAAAACTAAAGAAAGCGACATCGGTCTCAACCAAGGCCTTGGAGGCATCTTATGCCGTGTCGCTACTCGTTGCTAAATCGAAAAAGCCATTTACCATAGCCGAAGAGCTAATCTTGCCTGCTGCTATAATTCTCGCAGAAACTATGCTCGATAAGAAAGCAGCTGATGTCCTGAAGAAAATGCCGTTGTCAAATAATACTGTGTGCCATCGGATCGACGACATGGGAATTGACATTATTGACCAAGTGGTGGAAAAATGTAAAGCGTCTGGTACGTTTGCTTTGCAGTTGGACGAATCAACGGATGTCAGTGGGGAAGCACAACTGATTGCGTTTCTGCGTTACAAAGACACTTTGGAGATGAACGAGCACATTCTGTTTTGCAAGAAACTCACGGGGAGAACTACCGGACAGGACATTTATTTCTGTCGGAGCACACACACCCACTTGTGGCTATGTTCGACGACGCTGACTGGGTAGCTCGGCTGGGATACCTCTCTGATATTTTCAGCAAACTCAACCAGCTGAATCTCTCTCTTCAAGGTAAAGACACAAATGTTCTTAGCTTGTATGACAAAGTGTGTGGATTCATGGAGAAGATCAAGCTCTGGCAGAGCAAATGTGAAAAAGGGGATACAAGTTGTTTCCTGCAGCTGAATGCATACATTGCTACTGGTGAATGTGACAGAGCTCCAATTGTGAAAATAGTACACACACATTTGTCCAAGCTCAAGAATGAGTTCAACTCCTACTTCCCTGATATTGACAACGAGTCATCCACACTGGACTGGGTGCGTAATCCATTTGTGACGTGCATTAACAGCAGCATTCCCGCCAGACTGCAAGAAGACCTCATAGATGTGTCCTCAGATAGGAGCCTGAAGATGAGGTACTCAAGCACACCACTGACACAGTTCTGGTGTGGTGTGGAGAAGGAGTATCCTGAATTGGGGAAACATGCCCTGAATGAACTGTTGCCTTTTGGGTCCACATACCTGTGTGAGATGACATTCTCTGCCATGACCCACATCAAGACTAAACACAGGAACAGACTCAACTTGGAGAATAACCTGGTCACAGCTGTTGCAACAATCTCCCCCAGACTCACAAAACTGATGAGGGAGAAACAGGCTCAAGTGTCACATTAATTGGTGAGTTACCTTACTATTATAATGTATATGATTAGTTATGATTGAATATGATTTAAGTGTCACATTAATTGTCGCATTGGGTCACACAGACAAAAATATCCTCCTCTTCTCTATCTCTCCTCGTCACTTCTCTCCTTCTTCCACTCCCAGGTTTCACCTTAGCTACACACATGGCCGTATCTCCACACACACACACACACACACACACACACACACACACACACACACACACACACACACACACACACACACACACACGCACACACACACACACACACACACACACACACAATATATAGACTATTAATATATCCTGGGAACCACCACGATTGATTGCGTAGTAGGGGGTACTTTACGTTGGCTTGAAATGCTTTGGGGGTACAGTACTCAAAAATGGTTGGGAACCACTGATCTAGGTCGTAGGTCCTGGGAGAGTGACGTAATTGACGCGACACACACACTGCAGAGTGAAAACTTTATAGAATGGCGCAAAAAAGGATTTTGGATTTTTTTTTCTCCAACAAACAACCCAATAAAAATAGTGGACCACCAGCTACTCCTCAGCCCACCACCTCTACAACTAGAGTAATATGACACAGAAGAGACTGACACATCTGACTTTAATGCATGTCCATAGTAACATTTTGGACAATGTGGATGTATCTGCTCTAATGAGGGTCTTCATTAGTGCCACCCCAGGCTACATTTGGAGTTTTGTGAAGCCCCAACACAAGGTAAGACGATATTTTTCCTTTAATGCTGCTGCCGCTGTGCAGTGTTTTGCCTTGTCAATCAGTTAAAATTGAATTCATAGTTTTATTAATATTGTAAATAATATTTTCTGACTATTTGTAATGTTATGTAGGTTTGTAAGACCCATAGTTAGCATGTGGGCATGTGCAGCTGTTGCTAAGTGATGTAGGTCTATAATGGTTTATTAAGCCTAGTTAAAGGAATGGTATGCTCATGACACTCATTTTTAAATAATTATCATCCGATAAAACAGACCAGTCTCTGCCAGTCTTTCTTTTTTTTTTTTTAATCCGATGACATTATCAGTGATTTTAAACTGATTAATTACCGAAATAACATCAACACTGCGGGCGGCGCCATTTTACCGGACGTGACGTAAACCATGCGTTTGGTTTCGAGGACACGTTGATGTTCATGTTATTTACTGTAGTTACTCTCTTCAAATATGCCTCATTGTATCGCGAAACATTGCCACAATTCTGATAGGAACAATCCACGGAATGCTCGGTTCCATCTGTTGCCAAAAGGTAAGCGTAGGAAGTACGTTCGGAGGCAGTGGCTAGCGAAATGTGGCCGGTGTTGCAGTATAACGTGAGTCATGACAACTGGCGACATTCTATTATTTTCGTCATAGGAATCCGGGGCGTGTACATTGAGGACCCATTGTTGATTCACCATGTCGATCGCCTCGTTTGTCCTTTACGTTCATCTTTTGCTATTTCTGCCTTCCTAAGATCACTTTGATGCACATTCAGTACTCGTATGTGAGGTTGTGGGTGAGAGGTGGATATCGTGACGCTTACAGGGAGGTATCGAACATTACAAAGTAGGTGACTGTGTGGATGCCTGTTCAAAATATTGCAAATTTGAATAAATCATTTAAATTATATATTTGTGTCCGACTTTCATTTGTACATTGTTCTTAATGTGATGTATAGTAGCTCTGATAGCTGTCCATACCGTCAGACAGCCTAAAAGTAAAACACAAGTTGTTTATTCACAGCCCGAACGCTCATCAACATGACTGGATCACTCATGACAAGTTGTGATCAGCTCCGATTAAATTGTGATATCAATGCTGTAGCTATTCTCCAGGGAGCACGTTTTTTTTATGAAATACCTGTATCCCTCTCATCACAACAAGACTCTACACTGTGCAGGAAAAACAATTACATACATGAAAATAACCTTGATGCATGGGAATGAATCACACAAACTATCTTCCGTGGCTATACTGATATGTCACAGTAACGGTCAACCACAGAAAAGTAAGTCCAGCGGGGCACAAGTTGAATACATATAATACAGTAGTTCTATTATGCCTTAAGCCAGTGCTTCTCAAAGTGTGGTCCGCGGACCACTGGTGGTCCGTGAGCGCCCCCTAGTGGTCCGTGAGTATATTGGTAACATTTCACATTTGAAATAAATACATTTAAGTTTTCCGCACTCTCGCGGGAATATCTCCCCAATGGAACGAGCTTAAGTTTCACTTTATATTGCATAATAAAGCCCAGGGCAACACCATCGTCACACATGTTGCCACTTGTTTGTACCATTTTCAGGCGATTTATAATCTGTTCTAGAAAAACGATGTGTTTTGGGATATTTGTGGAGTTAGGTGGTCCGCGAGTGTTTTTTTATTGGTTAAGTGGTCCTTGGTATGAAAAAGTTTGAGAAACACTGCCTTAAGCCTATACGTTTAACCCATAAGAACCCGGACCCATTTATACTTTTGGGGAAATTAAGGGGAACGTCATTTAGACTAAATAGACCACCGAGAACACATTTCTGACAAGTAACCCCCCCTAGTGTCAAATATCTGAAATGTGACATATGTGTCACATTGGGCTTTAATGGTAAAGTAACTCTTATTTATAACTTCATTAATGAGGATGATTTTTTGGTTTACATTTGTTTGAACATACTTGAATTGAATAATAAAGAATATGTTAACTAAATATAATTGAATCAGCTAAATTAACTGAGCAGATCATAATCATATTTGTAATTGTGCATATATGTCACTCCGGGTTTACTGTGAATGTTTAGGGTTAATGTCCCGATGTGACATAAGTGTCACATCAATATTTATGGCATTTGTTTCATATCAATTTCATCAATAAATGTTTCTACAACAGGTTATATGTAATCAGAATCAGAAAAGAGCTGAAGACAGCTTAATGTTTAACAAATGACATGTCATGTAAGCATTTGTATTCTTAAATGGCTTGAATGTTAACTTTAGCAACAAAAAACCTTTCCAAATGTAGATAGTTCTGTCACATATGTTAGCCTGGCACATGGACATCTTGGACATGTTGTTATGGGAACACAAAAGCAAATGACAAGGACCATAACCCACCAGACTGTTCAGTGTGTGTCACTTAGGGACTTAAAAAAGGCTAAAGCTGTATAAGGAACTTTCCAGAACATTTAAAGTTCATGTGACACCTGTGTCTAAGCAATTCTGTCTGCACCATGAGGACCCACTGATATAAAATGCTTAACTGTCTAAGTTGCAACCATGCACTTTTTGGAGGGCTAAGCGCCAGCTTGACATATTTTTGGCTTCATTTATATGGAAAGACAACAGTGATAGTTATGTTTCAGAATAACATTTATTGGAAATTGTTAGAACAATCTCACTGGTCACCGGCTTGAGCTTCAATCTCAGGATCCATGTATTTGTGATTAAAAGTAGGTTAATATAAAAGTAGTGTAAGTCATTAAATTTCAGAGACAGTAATATTGTAATGTAACGTAGCCTATTACTTAAAAAAGACAGTAATAAGTAATGTACTGTATTACATTTTGGAAGTAACTTGCCCAACACTGCAGATGATCCAGTTATCTCGATGCTGCTTTCGGGCTGTGAATAAACAACTTGTGTTTTACTTTTAGGCTGTCTGAAGGTATGGACAGCTATCAAAGCTACTATACATCACATTAAGAACGATGTACAAATGTTTTATATGTATTCAACTTGTGCCCCGCAGGACTTACGTTTCTGTGGTTGACCGTTACTGTGACATCAGTATAGCCACGGAAGATAGTTTGTGTGATTCATTCCCATGCATCAAGGTTATTTTCATGTATGTAATTGTTTTTCCTGCACAGTGTAGAGTCTTGTTGTGATGAGAGGGATACAGGTATTTCATTAAAAAAACGTGCTCCCTGGAGAATAGCTACAGCATTGATATCACAATTTAATCGGAGCTGATCACAACTTGTCATGAGTGATCCAGTCATGTTGATGAGCGTTCGGGCTGTGAATAAACAACTTGTGTTTTACTTTTAGGCTGTCTGACGGTATGGACAGCTATCAGAGCTACTATACACCACATTAAGAACAATGTACAAATGAAAGTCGGACACATTTATATAATTTAAATGATTTATTCAAGTTTGCAATATTTTGAACAGGCATCCACACAGTCACCTACTTTGTAATGTTCGATACCTCCCTGTAAGCGTCACGATATCCACCTCTCACCCACAACCTCACATACGAGTACTGAATGTGCATCAAAGTGATCTTAGGAAGGCAGAAATAGCAAAAGATGAACGTAAAGGACAAACGAGGCGATCGACATGGTGAATCAACAATGGGTCCTCAATGTACACGCCCCGGATTCCTATGACGAAAATAATAGAATGTCGCCAGTTGTCATGACTCACGTTATACTGCAACACCGGCCCGAACCGAAAGATCCACAGGCGCATGTATGCAGCGAACATTTCAAGTTTCCGGACGACTACTCTGAGAGTATGATGAAACATAACATGGGATTTATTGAACAACCATTACTTAATGGAGATGCAGTACCATCGGTCTTTCTGGTGTCATCACCGACCAGGACACCAGTTCGGCCAGTTGAGAAATCGCCCTCTGCAAGTGTGAAGCGAGGAGGACCAGAAGTAGTGCTCGGAGTAAGAATAAGGTATGTTATAGCGCATTTCCATTGCAGCGGGTAGCCCCGTTTAAACGTCCTTTATCGTCCAGGCCAGGCCAGTTTTTGGTGGCCTTTCCATATAGCGTAGTACCGGCTAGTGGGTATTTTCCCCCAGTTTTTCCGGCCCCATAAAATCGTGGTTCTAGGGCCAGGGACAACGAGGCTGAGTATGCTAAACTAGAGAGGGAATCGCTAGCAAGGGTGGTACTACATGCATACATATCTAGTAATCAAAATCATTGTATCTACTAAGTAGTACTAAGTAGGCTCGAACCTGTATGGCTGAATTCCCCCATCCAATCTCTTCATATTGCTCAAAACTTCTTCCTCGGCTGACGAGTCCGAACTCAAATACTCCATGTTTTCGTGTGTTTACAAAGTGAACGCATGGATGACGTCACGACCATCACGTGACTACTGAAAATGGGCAAAATGGCAGCGGCCTGACGGAATATACAGGTTTTGGTTAAAAAAGAGCTATAAAATCATTATTTACCGGGGAATATCGCTGATTTCTTCAGGGTATGGTTTAAACATAATGTTTCACTAAATACTGAAGTTTTGATTAATTATCTAATGAGTGGAGCATTCCTTTAAGGCGAGACACCCCCGGTGAATAGGGTAATTTATCCAGTTAATTACCTACAATAAGGCAATTGTTTCTTATATTACAAGTTTTCTGAATATGCAAATGACCATTATCTCGTTAAATTTGCGCATATTTTAACACATTTCAGGAACCGAAATCTGAACTTTGGATAAAGCCAGGTTCAAAATTCTCGTTTCATTTTGTAGTCATATTAGCATCTAAGGCTTTTACAGAAGGGATTTTGGATATCTGTTTTTATCACTCCATAAATCAGAAAATACTGTCAACAGCCCTAAAATATCAATTTTCGCCATGTTTCTAGGTATAAAATCGTATATAATTCAGGCTATGAATGATATATGAACAAACCCTTCTGTAAAAGCCTTCATAATATTGATAGGAATATAACTGGAAGGTTTGGTGTATGTAAGTGCAACTGAAGTGGACATTTCTGACTCAGAGTAGGAGAAAAAACTCATTTTGAGAAAATGACCTTTAAAGATTGCAGTGAGGCGCTAGCTAAACCCTCCTGTTCTTTGGATGACAGCTTGCGCCTCGACGCACTCCGTGAAGGTATTTCATGTTCGGCGTAATTTGGTTTTTGTATAATCTTGCTTCGTGCAAGTGACAATTGTTGTTGTCTTCTCTGTGAACGTTTTTTCGCCGTTCTTTTGGCATTTTGAGATTTAAATTTCTAGCGGAAAGCTAACCAGGAAGTGTTTTAGCACATCACGTGACGCATCTGAACGAATCACGTTGTCAGAAGTTGACACCAGCCAATGAGATTTCGTTTCTTGGTTTAAGACCCTTTTGTACTTTCACGATTGGTTGCTGATACAAAGGAAATGACCATATTTGGATCCGATGAGATTGTGCAGGAGAGACGGAGCTTTTCCAACTATGACATTGTGCAAACAGCGGTCGCGGTACTTTGTTACGTTAGAATGCTAACTTTTGGTGAATTTAGGAGAAATATACAGATGTAAATAGACAAACTATAGTAAAATGAACACTTAAATGTGTATTGTGTACGTTTTACTTCCAAAAGCCTGAAAGAAAACATGTTATGGAATCAAAATAGCACAACATCTCAAAATTGACCAGTGCATGAAAAACGATGTTTTTGCCTGCCGTGTCTCGCCTTTAACAAACCATTTATGCGGCTTGTATCGCTTAAGCGGCTCCCTCCCCACTTTTGGCAGCACCCCCTGAGCAAAATGACTTCCCGCGGCTATGATGCTTGGGAATCTACGTCTGGTAATACTGAGAAAAACCCTTGTCATTGGACGACCATGGACGGTTAATCATCAAGTTTGCCTCAGGCCCTGCAATCCAATGTCGTTAATAGTTGGTTTACATTAATCTAACAGTGCTTTCTCTGTATGGTTATGGACCACAAACACATTTTATGATGGTGAGATGTGGTCAAAAATCATTTTATTCATTTATTGGAAACATTTTCATGATCGCTTTTTTCGTTTTACATTTTCATTTATTGTCATTTCCATTCAGTCAGTCATTAAGTGCTATTAAAATGTTAATGTGCTACATATCCACACAAAGAGTGCAATCCAATGAATGTTAATCTAACTGGGTTTTGATAGATAATATATCTCTTTTTCTTCTCTCAATTATTTTATTTCTATTGTGCACTCTAATCAATATTTATCCAACTAATGTTCGTTTATACATTTTAAGAATGGCGTTTATCTTTTTAGAATTAGTTCTTATTTTATTTAATGTATTTGGGTCTACAACAGATGATACAAATGTTTGTGTCAGTAAATAGGCTTGTTTGAGACGCGTTGCGGCTCGCCTCGAAAGTAGACGAGAATAGCCGATCGCAGCCGGGGAAGGTCTCAAAAAGCTCGCCTGAAGTCGGACAGCTCGGAGTCGGCTTCGTCTTCTTCTTCTCTCGGTTTTTTGGCGGATTGCAAACAACTTTAAGGTGCATACCGCCACCTCCGGAGTCGGCTTGACTCGGTTTGCATTTATAAAGAATGCACACATGTGTTTAATCGTTAATGTCAGATATGTACTAAGTAAATACATTTGTTCCTGCTCAAGATTAGATTCAACTTTATTGTTATTGCACATATTACAGGTACTGAGACAACGAAATGCAGTTTAGCTTCTAATCAGGTGCAACAAGCAGTGAAGTGAAAAGTAATGTACACAATAGACAAAATACAATATAGAATGATGAATAAACAGTGAGGGGTATGAATACACTAGATATCAGCCTGTGAGCAGTATGAACAGTGTGTATGAATATGCTAAGATATATAAAGTATGAAAACGGTAAGCAGTGCAAGTATAGTATTATATATAGCCTAGATATTAATTTCATGATGATAAACATTGTGGAACAATGATGAAAAATGGGAATGGATGTGGCGACGTAAAACTGACACAAAACAACAACAAACTTTTGCCGAGCCAATTGGAGAGTTTCAGCAGCAGCACGGGGTAAAAACCACCAATGAGCGCTCAGCTCGAGATACCAGCGAGTCGTTTCCCATCAAGCATTTCGCTTCCGCAGCCCGTGGAGAGGAACTGCGCCGCCTCGCCGCGCCTCGCTCTCAAAGCTGCGGGCGTCTTTGTCCCGCGAAATGTCAACGTCTCATGTAGGCGAGCCTCCAGAGCAAGTCGGACAAAATGACTAACCATCATGCAACGCACTAGCAAGACGTTGATCGCAACTGCGCAGGTCTCGCTTGTCTCAAACAAGCCTAATGTGTGGCGGGGATGTTTGTGAAAACAACGGGGACAGAGCTGCTGTCAGACGACCAGCTGTGCGGCGTCATCACAAACGGACGTCGCTTCACGTGACGCTCCGGAGGAAAGGACGTCCCATTGCTCTTAAAACTCATTTCCCTGCTTCTCGTGGTTTCCTTCAAACCCCCAGGAAGTGCGCCGGAGTCTGATGAGAATATTCGTAGTGGCCAAACGGCGGTACTACACTTCCGTTTGGTTGCTGGGCCCGGAAACACTTTTTCCCATTGACTTACATGGGGAAAGAGTGGTCTGTAACTCGTTGGATAATTTTTTTAAAACTAAATAAACAACCCAGTATGAACACTTGTATAGCCCTTAATAAAAACATTCGTTCCTCAAGTTGTAAACATGTGCTAATAACGTTATTCTGAGAGTTATTTCCCTCGGCATTATGAACGCGCATCTAACCCACGGGACCGCGCTGCCCGGCACGTTCATGTGATGTGACGTGTTCAGCACTACATGCGTTTGTCTTTACCCAAGCCCCCAGGAAGTGCGCCGGAGTCTGATGAGAATATTCGTGCTGGTCAAACGGCGATACTACACTTCCTTTAGGTTGCTGGGCCCGGAAACACTTTTTCCCATTGACTTACATGGGGAAAGAGTGGTCTGTAACTCGTTGGATACATTTTTTTTAAACTAAATAAACTACCCAGTATGAACGTTTGTATAGCCCTTATTAAAAACATTCGTTCCTCAAGTTGTAAAAATGTGCTAATAACGTTATTCTGAGAGTTATTTCCCTCGGCATTATGAACGCGCATCTAACCCACGGGACCGCGCCGCCCGGCACGTTCATGTTAGGTGTTCAGTACTACATGAGTTTCTCTTTACCCATGAATGCACAATAACAACGGACCATATCGCCCTACTGCCACCCCACGGAGCTGTAATAATGGATATATTGCACATGTTTGCTGTAATTAATCATTTGTAAAATATTATACTACATGGGCTGTATGATGTAAATCTTGTACCGTAAATGTTGTATTAAATAAAGTTAATATTACCGACGTAGATTAACGTTCCTGTAGCTTCTTATTGCACTTGCAATTGTTTTAGTTACTTGTGGGCTACTTAACATGAATAATCAGTTACTATCCTTTTACTCCATCACATTTAAAAAAGAAATAGGCTATTGTTATTTTAACTCCACCACAGTAATCCATCACCAGCTTTACTTTTTAGATAAAGTTTTAACTCACAATTGATCATAACAGGCTTCAACATATACATTTTTATATATTACCAAGTGGTTTCATGTACAACCCACACAAGTATCATGCTAAATGAAGCTCTGTTGCTTGGATATCACTAGATCCTGATCTCAGCGTAATATAAAAGTACATAACGATTGATGTGTAACTTAGCATAATTTACTAGCTAGCTGCTAACTGCTGCCTCGTTAATATAAATCCAGTACCATGCTGTCATGAACGCGCGGTGCTGTTACGTGTACGCAAATTCACGTGCTTAATGTGAACGAGCCTTTTGGGCGGCGTGGTTAAAGTTGCGCATGCTCGATGAGTGCACATACGGGTACTTCTCAAGCATGCCGGGTAATCTGTGACGTTTCGCTCTCTCAAAAGTTGGGCCATTTTGTCATCATGCGCCATTGAGCAACTCTCATAGGAATTAATGAGGCCCCGCCTCCCACGCTGTTTCCAGGTTTGCATTCCAATAGTCCATTTAGCTTAGGAACCTTCCTAACCGAGTGAAATGACCCGGAAGTACGTCACTGGCAGCCATGATAAGTGCCGTTCCAATTCTCCAAATGAAAGGAAAGGAGGTTTCAAACTTCCTTTATAACCTCCTTTAGCTTAGGAACCACTGGACCTCCCTTACCGAAAGGAGAGGAGAAAATGCTGCCCCACAATGCCTTGCAGCCGCAGCATTTGCGGTCACACAACAGTCGGCCGTTCACGGAAACAACCGATTATGACCGAGAAATTATATCATGAAAGTTACGGTGCTTATTAAGCATTTTAAAACGTATGTGGTAAGTTGCCAAAGTGCTTTTTTCTGAACGTTCATCAGTATTATAATCAAAAAGAGAAATATGAACGTTAGTTTTTACTGAAATGATCAAATAAAGTCAACATCTCAGTCTTTTACTGAGCTGTGTGGGGTTTGTTCAACTTTTAAAAGATGTTTGAATGGTGATATACACAGTGATAGATGTTAAGGACTAACGTTTATAATAAATACATCTGTATTGATTATAAGATCTTTTCATCAATCATACGTATTGGGATCATTTGTATTAATGTGGACCGGAGGGAGAGGGTGACGAGCAGAAGTTTCACTTTCCTTTTTTATTTCAATTCCAACTTTGCTCATGAAGAATATGTTTCTCTGTTGTCCACATTCATAAAGCATAAAGCAACAGCATCAGAGCACGGTGCAGAGTATCTAGATGAGTTTAAAGTAGTCCCTCGTTCTTATTGAACATCCATGTTGTAGTCCGCTGTATAGAAAACTAGTTTCCATAGTTTCCCCACAGCAGCAGACGCACATTCAGGACGTCCGCTGGCGCATCATAAACACGTCGATAGTAGGCTTGTTTGAGACAAGCGAGACCTGCGCAGTTGCGATCAACGTCTTGCTAGTGCGTTGCATGATGGTTAGTCATTTTGTCCGACTTGCTCTGGAGGCTCGCCTACATGAGACGTTGAAATCTCGCGGGACAAAGACGCCCGCAGCCTTGAGAGCGAGGCGTGGCGAGGCGGCGCAGTTCCTCTCCACGGGCTGCGGAAGCGAAATGCTTGATGGGAAACGACTCGCTGGTATCTCGAGCTGAGCGCTCATTGGTGGTTTTTACCCCGTGCTGCTGATGAAGCTCTTCAATTGGCTGGCAAAAGTTTGTTGTTGTTTTGTGTCAGTTTTACGTCGCCACATCCATTCACATTTTTCATCATTGTTCCACAATGTTTATCATCATGAAATTAATATCTATATATTTTATACTATACCTGCACTGCTTACCGTTTTCATACTTTATATATCTTAGCATATTCATAGACACTGTTCATACTCACAGGCTGCTGTGTATACAGACCCGGCGCCAGAACAAATCTAAAGGGAGGGCATATGATTTTCATGGGAGGGCACACAAAACCGTCACGTGCTGCGGGCCTGCGGCACAATATATATCAAACAGCAAGGCCAACAGCATTGCGTAAAGACGCACACTTATCGCAAACATACACAAATAAAGGGCAACATATAAACCACTTTGAAACATTGTGTGCGTGGCAGCAGCACAGACACTGGTAAATCACGAGCAAGGCACACTGGTTACGGATGGCAGCTTCCTCATCGCTGCACTCGGAGAGAAATAGTAGAGACGGAGACGATGAACTGTTTAGCCCGCCTTGGGCATGGTTTATGTTCCTATGCACTGCACTCGGACATGCTGTGGAGTGAATCGTGGTCACCTCTGAGAGGGAGTTGGTTGACAGCTAAAAAAGCTATAATATCAACGACAGCTGACACGTAATAACGGCACGGTGCCAGCTGATCTGCACCAAAGTTCTAATTTATTTATTTGTTTCCTCTCGTATCTCTCTCTCTCTCCACAAACTCTCACATGAAATGTGTTCTTTTGATGCAGCATGCCTTAGCAGTCCTTTATCAGTCTGTAATGCGTGTTTCCAGTCGCAAAAACCTTTGACAGTAAAAGCCACATCAGATGAAGACGTATTTACTTTAAACTGTCTAAGGGGAAACAAAAGGCTGCGTCTGCTTTTAACGAATATTCAAGCCGGTCTGTTGTTGTACCATGCAGCGGCAAAAGTGCGCTTCTTTCCTGAAAACAATCTCCCTGGATAACGATCCAGTTTCACCTGCTTGGGTTTATTAACCCCAAGATCATCGCTAACTCAGTCCCGGGGTTTGCCGAGGTCAAGCTTGTGACATTAAGGCGTGCTGCTGCAACGGCAGCAGTTCTTTCATCGCTATTTCGTTTTAATAAATCCTTAGACCTTTTAAGCCAATTTTGTATGTCCATTTTGTAATTCAAACAGAAATGGGAGTCTACAGAATGCACAATAAACAAATCCAGAATAGGCGGCAGAGTGTGACGCTGTGATTGGTCTAAATGGGACGAATCACAAATCACAACAGTTCTGACATCACATACATTGTAGCATAAAAGTTCACAGTTTATTTATAATTTAAAAAATAAAAAATAAATATTTTTTAATTTTTAGAAATAATAAAAAACGTGTTTATTGGGGGAGGGCAGGAATGTCAAATGGGAGGGCCTGGCCCTCCCACGGCGCCGGGCATGTGTGTATATCTAGTGTATTCATACCCTGTTTATTCATCATTCAATTCATTCTGTAGATTGTGTACATTACTTTTCACTTTACTGCTTGTTGCACCTGGTTAGAAGATAAACTGCATTTCGTTGTCTCAGTACCTGTAATATCTGCAATAACAATAAAGTAGAATCTAATCTTGAGCAGGAACAAATGTATTTACTTAGTACATATCTGACATTAACGATTAAACACATGACGTGTGCATTCTTTATAAATGCAAACCGAGTCAAGCCGACTCCGGAGGTGGCGGTATGCACCTTAAAGTTGTTTGCAATCCGCCAAAAAACAGAGAGAAGAAGAAGAAGACGAAGCCGACTCTGAGCTGTCCGACTTCAGGAGAGCTTTCTGAGACCTCCCCCGGCTGCGATCGGCTATTCTCGTCTACTTTCGAGGCGAACCGCAACGCGTCTCAAACAAGCCTAGTGAAAGTGCAGTCGATTCTCTAAAGTACCGCAGTCTCTTCTCCTAAGTCCTTTTGAATTATCCTATCCACTATCCCTTAACCCCGTGACGTTTCACTCAGAGGTCAAGGAATAGGAGATAGGGTTAGAATTTAGGAGCTGATTTTTGGATTATCGGAACGCAACCCAGTTCTTATTATACATCCATGGTTTCCTTGCGTCCCTCCATACTTCCCTGGTGGGAGGGACTAGACGCAGGGAAACGACGCAAGTGAGGGAAGCAAGGATTTCATTTAATCGACCTGAGACGGGCCCCGGTGTCTGTACCATATCTGCTCGAGGTTCTAGGACTGGTACCAATAAATGGAGCAAGTGTCATGAATGTCACACTTTTATTTTGTAAGATAGCAAGGGGGGGGCATATTGTGATGGACAGGCCTGTCATAAAATGCCCCCCCCCCCCCCCCAAAAAAAGAGGTTTCTATGAATCCCACCCTCAAGCATTTTTCAGGGTATGGTTCTAGGACTGGTACCAATAAATGGAGCAAGTTTCATGAATGTCACACTTTTATTTTGTACGCATAGCGTATATAATAATATGCTGACAAAGACTATGTAACATTTGTAAACATATATTTTGATTATTAGATGACAACTATGTAAAATTAAACAATACATTTTAAAGCACGTTTATACAGACAGGACGTAACAATAATGATAAAAAAGATTAAAAAAAACAAAAACTGAAAAGGAAGTGACGAATGAATTTCGACACCTCAGATACGGAGCGAAAGTTAAACCAGAAGAATCAAGACTATGAGCTACCACTAAACAACTCAGTCTGAAAATTACCATTAATAAAAACCCTGAACGTTTACTTTTTGTTTTAAACATCGTTTTATGGTGTAAAAGTGTAATTTAGAGGTGTAAACGTGTCATTTAGAAATGCGCGTTCCCGTGACAAGGGGGGCATTTCATGACGGGGAGGCATAATGTGACACAACACCGGCACTAAGTACTGCAAAGTACGCGGTGTGAACGCAGCTATAGACAAAACACCTCTGAAGCTTGTCTTATAAGCCTACAACTGAGTTAATTCCCACTGTTATTGCTGATGTCATTTGTGTGGGGATTTGTATTTTTATGAAATAGAGAATATTGTATTCTAAAATTACATAAATATTGGTTGTCAGATGTTTGAAACATAATTTTGATATTAGACACAAAAAAAAGATTTGGTTTTCTATAACTGGATTAAATGCATTGCAGTGTAGAGAAGACTATGAAACATTTAGACCATAATTATGAGAGACAGTTACAGATAATATAATGAAACAGCTAAGTTAATGCTTAAAAGGTAAAACAGAGAGAACATAATACAGTGTTTGGTTGATGGCAAGTCTTTTATTTCTTAAGTGGATGGGAGAATTTGGATTAAGGACCTTGATACTCTAAAATACCAAGGCATTACTCGGGTTGTTTCCATTTAAAAGTCTCTCCAAATTGTCACAAATCATTATCAACTTCCAATTGTCCAATGTATCAGCTGGTCAGCTGCTGATGGGTTAGCAAAAGAACAGACTGACATTGGGGTTTCTTAAAGTGACAGCACTAACACTCAGGACATGCATAGATCTCTACTACAGTTACACGATACACCAGCAACTGCTTTTTCTCTGTATACGCTACAATTTATGGGGGAAAAACAACTCAGTATAACTGAAAATACAGATACTGTATGTGTTGCCCCTAGTTAATAAATATAAGCAAAATAATACAAAATATATTTTTTATACATTTTACAGGTAGAGACGGTAACTGTCTCGCTTTTTTCGAGGTAAATAGATTTCTAACTTGTTGGCGTGAGCAGTCTCATTTATTCAATTCTAGATTCCTCTCTTCTGGCAGTTTGGTGAGAATATCCACCCCGTCAGATGTGATGACCACCGTGTGCTCAAACTGAGCCGACCTGCATGAATGTCAGTTAAGAAAACACAACATGTGTTAGCTTTAAGAAGAACACTTTGATCTGTGTAAGAGTATGAAACTTGAGATAAGTTGGTTAATTTGGTCAAATACAGAAAAAAACTGTAATGTCAAAAATATTTGTCTTTGTTTTATGTATGTCTGCATCACATAAGAAAAAACGAAATACCTTGAATGTCATGATAACAATAATACTTGTGTAATGTAATAATGATAAGAGTGTGTTCAGATCTTCCTTTCTGCTGCATTGAGTTTACTGGTAAAATACAACATATTGCTTGTTGAGTTCTTAACAATGAAAACACAATTATTTATTTTATTGAATAAATTAAACATTAATCCAATGTACTAATAAATAAGAATAAGAGTTACATGAAAACAATTACCAAGGTGGAATATCCCAGTCTTTCTCCATAAGTTGAAGTTGTGATAGATTGTGCATTGTCTTAAGCAGTTCTAGTTTTAAGACTTATATGTGCTATAATGATGCTAGCTTGGAAACATTTTGGTCAGGAAACTTTTTTTTGCTAAAACACAGAGCCAAAATATAACTAGTTGTGACCATGTACCTTTTATTGTCTGTAGACACTGCGGTCCACTTGTCCCTCAGGATCCTGAACTCTGAAGAGCCCTCCATCAGTATGGGCTCTAAAAAGAAACAGAGGTGTTAATACCACGTTTATACACAGTGGTATCTTAATGTTGAAACAAAAATAAAATAAATAAAGTAACTTGCCTATTGTGAAAGACATCCCTTCATCCATGACCATATCATTGTCGTTTGCTGAAAATAAACAAAAAGATGATTCTCTTAAATGATTAAGAATTACTTTTGGCAATATTGGTATGGTTTCCAGATTAATTTCTATTGTTCCCATTTCAGCTTTTTAATATCCTAGAGTACAAACTAGACAAGTTGTATGAGATGTACAGACGTTTACAGTATTCCATATACATTTTCTCCAGACAGTACATACAACATTTAAAGGAAACCAAAGCCTATTGACTAAGTCAGAGTCTGCATGCACACATGTGATAACATCTCAAGGCTTATTCAAACTCACCATGGTGCCAAATCTCAGGATGGCAATGAAAGTAAGAACCTATTCCATGACCAATGAAATAAGGGCACACACGGAAGCCACTGGCCAGCGCAATTTCACTGCAACAAGAACAAAAAATATCAGCTGGCATATTAAAAACAATGAATGTCATTCATTTTAGTCTGGATTTCTTTGTTTTTAGAGCTCATTTCAGTTTAGTTTCAGCTTTTCAGAAAGGTTTAGTTTAGTCATAGTTGTTTTTTCGAAGGGCCAGGTATAATGTTTAAGAAGTATGTAGCTACAGAATACATGGTTAGAGAACTGTGTAGGAATGGCTTTCATTTCCAAATCTTTTAATTTGGTAATCAACAACCCTTTCACATTAAATCATGATCTTGATAGTTATTCTACAAGAAAAAACAAGGATTCATACATTTTTAAATATTGCGGCATAGCGCCCTCTCCTGGAATGTTAAAACCTAAATGAATTTATTTCAATTTGTATTGATTTGAATCACCTAATATAGTTTCAGTTTAGTTTATCTTTCTTAAAGGATATGATTTGATTTAGTTGTTGTTACCTGATAGTGTTTCCTATAACACAGAGCTGTGCACCGGGCATGCAGGCAGCGATGGCTTCGTCTCGGCAGCGCCTGGCAGTTTCCACCAATCGCTGCCCGACCTCGTCCACCTGGCCAATCAAGAAGGTCTCTGAGGTGTCACCATGGTAACCATCTAGATACACCTGTAAGAAGCAGGCAGAAGTCAGTGATGTTCTGGTAACGTTTGCAGTAATGTCTTTGAGTTTGATTGTGTGTCTGTTAAGGCATCAACTCACAGTGACATCAACGTTGATGATATCTCCGTCCTCAAGTTGCCGACTGCAGGACACAAGCATATAAAAAATGAACGGTGCAAACACAGAAAATCTCTCACATTCTTAATTTTGTACCACATTTGCGTTATAATAATTGATATTGGCCGTCACAATAGTACCTCAGCTTATAATATAACATAATAGGGGTGTAAAGGTTCACAGAAGTCACGGTTCGGTTCATACCTCGGTTTGGGGGTCACGGTTCGGTACGGGTTCGGTACAACAAGGAAAAGCAAAAAAAAGTCCCAAATGCATAATTTTTTTTGCTGTTATTTCTTTGTAACAGTAGTGCAAGTTTTGGTATGAAAATAAGTAACTCTAACATTTGGAATCATTAACTGTATTACACACTTAAAAACAAACCACAAACAGTAACACACACACTCAGATGGCCATATTATTTATAATGGCTAATGTCAAACTAAAAGGTTAAATAAGCTGTACAACTAAAAAGAATGTCTTGAAAATATTAAAATAAATAATAAGAAAGTGTTTCAATCACAATCAATAAAAGGCAATACAGAACTGTATAACATCTCCTGATGTCAAAATATAAAATAAATACAATGATAAATATAAAACAAAATAAAATCTGTACCTTTAGGAGCAATGTCTAACATGTGTAATTAACTTGTGAGTGTGTGAGGCCATTATGCCTAAATAAAGGTACTCGAGCTTTACTCTATTTTCAAGTTTTTCTTCAAAAAGATGAGTTTGTCTACGTTGTCAGTAGTGAGGGCAGATCTGTTGGCGGTAACTATGTCACCTGCCGTCGAGAAAACCCTCTCGCTGGGGACTGAGACTGACTCGGATGTGATTGAGCATGTTTGACGTGTTACCACTAGCATACCGCACCGCTGTCGAACAACGCCGACACACCGTCCTCGTCCGATCCACAACTCGCACCCCATCATTGTTGTAGTCCACAGGGAACCCGAAATGTTCCCACACAGCTGATTTAAAAGAAGCAGGTGGGTCTTCTAGCTCCTGTGTGTTGTGTGAACTCGCTGTAGCTACTAACTTTTCTTCTTAATGTATTGTGTTCATTTTGTTGTGTTTTGTTCTTGTTCTTCATTTGTTATTTACGGGCGGCTGGCTTTTAGGCGCAATACCGCCCCCTGGATTATATATAGTGTAATACTGCCCTGAGTGACAGACTTTTTTCCCACTCGTAAAAAAAGGCGTATTCGCCGTGTGACTGCATGTGCCGAACCGTGACGTCCGAACCGTGACGGTACGGGACGAATACGGATACCGTTACACCCCTATAACATAAATCTTTTTTTTATTAGTTGCCAAAATTAATTTGAATGTGTTCTACTCTTGAGATGAAAAATCATTTTCAAATTCACATAACATTAAACATTTTAGAATCTTTAATACAAATATTGTTCTGTTTATTTAAATAATGTGTGTCATTAATACCTTAATGTATGTGATAATTTACAATATATTCAGCTTGCTGAATGTATCAAAATGAAGTATAAATCCCTACTCACTTATTATGATAGTCTCTTAAATAAAAAGGCTCATGGCAAAGGACAAACATTTTTCCTTCATGATGCCCTTAGCATGAAAAGGTTTAGACACCCCTCATCTGAAGGTTGTGATTCACTGTGCTGTTACCTGTCAGGTATCCCGTGGCAGATCACGTTGTTCACAGACGTACAGACTGACTTGGGAAAACCCCCGTATCTCAGAGGGGATGGGTAGGCGTTGTGCTTGATAGTCTCTTGGTGCACAATGAAGTCTATATCATCTGTTGTCATACCTACCTGGAAGTCACAGATCAAAATTGGAACATTGTTTTTGATGTTATAGAGTCATAAATGCCCCCTGTAGTTATAAGGTGCTTACCCTCAAGCTGCAACCAGCTAGTAGCAGTACGTGTCTGGCTAACTGACACGCTCTGACGAGGCCGTCGATCTGCTCTTGGTCTTTGATTTCTAGGTAGTCTGGCCATTCTGGGACAATCCCACTGGTTACATAGCCAGGCTGCACAATGTGCTACAGTCAGGGAGGGAAAACAGAGTACAAAGGGTGGGGAAATTAAAGGAGTCATTATTTAGAAATACACAACAAATTACAATATGAAATTTGAGCTGACTTAGAAAATCACGAGGTGCCGTACCTTAGGTACTGCATAGGCAGGCCGAACAGTAGCTGGCCGAACTACATTTTGAGAACTTTTCCACTTCCTCCAGAAGAGGTGCCGATGTTGCTGACACAGTAGGGCTGTGGGGGGGCCAGAGCTTCTTAAACGGCAAGCTCTCTGCAGAAAACCACCCAAGCCTGGAAAAAAGGAAAGCAACACAATGAAGATATACGGGTTCTCTTTCACAAAGCTTTTCTGCAAAAATAAATGGTAGAAGTAGAAATGGTATGATGGGGCTGGGAACCACCTTCACAAATGTTTTTTAATCAATTAAACAACAGTGACAATGTGTGGTCAACCATATCTGATGAGAACATCCTCAAATATGTAAGTACATGGGATGTCCTGGACATTGACCTCTAATTGACCGACAAGGTAAACTCAGTTTGAGTGCAGCAGAAGAAACTTTGTTATATGTTATCCTCCTCATAGAATAAAATAAAAGAAGTGATCACAAGTCAGGGCTACTGGCATTACATGAAGACCACACGCTGCGTGGTTGTATTGTACATGTTTGCATACGTTTCACTGTAAGTGATAGATAATATTGAGTAGATAATGACAATCTTGCAAAGGTAATTGTTTGATATGTTTTGCTGTGCACATTATATGCTTTAACAAGTAAGACCTTGTTCACCCTAATATATTTTATTAGTACCTTTCTTTGTGTAAAAGAAACTTGGGCCAGTGGTTATTATTCCAGCAAATTAGTGATGGTTGTTATTGGGACTAATAATAAAGCTATAGTTTACACTTTGCTCAGTGCAATGGAAACTTGGAGGTAAAAGGGTAAATATCATGGTAAACATCCAGTTCACTTGTGCGGGTAAAATAATATGCAACATACACTTTGTGGCCAATGTATAAGGTACTCCTGTACACTGTAATGCAGTCAAAACAACTATTTAACTAAGAAGTGTAATATATTTTAACACAGAGGTCTTACTTTGTGTGTGTGTGTGTGTGTGTGTGTGTGTGTGTGTGTGTGTGTGTGTGTGTGTGTGTGTGTGTGTGTGTGTTGCATGATAATAAGGGGTGTTTCTAATATTCTGACCCCTTACTGCCCAGTCGGGATACACGGGTTCTTGACGTAACGATAAGTTAGCTAGCAAGCTAACAGTAGTTAAAACACCGCCCCTCTTTGACACAATATTAGAGCTGCTGTCATGTTCTAATGGGTTTGTTAAAGAAGTACTTTATCTATGACTAACGCGAGGACACATGTGGTCCAAGCAGCCGCTGATGTTAGCTGTCTGTCTATAGAGTATGGACAGTGATTATTTAGCTCAGTACCTGCCGCTCTTGTTGCTAATCGTGCAGAACAGTGCGCCGCCATGGATTTTTATTGATGGTCACGTGATGCGGAAGTCATGTGACGCACACCGGATACTACGGATCTGTCTCTCTTGCACCATCCATGTCATGCATTATTAATTTTCCACAGACTTGTTTTCTTTCTTGTGATTTTTAACATATATATATATATATATATATATATATTATATATATATATATATATATATATAAAAAAACTTGTAGCTATATCATTTCAATTCTAACCTGTGTTGTTTAGTGTATGGCTTTTTTCCTCCTTTTTTGTTCTATTTTAAATGTATGTGATGATTTCCCTACGTGTGTTTAACACATCATTATTTTTACCAATACAGTTTAGAAAACCACTCCCAATCTAAAAATGATGTGCAATGTTTTTTTATGTTTTTTCTCTGCTTGTTTTTCTTTTATTGCCTTGTTTTCATCATGTTTGTTGCTGATGGTTGTTGAAAATCACCAAACGTAATTTGGTTGTATGTGTTAAGTGACAATAAAGTGTCCAATGCAAAGACTGACATCTGCTGCCCCTCATTACTCTTTTATATCCTGTTGAGTATTACTTTTTTACAACATGGTCGGTTGTAACACCTTCAATATCTCCAATCACAAACAAGCTAGAGTGATGACACTCACTCGGCACATGCGCAGTTAGATGGTAAGAGCGCTGAGAAAAAAAGGAGCCATGTTTGAATATATCAGATATCAGCGAAAGTGTGTTTCTGAGGTAAAATATTAACTAAAATTATATGATGTATTTTTTGGATACTGTATTGAGTTCAAATGTTGTGGTTGTGTGTGTGTGTGTGTGTGTGTGTGTGTGTGTGTGTGTGTGTGTGTGTGTGTGTGTGTGTGTGTGTGTGTGTGTGTGTGTGTGTGTGTGTGTGTGTGTGTGTGTGTGTGTGTGTGTGTGTGTGTGTGTGTGTGTGTGTGTGTGTGTGTGTGTGTGTGTGTACCTGCGTGTGTACCTGCACCACTCTGCAGATCAAGGCCTTTCCAAAGTTTTAATTTTCTCATTTCATGGGCACATGCCATCAACACACTCTCACTCCATAATCGTCCAGGAGCGACGTTTGGTCAGTGTCTGTGGTGTGCAGTTGTGATGCTCCTAGGCTCCTTCAGCATCATAAAGGGACGCAAATCTGCCTTGGAGATTTCAGGAGGATATTAGCACAACAGACTTCCAGCTATGAGGTAGAAAGAGTTGAGGGAAGATCAGGTACAGGAAGAATGAGCGATGACAAGCCTATCTCTTCCAAAGACATACACAGCTTGCTTAGCAAGGCAATGAGAGAACATTTCCCACAGACAGGAGGAGGTTACGGTTCACTGTCTTTCACATTCATACCTGGAGAGGCCGCAGCAACCATGTTGCTCAGGTCACGCCAACAATACACAGTAGCTACTGACTATAGTCCAGAAAATAATGACCAACATGTGCAGATGTTCCGTAAAGCGATACTGGCAGCTGTACCTGCCGAGATTAAAGCTCTCATGGAGGACAACCCGGAAGCAGATCACCTAAACACGCAGACATGGGAGCGCCATTTGGCCCATCATTTAGGTAAATTTAACAAACAACTCACTAAAAATAAAACCGAGGAGGAAGAGTTGAGAGTGCAACTATTCCGTACTCAGCTGGAAATAGCCCGTAAAACAGTTCAAAATGAGAAAAAGAGTGCCAAACAGTTGATTGTTCATCCCGTGGCGCCAGCAGAGCAGGCACCGGGGCCGCAAAACCCACAAGGGGGTTTTCCCAACCAAGGTCCGTCCTATAACCAGCCCCAATATGGCTATAATAATGGTTTTCAGCAACAGAGGGGTGGGTTCAGAGGCAAAGCTAGAGGTAGAGGAGGGTTTGGAACAGCTCCAGGAGGGAACCAATATCAGCAGAAGGTGTGCTTCACCTGTGGACAGGCCGACCACTGGTATAAACAATGCCCACAGGGAGGGCGGGGACAAGGGGGACAGAGAGGGCATGGACAAGGGTACACAACAGACATGCAGCATTTCCAGAAACCCCATGAGGCAGCCCCACAGGCCCAACAACAAGACCAGGGTCATGTTGCACCCAATGCAATGGCTGCCCCCTATGGCCAGTTTGTGCTGTATGAACAAGACTATTACCCACCACAATGAGGTCGCCCAGGGAACCCAGAATGTAGGGGCCTGGCGGATCCTTACATGGACATGACTGTAAAAAACTCGAAGCTATCATTCCTTGTTGATTCAGGAGCTAGATATTCAACTATCAACTCCCCCGTGTTCAACATGTCCATTTCAAGTAATAAAGTCTCAGTCATAGGGTTTTCGGGAGGAATAGAGCAAGTACCGCTCTCTACGCCATTAACCACCAAAATAGCAGGCCAGATATTTTTCCATCAGTATATTCTGGCACCTCAAAGTCCGGCTAACCTCATGGGAAGGGATGTTCTTATCAAAGCTAATGCCTCCATCCTCTGTTCCCCCGATGGACTGATAATATCGTTTCCAGACGGCACTCGCCTCAATTGTTCAATATCCACCATAAAGTCAGGTTCTCAGATGTTGTTGGGCCAATCCACTGAAGCAGATGCAACTCAGTATGCCCCTATATACTGGGGGTTGCTCGACCGGCCCCAAGACAACACACCAGGACTATTTTCCATTTTTCAACAATGGAAGCCGTGGATTAACCTCCTCAGGCCTTATGGTTCCCCTCCAGACCCTCCCCATCTGACGCTAAATTATGATAGAAAAGACGACCAAAGTTATGCATATGGATATGACAAAGAGGTGGCTCTGTCCATTTGGGACGTAACCACAACCAATTTATTTGTGGGACAAGCGGGGGTGGCTGCATCTGTTGAACTCACTGATTAACAACTCTATTGGTACCGTATGTCAGCTGAAGCTACACCACACATTTCATTAGCTATCAGAAAGGGCTATGAAGCTAAATAACTTGGTCCTATGGTCAAAACACTGCTAGAAGTCGAGGATTGGGAACCAACACAAATAGCAGCACTCACATACTCTCCTTCACACAAAGCTTATGCTCTAAAAATCTGCACTCAAGAATGCATCTTCATGGAGAGACATGAAGTGGATAGACATCATGGTAGAGAGAGGACTGACCTTTTTTTTTTTTTTTTTTCATTTCAAACCTTTATTTATACAGATAAATTCCATTGAGATCATTGATCTCTTTTTCAAGGGAGACCTGCTCAAGTAGTTCCACATGAAACATAAAAACATAAATAGAACAACAAAAGGACATCATACAACATAATTTACACAATTATCCACATAAACAGGTACCAATAGCTTCCGATTGAGTAGCATCCAACCGAGCTTTAAAAACATTTAGTGGCACCAGATTGTTCAGTTTCCATTTAATTTGCAGACTATTCCAAGACAGAGGAGCTGCGCATCTAAAAGCTGTCTTCCCTAAAACAGTCCTAGCAGTTGGCACATTTAATAAAACCACAGCATTCGAACTCAGGCAGTAGCCACTTACAATTTTCCGTGAGATCAGGGAGCAGATATAAGATGGAAGTTTCCCTAACATGGCTTTGTATATAAAAATGTACCAAAGACTGAGCCTCCGTACAGTTAGTGAAAGTAAACCAGCCCTTGCATACAGGGTACAGTGATGGGTTAATGCTTTACAGTTTGTCACAAATCTCAGTGCACTGTGATACGCAGTATCTAACTTGATCAGGCAATTGGCAGGTGCATTCATATACATCAGATCACCATAGTCCAGCACAGGTAAAAAGGTCACAGTGACTAGCCTTTACCTGGCCTCAAGCGAGAAACAGGACTTGTTCCTGTAGAAGAAACCTAGCCTAACCCTCAGCTTTTTAAGCAGGTTATTGACATGAAGTTTAAAAGTGAGACAATCATCAAGCCAGATACCAAGGTATTTGTAACAGGTAACCACTTCAAGTTTTATTCCTTGCGTAGTTACAATATCTAAAACAGGCTCTGGTGTCTTTTTAGCTTTAGAAAAGAGCATTACCTTGGTTTTCTCAACATTTAAAAGAAGCTTTAGTTCAGAGAGCTGAGTCTGAATAATGTTAAAAACAGCCTGTAATTTAACACCAGCCTCCTTAATGGAGGGACCTGCACAGTACATCACGGTATCATCCGCATAAAAATGTAAAGTAGCTTCATCCACATTTTCACCTAAACTGTTGATGTAGATGGAGAATACAAGTGGACCTAAAACAGAACCTTGGGGAACACCATTTGCAATGTTCAACCACTCAGAAGACAGCCCATCAAAATGAACACATTGGGACCTTTCAGAGAGGTAGTTTACAAACCACCCCATGGCTGGACATGCCTATACTGGCTAGCCTCTGCTTTAAAATGTGATGATCGACGGTGTCAAACGCTTTGGAAAGGTCAATAAATAGAGCTGCACAACTCTGCTTATTATCTAAAATACTCGCCACATCATTCACCACTTTCATTGTGGCAGTGATGGTGCTATGTTGCTTTCTGAAGCCTGACTGATGTTTAGACAGGATGTCATTTGTACATAAAAACACCTTTACCTGTTCACTCACTAAACGTTCAAGAACCTTAGCCAGAACTGACAACTTAGAGATTGGCCTATAGTTATTTAATAAAGTGGCCTCCCCTCCTTTTAGCAAAGGCAGGACATACGCTGACTTCCACAATTTTGGAATTGTGTTAGTGCTGAGGGAGAGGTTAAAAGAGTAGTGAGAGGTGGAGCAATAAAATCTGCAGCTATCTTTAAAAAGAAAGGTTCTACGTTGTCCGGGCCGGCCGGTTTCTTAGGATCTAACTTGGTTAAAGCTTCACGAACAACATCAACAGTAAAAGGGGTAAAACTAAAAGGGTTTTCCAACACACGTTTTTCAGAGTCACATACTGTAGTGTTCACAGAAGCAGAGTTAGTGACAGAATCAAATAGAGAACCACAGGACACAAAATGCTCATGAAAGCAATTTAGCATAGTAGCCCTGTCCGATATAGTGCCAGATGCTGTGGTAATGCACGGAGGTAGCTCATTACGGATATCGCCGGTGGATAACGATTGAATGGCTTTCCAAAATTTTCCAGGATTATTCAGATTCTTTGTGGTTACTGACAGATAGTACTTTGATCTAGCACTTTTGATTTGCGATGTGAAGCTATTTCTTAGCTGCCTAAAACGCAGCCATTCTACCTCTAAGCCTGATTTCCTAGCCTTTGCCCAGGCCTTGTTTCTCTCATGAAGGAGACTGGACAGATTAGCAGAAAACCAAGGATTGTCTCGTCCCTTTACTCTAAATTTACGCAGGGGTGCATGTCTATCAATGATCTCCATAAAACCAAGATAAAAATAAGACCATGCGGTTTCCACATCAGCACACAGATCGATTTTACCCCAATCAAAATCAAACAGATCATGCACAAAACCCTGCTCCACAAAATGTTTTTTGTCTCTCTTAATGATAATGCGAGGTTTAACCTTTTGGACCTTAGTGTCCCAATTGTGGCTACAACACAGTGATCACTCAGATCATTTGCAAATACACTGATGACATGTTGCGTGACCTCCCACCTGACCTGTGGTCATCTGACTCTCATGACGTAGGTTTCTGCTCAAAGGCTGCACCGATAACATTTGAGGTGAGCTGCTCTATGCCTATAAATCTATCACAGTACCCTGTTAAACCACAGGCCAAAGGGGGTATCAGCAAGGTAGTTAATTAATTAATTCTGTCCTTTCCCCGCTCAGAGACCCAGGTCGTTGCACGCATCTCTGCTTGTCTAGCTGACATCTCTCAGTGGATGTCTGCTCACCACCTCAAGCTCAACCTTGACAAGACTGAGCTGCTCTTCCTCCCGGGAAAAGATTGTCCCACTCTTGACCTAACAATCAACATCGGCACCTCAGTTGTTTCCCCGACTCAGACTGCAAGGAATCTGGGTGTGACCCTAGATAACAACCTGTCCTTCACTGCAAACATCGCTGCTACAACCCGCTGCTGCAGATACACGCTTTACAACATCAGGAAGATACGTCCCCAGCTGACTCAGAAAGCGACTCAGGTTCTGGTCCAGGCTCTCGTCATCTCACGCCTAGACTACTGCAACTCCCTCCTGGCTGGTCTACCTGCATGTGCCATCCGACCTCTGCAGCTCATCCAGAATGCAGCGGCTCGTCTGGTCTTCAACCTTCCTAAATTCTCCCACACCACTCCGCTCCTCCGCTCCCTTCACTGGCTTCCGGTAACTGCTAGAATCCACTTCAAGACACTGGTACTTGCTTACCATGCTGCGAATGGATCTGGCCCTTCCTACATCCAGGACATGGTTAAACCGTACACCCCAGCACGTGCACTACGCTCTGCATCAGCCAAACGACTCGCTGCGCCCTCGCTGCGAGGAGGACCCAAATTCCCATCGGCGAAAACACGTGGGTTTGCTGTCCTGGCTCCAAGATGGTGGAATGAGCTCCCCATTGACATCAGGACAGCAGATAGCTTGCACATCTTCCGGCGCAAACTGAAAACTCATCTCTTTCGACTCCACTTCGAGCGTTAGAACTATTAACGAAGCACTTTTATACTAATAAAGGACTGGCTTACCTAAAGCCAGTTGAGTAGCACTTGAAATGTTTGGCTCTATGAAACCTGATGTACTTATATGATTCTGTTTTCTTCAAGGTTGTGTCTTCCTGGTCGAATGTACTTATTGTAAGTCGCTTTGGATAAAAGCGTCAGCTAAATGCAATGTAATATAATGTAATGTAGTTGAGGGACTAAAGAGAGCGGGGGTGTTGGAACCCTCAAAAAGTGAGTGGAATACTCCAATACTCCCGGTATCAAAACCTAGCGGGGAGTATAGGATGGCTCATGATTTGAGGACCATTAATGCTATCACCACTACAGCTCTGGTACCAGTGCTTAACCCATACACGGCTATCTGTAATATCTCACCTGAACATACATGGTTCACCTGTATTGACCTGGCCAACGCTTTCTTCTGCATCTCTCCAGCAGGTACAGGCATGTCAGCAGCACATCAAGAAAGCATATTACATCACCCCAAACCCAAGACAGTCAAGAACATGCTATCTTTTCTGGGGCTCACAGGCTACAGCAGACATTACATCCCAGAGTATAACCTAAGGACAGCTGGACTAAGAACACTGATAAATGAGAAGGGCATGCGCAATCTCACTGTCACCCTGGACTGGACACAAGCTGCAGAAGCTGCGTTCATTTCTCTCAAACAATCCATGTCCCAGGTCACCTCTCTCGCCTCTGCATCCTATGCATTACCATTTTTCCTTGATGTTTCTGAAAGTGAAAACACAGTAAATGGTATTCTATTTCAGAAAAAGGGGGGATGTAGGTCAATACTGATGTACATTAGTATCACCCTGTGTAAGGGAAACTTCTGTGTAGCAATGCAGTGGGAGTCACCGACTCAGGAAGGAGACACGGTAGAGCAGGAGCTTTGATGTCAAACACTGGAGGTTTATTTGGAGTTACGGCCGGAGGATTCACATCACAAGTTGCCACGTCAGTTCTGGAGCGCCTCTCTCTCGTTAGCCCATTTAACTGGTTTCACAGAGAATAATCAACATATTTTGATAAGATAGTTTAAACAGTTGGGCACACTGAGTCACTTGCGTCCGTCACTTATGGCCTCGAAGATGTCATACCTTGGAGTCCACAAACAACATAGAAGGAAGTGTCCCAGTGCACCCACAACAACAGACCATCTGTGACCTAGTGTTGACCGGTCACAGAATGGGAACAATAACATTATGGCTGAAGCAGCCTATGTCCTTAAAGGAGATAAACAGACGTCAGGGTTGGTCCTGTACGTCATATCTAGGAGTCTAGGTCAATCATTTCCCTAACACCCTGGACAGAGTGGAGAACAGAGAACCTCCATGCACAAGACATGCAGCAGGTACAGCACGTATCTTAAACAAGATTTCACACATTGTGATGAGACACCCTTTGACAGTACTGACAACACATAGCATTGTCTCTTTTGTGAACTCAAGTGCATTCACAATGACTTCCACAAGACAGACCAGGTTAGAGAAAACTCTGACACAAGCACACATCACCTACACACATGAAGGAGTTAACAGTGCAGACACCATTGCCAGCGGAGAACCCCATAGGTGTGAGGAAAGAATCATCCAGGATGTGAAGCTAAGAATAGATCTCAGAGACGAGCCTATGCCACATGCAGAAAACCTGTTCACAGACGGCTGTTGTTTCAGACACCCCACCAACGGGCTCCAAGCGGCCTACGCAGTGGTGGGTCAAACAGCTGAGGGACAGTTTGAGGAAAGAGCAGCAGGAAAAGTGACAGGGAAAGTTTCAGCACAGTTGGCAGAAGTAATGGGAGTCATTGCAGCATTAGAGCTATCAAAAGAGAAAGATGTAAACATCTATACTGACTCAGCATATGTCCATGGTGTCATACATGTGGAAATGCGCCAGTGGATGAGAGCAGGGTTTGTAACATCCACCAATACCCCCATCAAACACGAGAAAGAGATCAAAAGGCTTGCAGAAGCAGTAATGTTGCCAAACAAGCTAGCTGTACTTAAGTGTAAAGGTCACAGCATGGCAGACAACTATTTGTCTTGGGGTAACAATGCAGCAGACAAAGCAGCTAAAGCCAAAGCAGGGTATATACCCCAGTTTAAAATGCTGGTCTCAAAATCTGCTGACTTACTGCCTGCAGTAACAGATGATACTCTTAAAGAAGCTCAAGCAGCAGTGTCTCCTCAGGATAAAACAGTATGGTTAGACAGAGGAGCTACCAACAAAGACGGAATATGGTACTCCCCAGATGGGAGACCAGTGATACCCCCAGGATGGATAAGATCAATGCTTAAAGAAGCACACGTCCCAACATATTGTGGTAAAACTCAGATGAACAGACACCTCACTCATTGGTGGAACCCTTACCTACCTGACATGATAGCTAATTACCTGGAAGAATGTGTAATTTGCCTAACCCATAACATCAGAGCCACAGTAAAACCACACCAGGGAAAGTTCCCTTTACCTAAGATGGCAGGAGAAGAAATCATCATTGACTACACTGACATGATTGACAAAGTAAAAGGGTTCAGGTACTTACTAGTGGTGGTAGATGCATACGCAGGTTGGCCAGAAGCTATACCATGTAGGAGAGAAGATGCAGACTCAGTGATCAAGTTTTTAGTCACGCATTACATTCCACTACATGGGTTTCCTAGGAAAGTGAGGTCAGACAATGGCAGCCATTTTAAGAAACATGACCTACGCACAGTAGAACAGTCATTAGGACTAAGACACAGTTTCGGAGCTGTCTATCACCCCCAATCTCAGGGAAAGGTAGAAAGGATGAACCAGAACATCAAACAGAAACTCAGCAAAGCATGTGAGGAGACAGGCATGAAATGGTTAGACGCTTTGCCTCTGGCCCTTATGTCAATCAGGAGTTCTATTAACCGAGGGACAGGTTTCTCCCCATTTGAGCTGACCCATGGCCATCAGTTTCCGGGCCCAGGAGCCCTGAGCGTAGGAAAGGAAGTAGAGTTCATGAGTTCGAAACCCTATTTCCAGCAACTTAAGGGGCTGGTATCAGGCTTTTCCACACAGGTCGCTGACACCAAAGGGGGACCCGAGAGACACGAGGCCAACACAGCGGAGTTCGTCTGGCTGAAGGTCATCAGGCCCAAGTGGCTCAACCCCAGGTTCTCCGGCCCCCACAGAGTGACTCAGAGGACATCTCATGCCGTCCGCCTAGAAGGAAAGGGAGACAACTGGTATCACTGGAGCCAGTGTGCGGCGGGGAAACCACCTGGAAGGACCCTAGACGACATCAGGACGGAACTGGCTCTCGTCAAGGAGGTCGACTCGGAAGCTGTCATCAGCGGACTGGAGGAGAAGGACCTCGAGGACATCCATGCAGCAGACGACTTGGAAGCTGCAATCAGCGGGCTGGAGGACAAAGACACCGGACTTCACGGGGAAACAAAGGAACCTACTTCCCTCTGATCAGGTTGCTATAAGCTACACATAGCACCTCATTTATTAACCCATGTTTTGAGGGACTTTTTATTAACCCATTTTTTGAGGGACTCTTATTAACCATTAGCACTTACCTGTTAGCATCTGGCATCTGTTAGCATCTAGCAGCATCTAGCTCTCCTGCTTACAAACTTTTAGCCATCCCTGCTTATACAAGTAGTAGTTTTAGTTGTCTGCGAACTGTGGAGGCCTACCCCCACCTGTCGAGTGCGGCTGTACTGAGGTGTTTTTCCTCCGGAGATGTCGCAAAGAGATGGAGCGGCTCCACCTGTTGCTGTATGCGATCTGCGATTTACGGAGGCCTGCTCGTCGCGAAGAGACGGAGCGGCTCCACCTGTTTGCTGCCTGCGATCTGCGATCTACGGAGGCCTGCTCCCACCTGTAGAATACGGCTGTACTGGAGAGGTTTTTACCCCGGAGTCGTCGCGGAGAGACGGAGTGGATCCACGCTTCGGGCTTGGCCTGCTTCCACCGGGCGTGTGCTGCTGTGCGGAGGAGGATTTCACCACCGCTGGGGCCTGCTTTCCACCTGTCCTGGTTCTGCTGTTGCAGAGGCCTGCTTTCACCCCGGGCAGGGTCGGCTCTAGAACAACTTGAATGGGGGGGCAATCATTTACCAAGGGGGGGCACACACTGCCGTCAACAACCAACACACAAACACCAACGCAACTTTAATTTAAAAAAACATGCTGTAAAGTCTATTGTCTTTCACACACATTGCAGGGGTGTAGTGCTATTGTACAGCGCACCTATGACTTGTGCATACATGCACGGTTGTGGCACGACCACCAAAACAGAGACATATAAGGACAGAGGGTGTCGTTTTCTCATACTGATATTCTGCACAAACTGTGCTGTTGTATTTGCTGTAAAGTGTCTTTACTGTAGGTTATTTTTGTATTATACTGTATATACAGCACTTTGTCTCGACCAAAAATCGTTGAAAAATGTGCTATATAAATAAAACTTGATTTGATTTGATATGGACATAGGCCATCATATAAAAAGTGTGCAAATGTATTTAGTATCCTATCCATGTGAACATGTTTTAGGTGGGGGTGGACCTAACCTCCTCTAGGAGGGTCTGGGGGCATGCTCCCCCGGGAAGATTATTTTTAAAATATTGAAGTTAAATGCATCAATCTGGTGCACTTTGAGAGCAAAGTGAAGAGATCTATGGATAGCCTACATCTCTCAGCATCCATATGAAACAGAACTGTACACAGATTTACTTTTTCTTTATGGATATTTCACTAATCATTCCCCTTTTAAACTGTATTCTTGTGTTACTGTCCTATAGTATTTCATACCCGTTTTTCATTTATTCTCTCTTTAATAACTATAATGATCATATAAAGGTATTCCTCGAAAATACTTACATAAATGGTGACCAAACCGTTTGAGACCCACTGAGATAACTTACACTAAAGTGAACTATCTAAACACTGAGAGAGTCCTTACCTCACTGAGCTGACGTTATAAGATCCTCTCAGTCTGACAGGAGAGGACTCTCCTCCACCTTGGTGTAGAAACAGCCCTTTATATCCGTTAGCATAGCTAGCTAACCAGATGCTAACCACAACATTCCACGTTACCGCTCGCGCACTCACAAAATGCGCTCGTGCCACACACACACAGAGCTTGAATGAAACACAGAGACCCATGTACTTGTACTGTACTGTATATCATATTATTTTTGATGGCTTTACTGTATAATCAGTTTAACAGATGAACAGATCGCCACTGGGCTTTCATTTAAACACTCAGCCACGTAATGATAACAAAAAAAAGGTCGGGGGGTCATTGGTCAAGCAACACACCAATCAGAGAGCAGCAGTGAGCACACCTCAGGCTGTGTTTTATATTTGTATTATTTATTTCTGATGTATTTCACACAAAAAACCTTTAGTGGAAACGTTTTCACTTAGCCTATATGATAAAAAAAAGAAAAAATCGGCAAAGTGACAAGGCTTGCCCACCCTGCGTTGGGGGGGCACAGTGACTCATTTGGGGGGGCATGGCCCGCGAATGACCCCCCATGACGCCGACCCTGACCCCGGGGATACCACTGAGGGACCGGAGCTCTTCCACGCTGCTGTTTTCGCCTGTCCTTTGCTGCTGTGCTGATTTTGCTCCAGGAACATCGCGGATACTGTGTGCTGGTCTGGGAAAATGGCCCATATCGGGATTCTGCTGTGCCTGTTAACTGTTTTGGACTATGAGAAGATCTCTAGTCATTCTGAGAAGACTACTGGATTCAGGTCTGTTCTGCCACCCGCAGTGGGCATCGGCATCCCCTGCAAAGGTTCGGATGTGTTGCTCAAACAATTACCGGTTGCCTTGTCACAGTCAATCTGCTCGACAAAATATGTTTGTCTTTTTTATTTTCCTGCGATGATGGTTCTTCAGGACTGCTGCTTAAGCTCTAATCACACTCTCGCAGACTTTTCCGGTGTTTCTAAATTAGATGACAATGTATTTGTGTCGTTTAAGAGGAAAAGATGCCTGGTTTTGTTGTTGTTATTACTGTCAGGAAATGTACAACCTAACCCTGGTCCGCCCAGTAGTAGTAGTCAGATCGCTACTCCTGCTGATTTTAAAGCTAGGTCTGGGTTGGGTTTCATCCACTTGAATGTGCGCAGTCTGTTAGGTAAACTAGATTTTGTCCGTATCTGGGCAAAATCGACTGACACTGACGTCATTGTCTTATCAGAAACATGGCTAAACAAATCTATTTTGGCCTCTGACATTGCCTTAAATGGTTTTAATGTGTATCGTACCGACCGGCCTAATAAAGGTGGTGGCGTTGCCATTTATGTTAAGAATAAGTTCAGTGTAACCACATTAGTTTCCAAATCGATCAGTAAGCAATTTGAATTTTTAGCCATAAATATAGAAGTGGCAAAGGGTCAACAGGTCATGGTAGTGAGTTGTTACAGACCCCCCTCAGCTGTCAAAGACTCCTTGTCTTCACTAGCAAATATTTTATCACAACTAGACTACAAGGAAATAGTGCTACTTGGAGATTTGAACTGGGACTGGTTAACTGCAGTGTCAGAGGATTTTAAAAACCTTTGTATTTCTTTGAATGTTACTCAGATTGTTGACAGTCCTACTCGCCCAAATATTAAGTCCCCTAATAAATCCTCCCTAATTGATCTCATTTTAACTAATGTTCCCCATAAATATTCATCTGTGGGAGTATTTGTAAATGATCTGAGCGATCACTGTGTTGTAGCCACAATTAGGGACACTAAGGTCCAAAAGGTTAAACCTCGCCTTATCATTAAGAGAGACAAAAAACATTTTGTTGAGCAGGGTTTTGTGCATGATCTGTTTGATTTTGATTGGGGTAAAATCGATCTGTGTGCTGATGTGGAAACCGCATGGTCTTATTTTTATCTTGGTTTTATGGAGATCATTGATAGACATGCACCCCTGCGTACATTTAGAGTAAAGGGACGAGACAATCCTTGGTTTTCTGCTGAGCTGTCTAGTCTCCTTCATGAGAGAAACAAGGCCTGGGCAAAGGCTAGGCAATCAGGCTCAGAGGTAGAGTGGCTGCGTTTTAGGCAGCTAAGGAATAGCTTCACTTCAAATGTCAAAAGTGCAAAGTCGAAGTACTATTTGTCAGTTACCACAGAAAACCTAAATAATCCTAGGAAATTTTGGAAAGCAATCAAATCGATATCCACCGGTGAGATCCGTAATGAGCTACCTCCGTGCCTTACCACAGCATCTGGCACTATATCGGACAGGGCCACTATGTTAAATTGCTTTAATGAGCATTTTGTGTCCTGCGGTTCTATGTTTGATTCTGTGAACACCCCAATCCGTGACTCTGAACAATGTGGTCTGGAAAACCCTTTCAGTTTTACTCCTTTTACTGTCAATGTTGTTCATGAAGCCTTATCTAAGCTAGATCCTAAGAAACCGGCTGGCCCGGACAACGTAGAACCTTTCTTTTTAAAGATAGCTGCAGATTTTATTGCTCTTCCTCTTACTACTCTTTTTAACCTCTCCCTCAGCACAAATGCAATTCCAAAAGTATGGAAGTCAGCTTATGTCTTGCCTTTACTAAAAGGAGGGGAGGCAACTATTTTAAATAACTATAGGCCAATCTCTAAATTGTCAGTTCTGGCGAAGGTGCTCGAACGCCTAGTGAGTGAACAGGTAAAGGAGTTTTTATGTAAAAATGATATCCTGTCTAAACATCAGTCAGGCTTCAGAAAACAACATAGCACCATCACTGCCACAATGAAAGTGGTGAATGACATTACGAGTATTTTAGACAATAAGCAGAGTTGTGCAGCTCTATTTATTGACCTTTCCAAAGCGTTTGATACCGTCGATCATCGCATCTTAAAGCAGAGGCTACTCGGTATCGGCATATCCAGCCATGCAGTGGGTTGGTTTGTAAACTACCTCTCTGAAAGGTCCCAATGTGTTCACTTTGATGGGCTGTCTTCTGAGTGGTTAAACATTGCTAATGGTGTTCCTCAAGGTTCTGTTTTAGGTCCACTTTTATTCTCCATATATATCAACAGTTTAGGTGAAAATGTGGATGAAGCTACTTTACATTTTTATGCTGATGATACCGTGATGTATTGTGCAGGTCCCTCCATTAAGGAGGCTGGTGTTAAATTACAGGCTGTTTTTAACATTATTCAGACTCAGCTTGCTGAACTTAAGCTTATTTTAAATGTTGATAAAACCAAGGAAAACTATTTTCAAAAGCTAAAAAGACACCAGAGCCTGTTTTGGATATTGTTACTATGCAAGGACAAGTACTTGAAGTGGTTACCAGTTATAAATACCTAGGTATCTGGCTTGATGATTGTCTTACTTTTAAACTTCATGTCAATAACCTGCTTAAAAAGCTGAGGGTTAGACTAGGTTTCTTTTTCAGAAACAAGTCCTGTTTCTCATTTGAAGCCAGGAAAAGGCTAGTCACTGTGACCTTTATACCTGTGCTGGACTATGGTGATCTGATCTATATCAATGCACCTGCCCATTGCCTGGAAAAGTTAGATGCCGCCTATCACAGTGCCCTGAGATTTGTTACTAACTGTAAAGCACTTACTCATCACTGTACCCTGTATGCCAAGGCAGGTCTGCCTTCACTAACTGTACGGAGGCTCAGTCATTGGTACATGTTCATTTACAAAGCCATGTTGGGTGTTACGTCCCCACTAAGGTCTAGGGGACCTGGAGACAATAACATACAACCAATAATTAATGAGGGAGTCAGCGTAACAGTTTACAAAAGGTTTATTTTCTTAACCCAGAACCGAACAGACATGTAACTGAAACCTTAGTTGGTGAGGAGGAGGAGTCAAAGGATTGCGCCAAACAAAAGAAACAAGCATAACAAAACCAGGCCTATCTCTACATCTATCCTTTGAAACCTAAACTACCTTTTTATATCTGCTCTCTGATCTCTCGACGAATTGAAAGTACATATTGCCTGAGATCTCATGATGTTGTTTTATTAAATGTGCCAAGTGCTAGGACTGTCTTAGGGAAGAAAGCTTTTAGTTGTGCAGCTCCACTAAATTGGAACAGTCTGCAAACATGTTTAAAACTGAGCACTTTGGTTCCCATTACATTACATTACATTACATTGCATTTAGCTGACGCTTTTGTCCAAAGCGACTTACAATAAGTACATTCGACCAGGAAGACACAACCTTGAAGAAAACAGAATCATATAAGTATATCAGGTTTCATAGAGCCAAACATTTCAAGTGCTACTCAACTGGCTTTAGGTAATCCAGTCCTTTATTAGTATAAAAGTGCTTCGTTAATCGTTCTAACGCTCGAAGTGGAGTCGAAAGAGATGAGTTTTCAGTTCCCCTGCATCATTTTAAAACTCAGCTGGGTGACATGCTGTTTGATACTCATGGTACCTGTCTCTGTAAATAGAGTTTGTAAACTGTACCCTGTACATTATGTTGTTTGTCATCCTTATTGTTGTTCTGTTGTTTTTATGTTACATGTGTAACTAATGTCCTGCAAAAAGAGATCTTTTGATCTCAAGGGGCTTCACCTGGTTAAATAAAGACTACAAACAATTAACCCATTTTTTGAGAGACTTTTTATTAACCCATATTTAAGGGATTTTTTTACGTTTTAATGACCTCGTGTAATGCTGACACAGAGACCAAAACATTTCAGAGAAGAATAGGAAATGTCTGAAGGAGCCCTGAATTTCCTGATAACCTGTTGGTCGCTACTACTATTAGGAATAATAGTGTATTTGTTCGCCCTACTGTATGTACATTGTAACGCTTAAAGAGTCAAGGTTGAATGACCCATTGGTCCACAGCACTCTTAATAACTTGGGTTCTTATTCATAACACTCCGTTCGATGTCTCACTATGGGATGCGCCTCATCGCGGAGCAAACAGAAGCATCAATCTCATTACGCCAATCCTGATTGGCTGGTGATCTTGACGTCAGCGTCAGGGAATTCACCCCCTATAAGTAGCTTGCGCCACGACGCATGCGTCATTCAAACACCTCTTCTCGCTTCAGAGCACATCTCTATAGTAGCCGGACAAGCTTAACGGTCCACAGACTGAACCCAAATAACCATTTCGGTCGACGGGCGCTCGCCGGCTACTCCTTCTGCTTCGCAGGAAGACGGTAATACTAACGCCAGTTAGTATTGAAATTGACCTCGCCGTTCTCTTTCCCCGGAAAGTAAGGTAGGTCTAATTTTTTCAAGCTAGCGTTAGCTCGCTCCCTCACTATCGACACCACGGTAGCGAGGAAGCTCTTTCTTTTCTCTTCCCCACGGAGGAGGAAAGGATTAAAGGAGCATACTGTCACACCAGTCAGTATTCTCCGGGAATAAAAGACCCACACCGTCCTTTTCTCCGGATTAAGGACAGGGTGGTAACACCTTTTTTTCCCCCAACCTACCTGTTGAGAGCGGGTCCTCTCCACGCCACGAGGCGAACAAGATGGACGCCTCTCTCCCTCACACCAGAGGAGTCAGGGACTCGGTGGCTCGACTCTGTGGCTGCGGGTTGAAGATCTCGGGCACAGACACACACCAGGTCTGCTCGTCCTGCCTCGGGCTGGAACACGCCCGAGGCGCTATCGACAACCCCGGCTCGTGCGGACATTGTGTCCGCTTCACCGTGAAGAGCCTCCGCCGACGGCTAGCACGCCAAGCTAGCCTGTCGGAGCAGGACCCCCCCATGTCCACTGACCTGCCGGCCGGGCAGTCAAGACGCGGGGGCGTCCGCCGCAGAGAGTGAACCCCTCTCCGTGTCGGTCTGGGGCTCATTATCTGCGATGGCTGCAGAACCGGAATCCCGCGCCCTGGCAGGCCGGGACCCGGTGACGGCAAGACACGCGGGAACGGGACCCCACGCTTTACCGAGCTGGGGCTCCCGGTTAGACCTCACCATGGTCTCAACCGCGGAGGATGTCCTCGAGCTGGACTACGATGAGGACGAAGAGGACGCCTCGGTGTTCCTCCTGTCCGAGTCGGATGAACATGAAGAGGACATCTTCATGTCATCGGCTCAGGCTGCAAAGCCTGGAGCGAGGGCTGCTCTCCCGGGCGATAGCACACCAGCTTTGCCCTGTCTGAGCATGGACCTGCAGGCCGTGTGTAAACGCGCCGCGGCCAGACTCGACATCCCGTGGCCTGAAATGGCCAAGGAGACCTCCGGGTCCCGCTACGAAGGGAAACATTTGCCCCAAGCAGCGCGGACAAAGAGGCAACTCCTTCCGGTCTTCCCGGAGATGTTGGATGAGGTGTCGGTCTCGTGGAGAGACCGGCCCTTCAGCAACAAGGTCCCAATCCAGGGTGCCTCCTCCCTAGACTGTGACGGAATGGAGAAGCTCGGCCTGCTCCGCATACCGCCCATGGAACCGCTGGTAGCAGCCCACCTCCTACCGAGGATGGGCCCGTCACCAAGCAGGAACCCCACGCTGCCGGCAAAGTCGGACCGATTTCAGTCGACAATGACTGAACGGTCCTACAAAGCCGCAACGTTGTCCGCCAGGGCCCTGAATGTGTCCTCGCTGCTAACCGCTTACCAAGCGGAGCTCTGTGAGGACCTGTCGGGTAACCCGGGGGCAGCCACTCTGGACGAGATGGCAGCAGTCACGGACATTTGTCTTCGTGTCCAACGCTGCGCCGTCCAGGCCACGGGCAAGGCAATGGGGATCATGGTGGTGCAGGAAAGAGCGAGATGGCTCAACCTCACCAACCTCCCAGACCGGGAAAAGGAGGATGTGCTGGATATGCCCATCGTTCCCGAGGGAATTTTCGGCTCCGCTCTTGCTTCCATGCAAAGGAGGTGTGAGTCGAAAAAGAAGGAGGACGAGGCACTCCACCTCTGCCTCCCTCGAAGGGTCCAGCCGCTGCCTTCGCAGCAGCAGTCCTTCGCCCAAGCTGCCTCGAACCCTGCTCGGTTTAAAACACCGAAAACGCAGAGGTCCCAGCCCGCCCCGAGTCCCCAGCCCAGGCTGGAGACGAGGGCGAGCTGGCCTAGAAAATCTCCGGTTCCGGCTGCAGCTCAGGCGCAGCCAACCCAGAATTTCGGCCAGCAGTCGAGGAAGAAGAAGCGAGCGGCGTGACAGCCCCTCCTTCTCCCCTCTGTGACAGAGCTGGAAGTCCACGGTTCCCCAGCTCTAAATGTGTTCCCGCCGCCTCGAGAGATGCCTCAACACCATCCTCAAGTCCGCACAAACACATGTCACACATTTGTTGATTTTTCTGTCATAAAACATTTGCCGCTAACGCATCCAGGCTTCAGGCCGAGGGCGCAGCTCAAAAAAATGATAAGAAAAACAATAAAACCAATAAACAGCCCGTCAACTGTTCCCCTTCTGAGAGCAGCTACGGCATCTCTCAAAAGGCGGATTACAGGCGGGTCTGTGAAGGCACCACCGTCACGCGCATGCGCAGTGCCGGCTGGGGCTTTAAAGGCACTACCGCCACGCGCATGCGCAGTGCCGGCTGAGGTTGTGAAGGCACCACCGTCATGTGCATGCGCAGTGTCGGTGGGGATTGTCGAAAAGGGGCACCACTGTGTTCAGACACTAGAGGGCCCCATAACACAACAAATAGAGACTCAGAGGGGAAGAGACGTGACATCTCCACTGGCTCTAAGGAGCATGCAGTGGAAGATGCTCACATCATCTGCTTGGGTTTTCAAGACAGTAACACGGGGCTACAGACTCCAATTCGCTGTCACCCCCCCCTCGCTTCTCGGGCATTCTGCATTCGCAGGCCCGAGGAGAGTCAGCCCATATTCTGGAGAGAGAGATTCTCTCTCAACCTGGGTTTCATAATAAACACAGAGAAGAGCATGTTGTGCCCCGCGCAGACTATACTCTTCCTGGGTTTACACCTGAACTCGGTGCCCTTTTCAGCTCGCTTGTCAGCGGATAGAGTGAAAGCTTTCAGAGCTTGTCTCGCTCTTTTCAAGCTGCGCAAACATGTTCTCTTCAGATCATGCCTGCGATTGCTGGGGCTCATGGCGTCAGCCATCCTGGTCGTACGACTGGGACGCTTACACATGAGGGAGTTTCAGCGCTGGGTGGCCGCCCTAAAACTAAACCCCGCGCGCCAGAGTGATGGTTACTGTGAAATGCGTAATGGCACTGCGCCACTGGCTGCACCCGACTTTTCTAGTACGAGGTGTGCCTATGGGTGCTGTCCTTTCACGGAAAGTGGTCACCACGGACGCATGTCTGACAGGTTGGGGAGGTATTTATGAAGGTCGCCCGGTGAGGGGTCTCTGGAGCAGAGACCTCCAGCGGGCGCACATAAATTACCTGGAGCTTTTAGCGGTGTTTCTCACCCTAAAACGCTTTCTGCCTTTCCTCAGGGGACATCACGTCCTTGGGAGGACAGACAATACGACCACAATATCGTATATTAACCGCCAAGGGGGTTTGCGTTCTCTCCAGTTACACACACTGGCGCGCAAACTGATCCTATGGAGCGGTAGACGTCTCCTCTCTCTGAGAGTGACGCACGTACCGGGAGTGATGAACCTCGGGGCAGATCTACTGTCCAGAGGTATACCACTTTATGCAGACTGGACTCTACATCCAAGGATTGTGAGCCAGCTGTGGGTGCGTTACGGCAGAGCCGCGGTGGATCTGTTCACATCGAAAGACAACGCTCAGTGTCAGCTGTTATTTTTGATGCGCGATCTAAATGCACCGTTAGGCGTGGATGTACTCGCGCACAATTGGCCCCCGGGCCTTCTGTACGCGTTTCCACCCCTGGCTCTGATACCCCCAACTCTGGCCAGAGTGAGAGAGCAACGCCACACACTTATCCTGATAGCTCCGCACTGGCCAGCGATGTACTGGCTAGCGGAGATATATCAGCTGCTGTGCGGGCAGCCATGGCAGCTCCCACTACGCAGGGACATACTGTCCCAAGCGCGGGGGGGGGGGCGATCTTTCACCCACACCCAGAGAGCTTGGCTCTATGGGCCTGGCCCGTGAGTGGTACAATCTGAATACAGTGTGACATGAAGCTGACCCTGGCAGCTGCCAAGCGAGCCAGTGGCACTCATGCACTATCTGTACAGTCTTCATGCACTCAGTTCGCCCCAGGGCAAACAGAGTGTGGTGTTGAAGCCTGACCCTGCCTTTATCTTAAGGCGGTTGGTTCAGGTACCACATTTGACATTGAGGCATCCTCCCCGCCACTGTATTCCTCCGGGGAACAGCGGCCGGATTTGCCGTGTCCAGCCCGTGCTCTACGCACGTACAGGGACAGATCAAGGGTGCTTCGTCATAATGACCAACCCCTTGTGTCCTGGGCTAACCCTTATAAGGGCAAGCCTGTTACTAAGCAACGGCTCTCCCACTGGTTTGTGGAAGCAATTGCTTTGGGGCTCATACGAGTCAGAGTTCGCAGGCACCCTCGGGTCCGTGAGCTCTTTCGACTCAGGGTCTGGCTGCATCCTGGACTCCGTCCAGGATGTCTCCCATCCAAGACATTGGTGCAGCGGCGAGCTGGTCCTCGCCGCTCACTTTTGTCCGCCTCTTAACAGGCTGGACGTTCTGCTCCCAGTGTGACTCAAGCAGTGCTGGGCACCTGGTTGAGTCAGAGCTCTACCTGTTAAGTTCTGGTTGGTTTGGTGATTTTCGAGATAAGCTCGTCTGACAATACGGGAGCTACAATTTCCCATAGTGAGACATCGAACGGAGTGTTATGAATGAGAACTATAGGTTACTTACGTAACCCCAGTTCTCAGAGTAACATGAAGTGAGATGTCTCACCAGACGGCCCTCCTTGCTATGGTGAAGCGAGAAGAGGTGCTTATTTTGAATGACGCATGCGTCGTGGCGCAAGCTACATATAGGGGGTGAATTCCCTGACGCTGACGTCAAGATCACCAGCCAATCAGGATTAGCGTAATGAGATTGATGCTTCTGTTTGCTCCGCGATGAGGCGCATCCCATAGTGCAGGGGTGGCCAACCCGCGGCTCTCGAGCCGCATGCGGCTCTTTGCCTAGTTTCATGCGGCTCTTCAGTTCATATCGAATTTTATATGTGTGAGTTTGGGGGAGAGACACTGACTCCTGACTAGTGTTGCACGGTGTACCAATACTTGAAAGGTACCGCAATACCCTGCCGTTAAAAACGGTACGATTCCTCCGTTTCATTAGTAACGGTACTTTAAGAATGACGGAGAAAAGTACTCCGGTGAGAAAGCGCTGTTTAATAAGAGCCGTGTGGGTTCAGCGCTCTGCTTCCACTCCCTGCACTGCAGCCGTGCCTGCAGCCCCTCCCTTCTCAAGCACGTTCTAAGTCCCTCCCCTCTCTCGTGCATGTGCTAGCTGCCAGAGCATGTGAGAAAACGAGAAGCATGGCTGCAAGTGGGAGTGCAACTGCCGCTGCGCCTCGGCCTGTCTGTAAGACATGTATTAATTTTATTTAATACGAATTCTTGTCATTTATTTTATTTATTGTTCTCATTGTTTAAAAGTTTGTGTTATGGTTCTGGTGTGAAATAAAGCACAATAATTACATTTAAGACTGTTTCCCTTTTTTTAAGAAAAGTATCGAAAAAGAATCGGAATCGCAATTCTTGACTTGGTATCGAAACCAAAATGTTGGTATCGTGACAACACTACTCCTCAGAGTTAAACCTGATATTTAGTAGGTCTGTTAAGTATCGAATGCTGATAATTCTGACGTAATTTGGCCGGTCAAAGTTGTTTGGGCTCGGATAAAATCGCTCCGTTACTTTCGTCCCGTGTTACTTTCGTCCCGTGTTACTTTCGTCCCGGCTCTCCCTACGTGTGTATGTGTGGTGTCAGGTGTCAGTATGAGAGGATGCCAGCGCGTCTAATTTGGATGTGGCCCAAGAGCCAATCACAATAATACCTGCGATGCAGTGAACCAATCACCTTTGAGGGGGGGGAAACCTATCGTTGATTAAACATTATCCAGTGTTTCCCCTACCATTGTCTTGGAGGGGCGCTGCACCCCGCCAACGGAGCCCCGCGCCCCCCCTGAAATTCAAGGTGTTTAAAAAATATATATAATTTTTTTTTTTTAAATATATTATATAGCACCAAATAGCAAATAATCTATAACTACTGTCACTTTTCACATTGAACATGAGCTCTTTTATTAAATAAACTAAACGCTTTCATTTCAAGTTGTGAGTTTAGTGTTTTTGACCCTAAGAAACACTGATGCATTAATCAATAACAATAATCCACAGCTCCTCTCTCTGCTCCAGAGGATTTAAAAAATATATATCCCAATGCCCAAGCCCGCCTTAACCTGCCATCAGGCCCTGGGGCTTTTTTTTTTTTTTTGGTTTTGTAGGTCCCCTATTTAAACAACAAATCAAAGTCCTTTATAGCCTCGGCAGGCTCTGTGATCGCACTTCTCCACTCTGCCACGCGCGCCTGGTCCTCTCCTCCAGATGAGTGACGTATCGGGCCTCCCACATGTATCTGTCCGGTTGCCGTTGGCTCCCCTCCACGTAGCAAGTCCTCGTCGTCCTCTCCATCTCCTCCATCATCCCTCCTGTCTGTTTTTCCTCTCCCGCTACTCCATCGCTATCAGAAGCAGACGGCCTACTTGGCTCCGAGGCCCCGCGGCCGGCACCGCTGCCGCTCGGTACAGAACTCATCTGTCCTTCCTCCTCATCCTGGCCTACAGGTTTAAAACAACCTGTAAGTTTCGGCATTTTTTGTAATAGCTGCTTGTCTCAAAACTACTTTTCCCTCAACAATTTCCTTTTCCGAGTGCCACTCTCAAACTTTTTCTTCTCAAACTTTTTCTCCTAAACAACCTTCATCTGTCACTCAATCACTCGCAATTTCAATAAATCACATGTGAAACATATTCTCATTCTGATTGGCTGTTAGGTGGTGCCCACTGACTGTTTCGGAGTCATCATTTTTGAGAAAAATCTCTGGAATCCATCGATCTGATTGATTAGCGGAGCAAATTATCAAAATACTACGGAGGGAAGATATTTTTGTTTGGATTACTGGTCTGGGGGAAGCTCACAAGTGTGTGTGTGTGTGTGTGTTTGTGTATTTTTGCGTTTGTGTGTATTGTGTTTGTTTCCCGGGGAAAACACTCACGAGAAACACCGGCTGTTGTCATGCCTGCTGTTAGTATTATGCCGAAGCTTCAAAGTTGTATTTATCATCTGAATTTGCCGAAACAAGTTTAATATTCTGAAAGCCAAGACTTTGTTTATTTGAAACCAGATGAAAACAAACTGTCACGGACCCTGCCGTGTTATCTAAGATTACTATACGCCTTACATTCATAATTTCAGCGGAGGGAGGGGAACAGCAGAACAGCAGAGTGTCTTCTTCCCTTTACAAGCTTCAAAAATGTATTTATCGTGTGATTTTGGAAATAAAAGTTTAATATTTTGAAAGCCAAGACTTTGTTTATTTAAAAAAAAATTAAAAACATCCGAAAAAAAAAAAAAAATTGGCTCATGATAGGCCCCTGATCTCCGTAGGCCCCTGGGCTTCAGCCCAGGTCAGCCCGTGCATTAAGGCAGCCCTGCCAATGCCACAAAAATGCATCAGTGATGTGGTTGAAATCTTGTCTCCAGAAAACAAAAAACTGAAACAAGCGGTATCAGTGTGTTTGATGTGGCTCTTTGCAGTAACATAGAAAAAATGTGGCTCTTAACCTCTGACTGGTTGGCCAACCCTGCCATAGTGAGACATCTCACTTCATGTTACTCTGAGAACTGGGGTTACGTAAGTAATAGTTTTAATACCATACGTTAGCATAGACGTTTTTTACTGACACTAGAAGAATTGGAGCTAACAGCATAACCATGTATGAGAACAGGAAATGTTTCACAGGCTTAGTCCTGTTTTCTACTGTGACTGTTGCCATTATTTTAATCTTATGTGATTCCATTGACCACCCAGACTCCACTCCCCCGCCAGATGAATCCATAACTAGGGTCAAACGGGCCAAATATGAGGTAGTAGTTACCACCATGTCTCCTAAACAAACCTTCTCTTTCCAAGAAGGTAGTGATGGAATAATACAAATCGACCTGTGCAAAATTGCCCCCTGCGGAAACCTCGCCAGGACCTATTCCAACCTAGCCAAATACATCTGCTTAGCCCCAGTGGTATGTAACAGAAGCATCCAAGATAAAGTCAAAGGCAGTCCTTATGTTTACCAAGGCAGTACAGTTAAAATCAAAGGCGATCCTCATGTGTTCGTCACATACACCTACGGTTGCTCCTGCGAGTCCTGGGCCGGTGTCATAGTAAATTCGGGTCCTGATGACTGGGGATACATGCCACCTTACCAATCGGTGGAAATTGTTAGATCCCTCAAATATAGAATGAAAGTGGTTAGGAGAAACCCAGGCGTTCCGTGCTACGCCAGGTTTTGTAATCCGGTACTCATAACGCTAAAAAATGTCGTGCTCTCCGACGCTGGACTTTATGTCCTCGCAGTACATGCAGGAAGGGGTTCACCACAAGGCCTCTTCGAAATTAAAGTTATACCAAAAGTAAAGCAAAACCTTCCTCAGGCAGGATCTAAGGTTAAATACCTGTCTAAAATTACATGCACAGATAAATGTACGGGGGATTATAGCCAACTTCAACCTCTAGACGTCATCCAAATGGCCACAGGATACACAGATGACAATCTATGGTTAAAATGGGTTGCTCGGACAGCCCAAGAACAAATGGCAGGGGATTGCCTAGCCTGTGCCACGGCCTGCCCGCAATTAGTCACTGACCCTGCGCCCCTGTTTCCCACAGATACCTGGGGTTACAACTGTATGTTACAGCTGACCAAGATGGCTAGTCCTCCTAACTGCACCACCCTGGCCAAGGTTTTCCCTCCAATTGATAATGGTACTAGGACAGGCCTATTCACGCCTAGCAGAGGCGCCGGTGGGTACACCTGTTTCACCATGGTCCAAAAATCTCCACGTTTTGACCTAGGAAATATCCCTACGGATTGGTGTAACCACACCGTGTCTAGCACTAGTATAGGACATTGGGCCAGGGCTGGTCTCTACTATTATTGTGGGGGCCACCGCCTGTACACCCGTATCCCCGAATTATCTGTAGGATTGTGTGCTATGGTGCGTCTCCATGCACCCCTAATGTTATTAGGCGAAAAACTGGTGCCCACGGACCCTAAAGCCTCCCTCAACACCAACCTAATTACCCGCCGTAGAAGACATGTACTGGCTAAAAGGGACACCAGAAACACGTTTGATTTATCCCTCAATTCTCCCACCTACATCGATTCCATAGGAGTTCCACGAGGGGTCACTAATGAATACAAACTAGCTGACCAAATAGCTGCAGGATTTGAAAGTTTTCCAGTTATCTCTGCCGTCTTCCCTGTTACCCCTGTCAAAAATGTAGAAAGGATCAACTATGTAAATTACAACATACTACTCCGATTAGCCAATCTCACTAGGGACGCGGTAGAAGGCCTGGCTGAACAATTGGGTCCAACGTCCCTTATGGCTGTGCAGAATAGGATGGCGTTGGATATGCTTCTGGCGGAGAAAGGGGGTGTTTGCTCAATGTTCAAGGATATGTGCTGTACGTTTATTCCCAACAACACGGCGCCGGACGGTTCCGTGACTAAAGCCTTAGAAGGTCTTCGTATCCTATCTAAAACTATGCATGAGCAATCAGGGATACACAATCCCCTTGAAGAGTGGTTTACTAACATGTTTGGTCAATGGAAAGGTTTAATAATGTCTCTTTTTATTTCTGTAGCTACTTTTATGGCCATTTTAATAACATGTGGGTGTTGTTGTGTGCCGTGCATCTGCTCATTATGTGTCAGACTAATCAGTTCCACCATTGAAGGAAAAGCTGCTTCTCCCCCTCCGTATCAAATGCCCCTGTTGGCCTGTGCCGTGGAGGGGGAGGACGAGTATGGTGGCTCAGCAGACAAGGACACAGTTTTTTAACATATTTTGGTCTCCCTCTCCACTGTCATAAGAAATTGTTATGATGGGCTGTTTCCAAATGTTTAAAGGGCTCTAAAAATAATGCGGGGGGACGAACACAGTGGAAGGGAATGACAGTAGTTATGTTTCAAGTGCCTTGTGTAAGTTGATCTCTTTATAGAGAGACCAAAAGGGGGAATTGTGCGGAAATTGAAGTAACTTGAAAGTTTGAAGTGAAAAGTTGATACAGCGTATTTTTGGTATATTCATTTTAATGACACCTGATATAAGAGGTGTGTTGCATCATGTTATCACTCATATATGTGTGGTTTTATACATTCCTGTGTGATAATAGTTGAAGGAACAAAGTACATTTTTCCTCTTAAATATAGAGAGGTTTTTTATATATTCAACAATGTTAACAATGTTCCCTTTTTCTTAAAAGTAGATTAGCGCAATAGTCTTTTTCTTCCACCTGTGTAATCAAAAGGGTGGGTTTTTGGCTATCTGTGAGGAGGGAAAATGCAGAATTACTTGTGATTTCTGTTTTGAGTGAAAAGATTACCCGTTAAGTGTTTTTCAGAAAGTCTTGTTGCATCAATGGTCTTTGCAAATTAACAAGAGAACTGCAAGAGACATTTTCCCCAGAGAGAAGGCCGTTACATTCTTGTAGTTAATGATGCATGACAGGCAGACCTGTAAAAAGGGCCTTGAGAACTGGGTCACACATTTAAGGTCTGAATAAAATGTATGTATTAAATTGTGCTGAGCAATGCCTGTGGTTGCATTCTATTGACTTCTCTGCTGTATTCTTTCATGTGTGGGTAAAATTGCTACAACATTGTGGGCAGCTGAAACATGTTTTATTGCTCTGCATAAAGGGGGGGGGGGGGGTGCAGTTGTGCAGGAGTTGTGACAGGAGACTAGGTGGGGGGAAGGGAATATTCTGCTTAAGATTTCCAACAGGTCAGGGAAATCTACATATCTTGAATGGTATATGTGTGTGTTTAATTACTTTGTATTAAGAATAGCAGTCTGTGTAAACAAACGATGGAGATATGAGAAATGAAATGATTATCTTTGTGAGCCAGGGGATATTCTTTGGACACAGCTCAGGCCTCTGGAATGTGCAGAAAAGGGTGTGTGTGGAAGTCTATGTAAGAATGTGAAGATAACGGACACCAGATATATTTTGCTACAACCTCCGAGACACTTGTTTATTATCTGCCTGGCTCGCGCTGATTCGCTAAGAGACGCCATCTTTTTACATCTCCCAATGAGATAACCTGACTCAGCTCCTCCCGTGTTTTGTGGTATATTAAGCTTGTTTTGTATTGAGTTCGCTCTCTTTTTCCTCCTGCTGCGAAGGCCGTAAGATCACAACAGCACGAGAAACTAGAGCAGGAGTGCTCCTAATTGTATTATATTGAATTGTATTGCATTGTATTATTACTAGGGCCGGGACTCGATTAAAAAAATTAATCTAATTAATTAGAGGCTTTGTAATTAATTAATCGAAATTAATCGCATTTTTAATCACATGTAAATATTTGACCTGAGAACAGTGAGAAGCAATTTTTTTCACATGGATTTTAGTATACCATTAGGCGCATTCACACCGCAGTACTTTTCCCACAAAGGTTCATGAGAACATAGTTCATGAGAACTCTTTGAACCTGGGGGTGGATTAGGCAAATGAAGCCGCTGACGTCACTTCTTCTTCTGCTTTGGGTTTACTGGCAGGCCGCAAACCACTTCACGGCGTATACTGCCGCCCAAGGTCCCCGGCCGGAAGTCCCCGGAGTTGGGGACTGGCTTCAGTAGAAGCTGCTGGGACTCCCAGCAGCCTTCCGAGTAAATCGCCAGAACGCCGACACCTCCTCATCTCCACCGCTCCCATGTTTTATTTTGTGTTGCCATAAGTTAGTCTCTAATAATGCTAATGCGAGGTTAATAAAATGGCGGCTTCACAAAACTTTTTGGGAGTTTTACGGGGCGTGGTTTGCAATCCACCCAGCCAATCAGAAATATAGCTCTTTTCTCACAAGAGAGTCCCTGCTCTCTAGCAGCTCTCTGCTCTCTAGCAGGGACTTTCGTGGGGGTAAAAAGGTTCTTATGAACTAATTGTAGTACCGGCTCTTTTTGGTGTGAACGCGATAAAAGAGGCTAACGTCCACGCTAGCTTCCACGCTAGCTGCTATATGTTTTGCATTGAGGTGATACTTGAGGCTTGATGTGCTGCGGTGATATGCGAATTCCTTTTTGCATAATTTGCACACAACCGTGCTCTTATCGACGCTTCCATCCGTCCGTTTTTTAAAACAACATTTCCCACTGTGGTTTGTTGTTGTCTGAAGTCATGAACGTTAGTTGGTGCTCCAGTATAATCGGTACGCCTGAAACTCATCCAGTGAGAAACGTTCCGCGGTGCAAAAATAAGTGCGATTAAAATGCGTTAATTTTTGTGTGATTAATTAATCTTAGTTAACGCGTTAAAGTCCCGGCCCTAATTATTACCTTTTATAATTAAAACAGATTATTGTTTAACTGGTATCCTGGTGTTTTCTGATTTCCCTCCTGTTATGATTTTAAGCAGCTCGCCAAACGACACGCGGAACCGAGGTGGGTTTTAAAAACCTCTCTGGCGCCAACAATACTCACACGGCCAAAGCGCAAAGTTCTCTGATCAAGCATTCTTAAAAATGCTTGGCAGGACAGTCCTGGCATGCGCATGCTCTATGAGTGCACATACGGGTACTTCTCAGGCATGCCGGGTAATCTGTGACGTTTCGCTCTCTCAAAAGTTGGGCCATTTTGTCATCATGCGCTAATGAGCAACTCTCATATGAATGAATGAGGCCCCGCCTCCCATGCTGGATCCAGTTTGTATTATACATCCATGCAGCAGCCCAAGTGGCATGACATGCGTCACAACTTAACTCAGGCATGCTAAGATCATGTCTTCCTAGAAAAAACAAAACACATCCCCTCTTATTTAAAATGTAGACAAAAGTCATATGTAAATGTAAATATGTCACATACACATCTAATGAAAAAAGTAAAATTATTTGCATTCTTACCATTAATTGTCACAACAGCCCGTAGCCGTAGAAGCCTGACGGTCAAGGGGTCCGCTGTCCGCAATGAAGGTCTATGGGACGTCCTGCCCGTAGAAGCCTGACTTCCAAGGGGTACCCTGTACGTAATAGAGTGACGGGGAGGGGCCCTGACCGTCCGTCAATATGTGACGGGTTGGGAGTGAGAACGTGTTGGTGTGACACTGGCATTTGTTTTCAGAAGATATTATGATAGTGACGTTCGTTCCGGTGCACGTCCGACAGCATTTAGCACTACATCGAGATTAAGATTAAACTAATTTATTTTGGGAACACCCGCATATAGGTTACCTATGGAGTTAGCCAGATGTGTGTAAATTACTGTTCATGGTCATTTGAAAACAAATGCCGGTGTCGGACAGACACAAACACAGAGCTGAGCAGAGCACACACACACATACACACACACACACACACACACACACACACACACACACACACACACACACACACACACACACACACACACACACACACATCATGCGCCATTGGTGACTGGACATCTCCTTCATAAAACTAATAAAAGGGGGAGTAATCGGGCAGTTCGATGTGTGTAGAGATGTGTGTAGAGCAGCGGCGTAGCTGTGGGTGGGCCCGGGTGGGCCTGGGCCCACCCACATGCACGTCTGGCCCACCCACAACCAATCAGTGCTTCATAGCGCAGAGCCGCGAAGCCCAGAAGGAAGTGCCACAAACTGCAGTTCATCTAGTGGCCGACAGGGGATGGATGCAAAAAGGAGCAATTCCCATAGACCCCCATGTTAAAATGCCCAACTTTACAGCAGAAATAAACATGTTTCTAGCCTGGATCCAATAAAACTTATTCTGGATATAGTTAGATTCCACCTTCATGACAATGGAATAGGGAGTGCATTTTTTTTACCGTGAGTTGTTATAGTAAGTAAAGTAACTTTTGCCGTGAGTGAATGGAAGTATTATTTCTTCTTGAGGTCTGCAGTTTAGCGTGTACACATTTGCTGAATATGAAAACACTCAGTGTGTGCCCACTGTGCGACTGTCAAGGATAAACAACCTGTGCCCCCGATATATGTTGTATGTATTATTGCTACACAAACATTACATTGCCGTTTAAGTGTCGCCAACTCCGTTTAAGAGATCTCTCCCCCGTCTGTGTGCGAGGGGGCGGGGCAGTTTACACACACGCAGCTGCTACATGCAGCAACACACACACGGAGGAGATGGCAGAGAGAACGCGCTCCGAGGTGTGGTTAAACTATAGCCGTGTCGATGTGGACAATACTCGTTACCAAAAGTGTAATAAGCGTTTAGTATGTAAGGGCGGTAACACGAGCAATTTGTCTAAACATTTAGCAAAAGTGCTCCACATTCAGACGGAGAAATGCACCGGGTTCGACTGTCTTTCTAGTAGCTCTGTAGCCCCATCCACGAGTAACGTATGTTATGTATACTAGCAGCAACACACAGAGTTAACTACATTATACAAACATGGGTTAATGATTAGAGGTAACTGAGTTATTTATTTAGTTAAAGTTTCAGCTATTCTGTTTACAATTCTGTCATCACATTATTTAATACGATTTGTTAAAACATTGTTGTTTCTTTTGATGTGAAATATTATGTATTTAATTTAAATAAAAAGCAATGTTAGTTTTGTTCACAATTTGTTTAGTTAGTTTACCTTTTTTTTTTCTTCCAAAAGAACCGATAAAAGTAATGTTAAAGGACTGGATCGATAAGACATAGACATACTTTATTGTCATTTCAACAAGACACAGTGTACTATTAAAACGAAATTTCGCTGTACTGGCTTACAGGAACAGGACAATATAAAAACTTGCTAAAATTGTACATATAAATAAATAATAGTGACGTGGTGCTGATAAAATTAAAGATAAAGTGTGCGTTTAAAATATAAAGACTTACTATACATATAAATAAAATAGACATACTATATAACAAATATGTGCTCTTTACACAGCGTAATGTAATCTCTGTGTTACTGGTCTACTTGCTGTTCAGCAGTCTGATGGCTTGGGGGAAAAAGCTATTGCAGAATCTGGCTGTTCTGCTCTTAATGCTGCGGAACCTCTTGCTGGAGGGCAGCAGGGAGAACAGAGCATGGTGAGGATGAGTGGGGTCTTTCAAAATGTTCTGGGCTTTTGTCAGGCAGCGTTTCTGAGCGGTGTCTCTGATGGGAGGAAGAGACACTCCGATGATCTTCTCTGCTGTCCTGACCACTCTCTGCAGAGACTTCCAGTCTTTGGCGTTGCAGTCTCTCGACCAGATGGAGATGCCGCTGGTCAGCACGCTCTCTATGGTTCCTCTGTAGAACGTGGTGAGGATGGGAGGGGGGAGCTGTGCTCTTCTCAACCTGCGCAGAAAGTGTAGGCGCTGCTGTGCCTTCTTAAATAGTGATGTAGTGTGAGTGGACCAGGTCAGACTGCTTGTGATATGCACCCCCAGGAACTTGGTGCTGTCTGTAGTCTTCACTGCTGTGCCGTTGATGTGGAGTGGTGGGTGACAGTGCTTTTTGTTCCTGAAGTCGACAATGATCTCTTTTGTTTTATCGACATTCAGGATCAGGTTGTTGGTGTTACACCAGTCTGTCAGATGTTTCACCTCCTCCCTGTAGGCCTGTTCGTTGTTGTCCCTGATGAGTCCCACCACTGTTGTATCGTCCGCGTACTTTATGATGTGGTTGGTACTGAACCTGGAGCATAAGCATAAGCGCTATCGATAAAAGTAGTAGTACCGTTAAAGCCTTAACGATACCCATCCCTATGTGGATGTCAGTTTTACACACATTCTGAGGCCGCCGTGCCTATGTTTTTTGTTTTCACTGCTAATTTATGCTTATGTTCTATTAGTGCATTAATCATTAATGAAGTTTCAGCTCAGACCCCACGCTTAATATGTCTCCCCCTGGCCCACCTACATTTCTCCAGGCCCACCCACACAATAATTCCTGGCTACGCCACTGGTGTAGAGGTGTGTGTGGTTAACACGTAGCACGTAGCCCTGCAGTCACTCGCTGTTCTGATGAAGGTAAACACAGCGAAGGCGGTGCGTAAAAAGGCACAGCTCTCGGCGCGCTGGTGCTGCACTTCTCAGAAGCGGAGTTACACGTCCCGCTGCCTCCTGATGCTGCCTGCAGCCATTTCATGAAGTGAAGGAGGTTTTCCTTCTATAAAACAGCTGCGGGCAGCAGATACCGTGAGAGTCCCAGACATGAATTCATAGATCAAGGCAGACTGGTTTACTCTCCTGTTTTGCCAATCCGGTGCTTAAACAAAGGCAAGGCAAGTTTATTTATATAGCACTTTTCAACATAAGGCAATTCAAAGTGCTTTACAAAAAAATTAAAGACATTAAGAAAATGGCATTTAAAATCAGTCATTAAAAAGAAAAGCTAATAAAATTAACATATAGCTCTACACCCCTGGCCGACATGTCCTTAAAATGAAGTCCGAGTTTGAAATATATCTCAAATATTGTATGTACTGCCATTTCCCCACATAAACATAACAGTCTGCAATTAAACGGTTGTCTCCTACGCCTATGTCTCCTAAAAAGACAGCAACAGCTGACATCAAATCTTTGCTGAGCCTAAGGATAATCATAAATAAATAACATAGTGATAATAAATATATTGTAATGCTCAAAACAGCAGCATCCAACCGTCTCTAATCCTTGGATATTACATGTCACCTGCATGCATGCACGGAGCAGCTGTAGCGCGGAGATCATCATCATCATTCTGTCTTGAATTACTTAAAGTGGACCTATCATGCTATATTTGAACAATATATTGTAGGGCCATATCTATATAAATATATATATATGATTCTGTGAGCTGCAGCTGACCACGCCCCCCTGCAGGAGAGGGCAGCGTGCTCTGAGATCAGCTGCTGGGCTGTCAGAAGAGGGGGAGAAAAAGAGATCTCCCTCCTCCGTGTTTTATTCTTATTGAAGTAAGAAGAGAAGTAATGGGGCAGAAACCCTCCTTTTTACGCGGCGGTCCAGACATAGACATCAAACGGCGACACATATTCAGTTGCCAGTTACTTTGGCATTAGGGCAGGGATATCTAGATACTTTCCAAAGTTTGACATAATGAATTGTGCTACTTTTAAAGCAAGCAACGATGTTTTCAAATCTGTAATCAAAAAGCTCCTCAAAAACACTCTCGAAGCAGTTCCTGCCGTTGCTACGTTAGTTCAAACAGTAACAACGAACTATTTTTCTTAGTGGATTTCAATGATTTCAATTCGGATGTCAATTTAAATACATACAACTCAATAAATCAATAAAATCATTTTCTAAATCCATAAAAGCATTTAAATTAATATTGGGAGTCATGTCGTTAATTTGTTGAGAATGTGACCATGTAATAAGCGGGATAATGTGCACATTGCATAATGTGCCTTCATGCCAATCTAGATCCCGCCGCAAAAAAAAACAACCGGCTCGTTCGCGGGCGCGAGCCGGCTCCCGTCGTTCACTTAAAAGAGCCGGCTCTTTGAGCTGTTTCTTCACTCACTTTCAAACTATAATAAATAACTGCCTTTGCTTGGCTTTGACTCACACAGCCTCAGTCACTCAATCACCTCGTCCACTGTGTGTGTGCCTCTCTGTGACAAGCTAAACATCTCTGTGACAAGCTAAACATCATGATGCTTTCCTGGAGAAGTCCAGAATTTGATCCTTGAAGGGTTGGGAGCGTTTTTTGTACTCCCCTGGCCTCTACCATGGATGTATAATAAGAACTGGATATTTCATGCCTGAGAAGTACCCGTATGTGCACTCTATAGAGCATGCGCAACTTTAACCACGCCGCCCAAAAGGCTCGTTCACATTAAGCACGTGAATTTGCGTACACGTAACAGCACCGCGCGTTCATGACAGCATGGTACTGGATTTATATTAACGAGGCGGCAGTTAGCAGCTAGCGGCTAGCTAGTAAATGATGCTAAGTTACACATCAATCGTTATGTACTTTTATATTACGCTAACATCAGGATCTAGTGATGTCCAAGCAACAGAGCTTCATTTAGCATGATACTTGTGTGGGTTGTACATGAAACCACTTGGTAATATATAACAATGTATATGTTGAAGCCTGTTATGATCAATTGTGAGTTAAAACTTTATCTAAAAAGTAAAGCTTATGATGGATTACTGTGGTGGAGTTAAAATAACAATAGCCTATTTCTTTTTGAAATGTGATGGACTAAAAGGATAGTAACTGTGATCATGTTAAGTAGCCCACAAGTAACTAAAACGTATAATACTTGAAGGAAAGGTGTAAAATGTTCCCATAAATACCAATATCACACACTACAACACTCCTTTGTGTTAAATACCAACCATGTGTGTGTATATATATATATATATATATATATATATAATCCTCAACCCTGATAAATGCTTGAGGGTGGGAGTAATATAAACCTCTTTTGGGGGGAGGGGCATTTTATGACAGGCCTGGCCATCACAATATGTCCCCCTTTGCTATCTTACAAAATAAAAGTGTCACATTCATGAAACTTGCTCCATTTATTGGTACCAGTCCTAGAACCATACCCTGAAAAATGCTTGACGGTGGGATTCATAGAAATATATTTGGGGGGGGGGGGTGCATTTTATGACAGGCCAAACAATAGTTGCATTGGTTGAAATGACAGTGGACAAAAAAGATGTTTCTATGACCTAGAGAGCCCTAGAGACTCTAGGGCTCTGAGTAGGACATGCTGTCATAATTACCCAGAGTCCGAAGTGACACCTTTACAATGTTAAAGCTGTTAGATAAATGTAGTGACGTAAAAACTAAAGTATTCAAGATAGTGTAGTGAAAAAGAGATAATGTTTTGTTTTTTTAAACGTTACTAAAACAAAATCTCTTGTTTTGGACTGACAGTAATGATTCAAGAAATAGTAAATAAATAAATACACACACATCAATCTGTTGTGGATGGAACACAACAAATGGTGCTCTTACCTGTGATGCCTCCTCCAAACATTATAACCAGACTGTATCATTCAAACTATAAGTAACAGTTCTAGCTACTTGACTTTAGACAAAGAATTTAAAAGACAAAATCAACATAATTTATTGAAAAACCAATCTTTATTTTACGGTGCCTCTCCTTTTGTTTGTATTATTAAACCCTTTCAATCTAAAAAACTGAGCAACTCAACAGTTAACTTTATATTTCTTATTGTCCAAAGCATCTAATAATAATAATAATAATAATACATGGGACTTTTATATAGCTTTTCATGAAACTCAAAGACTATTACACAATTTTGTTCCCCTCTCATATTCACAGGATGGATGATTAGAGACTTTGGGGGAAACCTGAGCTTTATGAACGTCCCGTCTGTTGGTTTGGCCGGAGAGGGCTGAGGGAGGAGGACCAGGCCTGAGGGAGAAGGACCAGGCCTGATGGAGGAGGACCTGCACCAGCTGCACCTACAGAACTTAGCCCATGCTGGGCATAGCTGTTACCACCTGCACAGGCCTGTCAATTAACAGATTAACATTTAGTGTAACTTATGTATATTATTTCGTTTTTATTTAAAAAAAAAATGGTGATGGTTCATGTTTGATAACTTTTAGTTCACATTTCAATAAATTGTATTTGCACTCCTTTTGTCTGTTATTCTTACTGAAAATGTTAGATTACACATTCACATCTGACTGAAGATTGGTACCATTTATTTATGACGTTCCAAACTCCGCGGTACAAGGCACAAGTATTGTGAAGCTCATAAAGTGAGGCAAATGCATTTGATCAGCTGACTTTTTTTTTTTTGCCAAACTTTATAGGCCTGACAATAATCACACTGTCTCTGAGGTGCAACGTAAAACACAAAACAACACAAATGAAGTTCCTGTTAGACTACAAAACTAGTGTCTCTTAGTGAATGTCCTGTACTGCTCTTATATCTCATCACATCAGCTTCTCCTTTCCCTCTTGGATGTTCTTCTGGACCCTCAGAGAAAGAGAACATGGTGAAGCAGTCCTGTCTCTCAGGCATGTCCTTTCCTAACAGAAATATCAAAAAACATATTATTGCAGAGCAAGTGTGTTATTTAAGAAAGAGGTGTGTTTGTTTCTTCAGGGGCTATAAATATAATGATTTTTTTTATTTGAATGTGTTTTTTAAATCCAACAGTGTACTACAAAGATAATCAGATTATGAATAAACCTTTCTAAATTCATCAACATTGAAATAAATGTATTATTAAAATAATATTTAACGGTTATCAAAACTTAGTGCAACTGTGGAAGCTTGCTCTGTCCGGTTGTCTCACTGAAAGACAAAGGGTCGCAGCTCTCACTATGTTCAATAATATTTGCCTTAAATACATTGAAATGTGAAAGTTGAACAAAAAAGTGATGTTGCTTGGTAAAATGTAAATGTAACGTTTTGCTAAGAAAGTCCACTCAACATCACTGATGTGTGGGTGATCTAGTATTCAGTCATGTTTAATGGCATGTCTATCAGTGTATTAGAGTCATTACTTTATGCATTCTTTGTAAAGTATGAAAAAGGTATATGCACCTTGGAATCCGTGCTGAAGTTCTCTGCTGCTAGGACTCCAGATCTGTCTCTCCTCCTCTGGTCCAGCCTGTCTGTCACCTTAAGGAGACTTTGAACAAACAGATGTAAAGTTACATGCATGGGTTACAGACTTCTTTACATGCAAACAACTTTTTATCTTCTTTTAAAAACAGGTCATAATATTATTGTTATACTTAAGAAATTGCTGGATATCACAGTCCTTATACTGTATCAGTTTGATTGAGTATTATTGTGTAGGTCCTTTTTATTTTACTGTTATTTTGGATGAGTTTTTCATGAGTCAGTCAAATTAATTTGTTTTCAAATGCCATATTCATATGTATCACACACGTAAGGGTAAGACACAAACCTATTGAACAAATGCAATGCAATGGATAAGCTTCATTCTGACTGAAGTCACAGATAACGTCATACTGCATCTAATATTTAAACAAATAATTTACTTGTCACTAAAGCATTGACTACGCTATTCATCGTCCTTAAATGCAGGCATTAAGTTACATGTTCTGTTCTACAGCCACGATGAGGCTGTTTCTCAAGTGTGAGGATAATACAATTAAAAGAGGCATTGGTAATAATATTAAAAACAGCAATGTTTGGGTCGTTCGTCGGATAGACGGTTAGCTGCAATAAATAACTCCAGTTCATCAAACCATATTACAATATCTAAGGGAGCGTTATTATCTTGAAATGTGACGTTCATATTTTAAAGATACACATATGTCATTGTGAGGTTGATTTAATATACACTAAGCCTCTCTTCAACAATACGTTGATGTTAGCTAGTCTATTTTATGCTATAGTAGAGCATAGCGAATTTAAATGAACCTTAACAATGCATACAGTAACCTAACTATCTAACGTACAAGGATGACCTTATTTTAGCAACCTCGCACAGAAGTCTTTTGGTATACAGTAGCATCCCACTTTATGTTTTACACTCTTGGATGCTACGCATAGCATCGTTAGCACATATGGAACTACGATTGCTCAAATGCTAACCCAACTCTAAACATTCATTAACGTTAGCTTAATAAAAACACCAGTAACATAACATAAAGTACGCAGGCTTCACTTACCGAAGAAACTGCATTCATGGACGGTCTGTTTTAACCGCAGATAAATCCTATATTTGCATGACGAATAGTCCACCAGGAACCAACACAACAAACACGTTCCGAGTTCAAGTAGTGTTCTCCTCATGAGCTGAGCCGCTGTAGCATCACGGAGCCAATGGAGCTAGCAGAGAGGAGCTAGGAGCAGCAGTCCCGTTGTCATGAAGGGGGAATCTAACTATATACAGAATATGTTTTTGTGGATTCAGGCTAGAAACATGTTCATTTTCTGATATTAAGTTGGACATTTTAACATAGGTTCTACGGGAATTGCTCCCATCTGCATCCATCGCCTACAGTTTGCAGCATTGGGCTTCACCGCACTGTCCCGGGGTTTGCCGCTTGGCTCGATAGACTGTATATATATATATATATATATATATCTGATTGATTGATTGAAAAGTTTATTAACAGCTTGTATATTGGGTACAGTACAGTACAGCTCAAAACATACAATTGTTAAGGGGATGCAGACCAGAGAAAGACTTTCGTCTTGTTTACATCAGGGTCCCCCATTTCCAATTCATCATGTCATTTAAGACATATAAGACATATTTGACATACAGATGGCTTATTTACAATTTACATACAGGTTTTTTTTTTTTTACATACAGATTGCTTATTTACAATTTTCATTTTAGATTTCATTCTAATACATCCTAACCGGACATTTAAGACATACCAAGTCTACAGATATACAGTTAGTAACAGAAGGCTTGTTTGAGACACATTGCGGCTCGCCTCGAAAGTAGACGAGAGTAGCCGATCGCAGCCGGGGGAGGTGTCAAAAAGCTCGTCTTAAGTCGGACAGCTCGGAGTCGGAGTCGGCTTGACTGGCTGGGTTTGCAATGGCGGCAATTGCGTTGGCGTTTTTCGTTGCAGATGAAGAGGATGCAATAGAAATCCCACAATTATTATATCACTACAAATGAATGACTCAAGTGTCAGTTCATTTTTAAACAAATCAGTACAAGGGGGGTTGAATACATGTAAAAGACAGAACCACTTATTACTTTTCAAAACTACTTCCGTCAGTGGTCTTGACAAGTTTGCATTTATAAAGAATGCACAAATGTGTATATTCGTTAATGTCAGATATGTACTAAGTAAATGCATTTGTTCCTGCTCAAGATTAGATTCAACTTTATTGTTATTGCACATATTACAGGTACTGAGACAACGAAATGCAGTTTAGCTTCTAACCAGGTGCAACAAGCAGTAAAGTGAAAAGTAATGTACACAACCTACAGAATAAAAATGAATTGAATGATGAATAAACAGTGAGGGGTATGAATACACTAGATATCAGCCTGTGAGCAGCATGAACAGTGTGTATGAATATGCTAAGATATATAAAGTATGAAAACGGTAAGCAGTATAGTATAAAATATATAGATATTAATTTCATGATGATAAACATTGTGGAACAATGATGAAAAATGGGAATGGATGTGGCGACGTAAAACTGACACAAAACAACAACAAACTTTTGCCAGCCAATTGGAGAGTTTCATCAGCAGCACGGGGTAAAAAACCACCAATGAGCGCTCAGCTCGAGATACCAGCGAGACGTTTCCCATCAAGCATTTCGCTTCCGCAGCCCGTGGAGAGGAACTGCGCCAACTCGCCTCGCCTCGCTCTCAAGGCTGCGGGCGTCTTTGTCCCGCGAAATTTCAAAGTCTCATGTGGGCGGGCCTCCAGAGCAAGTCGGACAAAATGACTAACCATCATGCAACGCACTAGCAAGACGTCGATCGCAACTGCGCAGGTCTGCGCAGGTCTTGCTTGTCTCAAACAAGCCTAGTGTCTAAAATGCGAGTATAGAGAGGCGAAGTCCCTCCCTTTCCGAAAGCCTCCATGGGACCCCGGAAGCGGAAAATTATACATTGAAGTCAATGGAGAGAGAAAGGTTATCTTTTGATCCCGTTTGAATTGTGCCACGAATGACACATATGATGTTTGTCAATTTAAAAGAACATTTTGCAAGTCAAAAAAATAAAAATGTGTCGTAAAACTGTGAAGTTACACATTTAGAAGTTACACATTTTTTTGTGTGAAACCGCTCAGTGAACTACAGGTCTCTGGTCTCGCACAATACGCGTCACCATCACAAAGACGGCCGTCACGTTAGCAAATGTCACCTGTTTCTTTCAGAATGAGGTGAAAAGTATAAAACAAGGTGAACATCACTACAAGTCTGGGCATGTTGAGAGCTGTACATACACGAAAGGGGAGTTAGTCGGTTCTGTAAGAGCAGCGGGACCGGCTTTACAAGGTTTCGGTGAGTAATATGAGTGCAATGTGTAACGTTAATGTCAGCTAGCTAACATTAGCTAACAAGGTACACTAACGTGTTTTGTTTTAGTAACTAGTTTTCTCCTTAAGAACTTCGTGGTCTCTGTGTATGCTGTGGATAACATTAGTGTTCACAAGAACAAGGTACACTCCCGTGTTTTGTTTTAGTTGCTCTTCAGATTGAAGCGGCCAGTTGTATATCGACTATACTGTATGTGTGATCTCCTTTTTCTCATTGTGTCATTTGAGTTTATTTGCTGTGTGTAGATTCAAGGATTTTGGTTATCTAGGCACAGCTGTGTGTGACTCCCTCTGGTACACCGGTATGTGTTTTCCTAATGTAGAGAGCATTGATTAATTAATAAACTACACACTGAGTCTAGATCCTGACCAAATCCTTTTTTATTGTTGATCAAATGTTTTTCAAAAATGTATTCATACACATTTAGAAAAATACAATGTACAATCACAACCAATACAACACAAATTACAAAAAATACAGAAAAAACAAACAATAACAACAGACAAGAGGACAAAACTATGGAAAAATAAACCCTCCCACCCCCAGATCCGGACCATCCTTGTATTATTGCTCATTCAATCTATTATAGCATGCTAACAAATGGTACTCACTTTATTTTTACAGATCTGCATGGGAGACGATGGCGCGATGCAGAGCGCTGTCTGTGATTGTGCACAGGAGATGTACAAATGCAGCCACGCTGCAGCATTGGCAATATTTGCCATGTGGCAGATCAGCTCCACAGATGTTGAGTGCCAGTGGAGGAAGCCTGGCACTTAAAAAGTAGTCCAGCCGGTGTCTCAACTTTACCAACAGCGAGAGGAGACATACAACCCACTGGCCAGAGACATCGCCAACTGTCAACTGGGGGGTTGTAAACGAGGCCGAAGGGGTGAAGGCTTTTGTGCAGGCCTATCGGGTGACAGTGTTCGAGTCTGGTCTCTTTGTGAGTGAGTCGGGTGTTTTGGGAGCATCACCCGATGGACTTCTGCAGCCATCTGCCCTGCTGGAGGTGAAGTGTCCACACAGCCAGAGGAACATGACCATCGCGGAGGCAGTCCAGTTACCATCCTTCTGTCTTCGTGAGGAGGGTGGGTCATATATTCTCAAGGAGAATCACCCATACTGGCACCAGGTCCAAGGGCAGCTGCACATCACAGACCGGAGTCTCTGCTACTTTGTTGTGTGGACCACGAAGGAGGCGATCATCATCCCCATCCCCAAAGACCCTGCATGGCATGGAAATCTCCTCCTCCTGGAAAAATTCTACACCCAGCATATGCTCCCTGTGTTGGCCAGTAGAGAGGAGGACATTTCAATAAACATACTCTTAACACCCTCGGACTCTGCGTTGTGTTTCGTATGTGTGATGGGGTGTTATGAAGGGGGGAGGAAAACAGGACACAGCAGATTGGGATTGTGGTGGAGATGCTGAGCAGTTATTTAATTGTTGCATGTAATTATTATTATACTGCGTGCTTCTTAGTTATTCCATCTTTTGCTGTAACATGGATCTGTATGTAACTCTATATTTACTTGTTATCTACCACACTTCCTTCTACATCATACACCATCATTATACATTATGGTGTATATAGGATATATATATTCGTATACATATCTGTAAATTGTATTTTATTTAAACGTCTTTTTGATCTCTCAAACTGAGTAAGATTGACAATAAAGTTGACTTTGAAAAATATATATATTCTTTATGAAAATAGTTGACTGTTGTCAAATGAATCCAAATGAAACGTTGGACTGAACTACAACTACGCCTTTAATTCTCTACGGACTGTTTTTCAGTGGGATGGCAAGTTCCTATCTTTAAACATTTATTAGTTTTTTCTCAGAACAGATTTGATTTTCTGAAGTTAATTTAACTTTGCCGACCATGTAAGGTCATCATTAAAAGGTAGGTACAATCAATTTGTTTAGGGTTGACTAAAATAATGAAAAACATTCATTTGGATAATTTACTGACAGAATAAGAAACTCAATGATGCTCTACTCACCTGTTCCCTTTTTATAAAGTGAAACAGTTGAAACGATAGATTTTAGTAAACTTAAAAACAACCTTCTCCAAAAGCTATCAAGGAATATACCGAATACTTGTTTTAGAACTTTATTACATATTTTTATATAAATAGTTTGAATGATCCATAATTGACAGAAGCTTGTGTTTACACTGACCTGTTACTCATATATTAATGTCTTTGTAACTTCAGTAAACCACTACCTCACTAATTTCTTTCATTCATCACGGTTCAGTAAACTAAGTGATACATGAACCAGTTTAATCATTATGATAACGTAGGATTGCAACTCTTTGAAAATGTAGGTGGCTCTTAAAAGAGCTGTGTGTTTGGGTGTGCTGGTCTCAGGTCAGTCTAAGCCCTCTCTCCGCGGATGCGGCGGGCCAGCTGGATGTCCTTGGGCATGATGGTGACCCTCTTTGCTTGGTTCATCTTACTGGGGGGCAGCTACATGGATGTCGGTGCAGTCCACAATCATTGCGCAGTTGAAGGCAGAATGAATTTATTATTGACTCCGAATTAAGCACAACTTCATGTCATACAATACAATGACTTTATTTGTAATTGTGTAAAAAAATATGAGCATTGATTAGCAAGCAGGACCTGCAGGAACAGAGAACGGTGATGGATGGAGCTGGGAAGAGAGAAGAATAAAGAAAACAGATCAACTTTATTATCGGATATTAAAAATTCAATTTCAAAACAAGTTGCCGCTCCTACAGTTTTCTAGTATGTAAAGATGATTTCACATGACCTATGCAACATATCACACTCAATACATGTGTGTCTCTGGGGGGTGCATTGTGCCTTTGATGTATATAAATAATATACCATAACCAAATACTATTACGTACAGTGGAAATCAGGTTGCCAGAGCAGGTCAGTGTGCATGTTCCTCAACGTCTCAGCAGTTACAGGTGAGGTAAAGAAAATAAAAGAGAAAAAGGTCAGTAACAACACTTTAAAGTAACAACACTTTGAATAATTATCTCTTCTAACAATTTTCTCTCAATAAGCACACAACGACTGTCTTTCCAACAAACAGATTGTCATCACAATGAAACACGTCCAGAAGAATGACATGCAAAGCTCCCTGCCTGCCTTCGACTCTCCCTGAACTGCTTCCTTAGCACCCGGTGGAGGGCGCAGTAGGCTACTCTTCAAATGTTTCACGAAATACTTACCATCATGTTTGGTTACTGTTTAACATTTTAGTTTACTTCATGTAATAAAATAATAACTTCATGGTAAGGCTACTAAAAATGACAAGGCTAAGTAATGTAATGCTAACTAACGTGCTCGCTACTCGTCGCTACTAGCTAGGTAGCTAACTTGACTATGTTCCATGCACAACATGTATATTATGATATTACCTGATATGTCTGATCCTTTCATCAGACGGGAAGCGATAGAACGAGCAAGTGGTATGATCACTTTTGTGATTACAACCTGGTACAAAGCACACAGGCATCTTGTAAAAGTGAACCAACCACTTGGAGCATTATTGCCTGTGACATCACTTACGCGACCCAGAATGGGATTTGGGATTTGTAGTCTTTGTAGTCGCGTATTTTTCATAGTCTTATATTTCAACAGTTTTACGACAAAATGTGACTTTTTTGACATGGAAATGATTGTTTAAGATTGACAAACATCATATGTGTAGTTCGTGGCACAATTCAAACGGGATCAAAAGATACGTTTTCTCTCTCCATTGAATTCAATGTATAATTTTTCGCTTCCGGGGTCCCATGGACCGGAAGTAGATGGGCGTGACTTCGCCTCCCCATATACATAGATGGGGGGGGGGAAGCTGTCCATTGAACGACAGGTTGAGATTTGTACCATTACCGGGGCCAGAATAGGCCAGAAGGGCCAGAAGTCGGTTTGATTGCATTCGGATTCGATTGCTTATACTGTCTGAGTAGCCCGGATGATGCTGCATCGCAATTTTTGACGTCGAATTTTATACACCGAATTTTTTTACATCGAATTTTAAACACCAAAAATATTTGACGTCGAATTTTTTTCACTTGAATTTTTGGGATCTGAATTTGAACATTCGAATTTTTTTAACTTGAATTTTTACATTTTTATTTCACATCGGTAAATTCGGATTAAAACAAATTCAGATAGGCCTACATGATTTTCAAAGTAATTATTTTCAATGCTTTCGGTGTCTGATCAAATTCAAATACTTCGGTCTCTTGTTTGCTTCCATAACGTTTATACAGACAGGACGTAACAATAATGATAAAAAAAAAGATTTAAAAAAAAAAACTGAAAAGGAAGTGACGAATGAACTTCGACACCTCAAATACGGAGCGAAAAGTTAAACCAGAAAAATCAAGACTATGAGCTACCACTAAACAACTCACAGTCTGAAAATTACCATTAATACAAACCCTGAACGTTTACTTTTCGTTTTAAACATCGTTTTAAGGTGTAAACGTGTCATTTAGAGCTGTAAACGTGTCATTTAGAAATGCGCGTTCCCGTGACAAGGTTACCGCCGTTTGGCCACAACGAATATTCTCATCAGACTCCGGCGCACTTCCTGGGGGCTTGGGCTCGCTCTCTCCGGCTCACTCACTGTACGTGACGTCAGACCAACATGGCGGCCAAGGTGACTTCGGCATCGCTCTCTTCGCGATTTTCGACCCTCTACTCTAACATGTCTGCATGTCTTCTGTTGGTTTTCGTGTGTAGGACTTATGACAGACATTCTCCCTGGTGCTGTCTGGGCAGGGGGTCTGTGGGGTGGTGGGCTCTGAGGCTGCTGTAGCATCACTGGGCTAGCTGCAGCCCGGCATTAGATAATGCTAAACAGCTATTGCTATCGTGATAAAAGCCACTAACGCGAGCTGGAGTCGCATCTTTACGTAGCAGCCGATGTTTCGTCCTTTTACCCTCGCCCTCTCGCCTTTTGCAGATTTAAAGCTTAACATGACATTGCCACGGTGTGTGTCCTCTTCATATGAGAGTAGTTTGTGTTTGCTAGCCGGCTACCCAGCTGTGATGTTCGTGTGGTCTTTTGTAGCAGTTTGGCTGATGGGTTATTGTGTATTTATTTAGCTATATAAACATGCTTAACTTGAGAATGTGTTTGCCTGTCGCCTATTTCTCCTTCACAGCAGTGGACATGTAAAAGAGACATTTACCCAGAGCAGCCCGCTTGTTTGGCTTCATGTTGTGACCCACACAACGCCTGCACCTTTATTTGGACATGTACAAATCGGTTTTATAACAACAGTTTTATAATTGTATTTCAATGTGCACTGTTGTAGGTGCAATCTACCAAGCGCGGGGACCCAGCTGAGCTGAAATCAATCTTCCAGAAGGTACGGTTTGCTCATATTACATCACAACACAACCAGCCTTAAATGTCACGTAATGAATGTTACTTTGTGTCATTGATAATAATGTGTGTGCACAGCATATACATATGCCAGCTGTATTTGTGAACCAGTGTAGAAAATAGCTCCACAGGACTGTTTGAGGAATGAGCATACGTTTGTCATGGGGTTTGAATTACAGCATTAGCCACAGTTAAAAGTCCAGAACAGACTCCTGTTACATTATAGCAGAACTGACTGTAACTGAATAGATTGTCTGTGGTTATATTCATCAGTTAACCTAAAAATATTGTGTTTTTGACACAAGTTTAAAGCCTAAACACGACCGTGGTTCAAAATTGTTGAGTCAGCAACAACTGTTGTGAATGGAGCTGTTTTTGGTTCAGTGTTGAAAGAGAAGTGATGCTTCTCTCAGTCTAAATCTGCTATAATTGTCATGACAAGTTCAGGGAATGTTTTCGAGGGTTTTCAAGTCAGTGGTTTCCATGATAGCGTTGGTAGTCAGTAGTAGAGCATTATACTTTTAATCTGAGGATCCAGAGTTCAAGTCCCTATTTAGGCATACATGTCTGTTTTTGTTTCACTACCTGCAGTGCAGCACAAGAAAGGGCCTGAATGTCCTTTTACTTAACAGAGCATAGAGCACAGTGTCACATCAGTGGTAGTGTTATGTATGTCAAAACATTTGGAGTCACAGTAAAGGGTGATGCATGTCATAGGATAGGAAAGACTGACCTATGTGAGAGCATGCAATGTGTAATAGGAGTGGATCTGGGTAACCTTCACCTTACTTCACTGTGTCCTGCATGCTGAGAGTGCGTGATCCACTGTGTGGTAGCCGTGCGGGCCAGCAGTTGTCAAATATCTCTAGCTAAAAACATTAGTGCACGTGTTGCTACTCATGCTTGTGCATGTGGGCCATTCTGACATGTCACGCTGCAATGCAACGATAAATGACCTTGGTTATTCAGGTGCAGTTTGAATCACCAGCAAAGTTCAGTTGGAAGACCTATGACAGTGCTGAGGATTTTATGAGCCACTGACCTAATAATAGTCTTATTTGAACACTTTTGTTAATAATTTGCACCTGTAACAAGGTCGAATTAGCATTTAAAAAAATAAGTCAGTTTATCATAATGAAACATGCACCGTATTATAATGTTTACACATTCAGGCCGTTGTGTCCTCGGGCAAGACACTTCACCAGAATTTGCTCCTGTGGGTATTGTCCACAGTAGATGACCATTACATGTAGTTCTGATCTGTATGTGTAATGTGTATTTGTAAAGCGCTTTGAGAGTCATTGATAAAGCGCTATAATAAATATAAGCATTATTATTATTATTATTATTATTATTATTATTACACAGCTTGTCGCACAACATTTCAACTAATAACAGAGAGCCTACATCATGTTGACCAATGGTTCTCACAAAGGCAGGTTATTAGCTAGGGAGCTGTTAACAAAGCTGCTACAGCTAATATCAAATCACTCTGTTGAGATGGATTAACTCCAAGTTCTGTAAATGCTGCCCACAATTTTCATATGTTACTAACGGGAAGTGTAAAGGCACTGTAGATTATATAAATCGTTTTCTATTTGTGTATAAGGAACACTTTTTGTAATTGTTCCCAAAAAATATCAGAGACGATTAAGTTAATGTAGGCTTAAGGGAAAATAGTTAAGTGTCGGTGTTGATTTGATTTTCCCGGGGTCCCCCACAGTATGCCAGTGTTGCGGACAAGGATGGAGAGAGGTTCATGACCTCAGGAGACTTTGTCCAGAGGTATATAGGACTCCACACGCAGATCCACCACAACCCCAAAACTGTGCAGCTCATCGCTGCTGTCGCTGACACCACAAAGGACGGGTAGGTACCCACACACACCCACTGCATGAACACACATACAGCTTATCTTTAGTAATTGACAGTTTATTGAGCCCTGTCTGATCTGTACTTGCAATTATTGCTACTAACTGATCAGATAACACTCCTAATAACTCCTGGCTCCCAGACTGTTAGAGCATGTGGTTATCAGTGCACAATTTACCAACACTCTACTGACCGAGGTAATTACTGTTTTTACACATAAATGAACATCTTTTTATCTTCCAGCTGTTTCTCTATGGCCTTTTAGTTAACGCTATAGCATGTTACTGTTTATGTTGCACATCAACATATACTTTATGCTTAATTCGCATGATTTATGTGAATTATGCCCTGTGACGTTTTTGATGCATATGTTTAACAATATTTATTTTTCTCCTTTAACACACATATCAGGCTGATCTCGTTCCAGGAGTTTCTGGCATTTGAATCGGTGTTGTGTGCGCCTGACGCCCTCTTCATCGTAGCCTTCCAGCTCTTTGACAAGAATGGAACTGGAAACATTTCCTTCGGTACGAGCAAAATGAACAAACCTCTGTATGCTCTATTATGGAGTTGAATTGCAGAGGCACTGTTGTGATGCAGTGCTTTATCATTACAGCATTTTCCATGTTTCCCTGCAGTGCAATGTTGAGAAAGATTTTCCTAATGTGACATCGCTAATCAGATTACTACTCAGTCGTGGACTTACACAATAGCTCTCATGCACCTTTTTGTTAATTCCCTCACAACCTTTATTTACTTATTTACATTACATTAAAATACTGCTTTTTTGTATATACGTTTGTGCCGCAGATAACGCACGGGACATCTTCAGCCAGACCACAGTGCACCACCACATTCCCTTTAACTGGGACTGTGAGTTCATCCGTCTGCACTTCGGCCACGACCGCAAGAAACGCCTCAGCTACCTGGAGTTCACTCAGTTCCTGCAGGTGTGCAGATGATACACATTGTTTCCCCACGTTTTCACTTTGATCCTTCTTCCTCGAGACAGATGCACTCAGCCTTGTGGTGTCATGTTTGTAGGAGCTGCAGTTGGAGCATGCACGCCAAGCGTTCGCCCAGAAGGACAACGGGAAGAACGGCGTCATCTCCGCCATGGACTTCAGTGATATTATGGCCACCATCAGACACCACGTGCTCACACCGTTTGTGGAGGAAAACCTCGTCTCTGTGAGTGTGTCTGTGTGCATGGAAACAACAGTCATTGGTAGTGTTTTGACTGTGGCCAAGGAAAACAATCAGTTTTTATTAACTTATTGTTATTTGTTTTAGATAACCTAAGTTTGACTTATTTAAATTACTTGTCATAGCTGGAAGCTCATTCATTTCTTTGCGTTGTTCTAAGATTTTACTAAATGTACTAATCTAATTTTTTTGTATGAGCAAACTGTTCAAATTAAACTTAAAAAAAAGTACTTGGTCACAGGCTATTGGCAGTAAGATTCTCCCTGACCTGTGGGTTATAAAAGTGTACACACTCAGCACAGGTAAATCCTTATTCCCTTTGCATCTGGGATTATTAGTCTTAGAGGATAATACTGCCTATTTTCAATTTGGGCCCGCTGCATTTCAAGTTTACATAATCTTTCAGGCTAAGCCGACGCTTTTTGCTATATTCGTTCCCTTAATTATAAGCATGAGATACATTATTATAGCACAGGTTGTCAATAAAACATATAGTACAATATGATAACTAAAATAAAGAAGTTAAGATACTCGGATACTTGGCCCTTCTGAAGAAAAGAGAATTCTACGTTACAGCTTAAATTGACATAGGATGGTATTTGGTCATATTTGAAACTTTGGATCTTGTATTTCTCGGCTTAAATTGATCAAAAAGAAATAACATTTTTATTTAAATAAAACCTATATGTGGTATGCCTTTCTTCTACCAGGCTGCAGGTGGCAGCACTTCCCACCTGGTCAGTTTCTCTTACTTCAATGCCTTCAACTCCCTTCTGAACAACATGGAGATGATTCGTAAGATCTACAGCACGCTGGCTGGCACGCGAAAGGACACGCTCGTGACCAAAGGTGCCCACATTGTTACTTTGTTTTGATATTGCATCGTTGACTTTCAGCTACAGATGTTGCATGAGAGTGACTGGAATGTCCAACCAAAGTCATTTTCTCTCATTCCATGTCTCTGCAGAGGAGTTTGTTCATGCTGCCAACCGCTTCGGTCAGATCACCCCGATGGAGATTGACATCCTGTACCAGCTGTCAGCCCTGCACTCCCCCTCTGGGTAAACACTCTCTCTGAGACTGTGATCAAATAAAAGTGTCGCTCTTAAAATGCTCTGTACTAAAGTGACAAATACTGAAAAACAGATATGTTGGATGTAAATAACGGGGGAACTATACATCTGTCTCCCAGGCGCCTGAATCTCGCTGACATCGAGAGGATAGCTCCGTTGGAGGAAGGATGTCTGCCCTACCACCTGGCTGAAACCCAAAAACAGGTAGGATGACAGAAAAGGTATAATTGACATCATTATAATCTTATTTCAAAATGTACATTTCTAATTCCATATGTGAATTTGCGTCAGACCCACGGGGACAGCTCCAGGCCGGTGTATCTGCAGGTCGCTGAGTCTGCCTACCGGTTCGGCCTGGGCGCCATCGCTGGAGGTCAGTTCTCCTCAGGCACAGCAACACTTGACATATATAACTTTATGTATATTGGGTCTTGCTAAGTCTGAATTGGGTCACACAGCTACGGGAGCCACGGCCGTGTACCCCATCGACCTGGTGAAGACTCGGATGCAGAACCAGAGGTCCACAGGCTCCTTTGTTGGAGAGCTGATGTACAAGAACAGCTTTGACTGCGCTAAGAAGGTGCTGCGCTACGAGGGCTTCTTCGGCTTCTATAGAGGTAGGCCAGCTGCAGTCTTACACCAGGGATTTGTTTTTGTTTTTTTCCGTCTTCTTAGACTCCTGTCCTTAATACTGTTGTTATTGTTTCATGTCATTCCTTCTTTGAACCTTTTTTATAATGACATTTATTCAAGGGTTGAGAAAGCCTTCAGTAGGTATTCGAGTGTGCTTCTGCCATTTTTATTTATTTAAAATATTCATTTGATCAGTTGAAGCATTTTAATTTAGTTAACATTGAATGAGGCAAATATAAGACTATGTTTTGACATCAAACAGAAAACTATTTGGAAATTGATTGTTAGCCACTTTGAAAATTCACACGCATCTGGCTCTATGAATTTGCAGAATTTTCTCCAGTCACAATAACATGCCTCTTTGGTGCCACCCACATTGAAGCTTTTCTACACAGTATTGCACTTTTGAAATAACAAGCCCGTCTGTATCAGAATCTGTGTGTGGGTTTATTATGGTATATATTTGGTTAGGAAGAATCATACAAATGTTTTGTTGTGACATTTTTATGTCATTAAACTTCCTTATCTTTCACATCCTTTTTCATTTCTTCCTGATACCCCCTCTTTGCGCCTGTTGGCTTAGTAACACTAATGAAATTAGATTCTTATGTCACTCATATCCCATGATGCTCCACAGGTCTGGTCCCTCAGCTTATAGGCGTAGCACCCGAGAAGGCTATCAAACTCACCGTGAGTATCTCCCCTCTCATACACAAACCACTCATTACACACTTTGTCATGTGCCAATTGTAATACCGTGATGTATTTTACGGGAGCTTCTGCACATCAATGTTAATAATATAAGCGTACACATCACATTACATGAACAGGAGGGATTTGAGATGTGGATGAAAGAAACCACATTCAAATGTCACAAAGTCAAGATAACTGATAGATGTTCAGTATTTTCTTAATCGTCTCTGTTTGTGTCCCTCAGGTGAACGACCTTGTCAGAGACAAGTTCACCGGCAATGACAACTCTATTCCTCTTCTTGCTGAGATCATATCTGGAGCTTGTGTAAGTACCAGGTCCAAATCACTTTCCTGCTCCACCTGTTTGCTAATGCATTAAATAAATAATAGACGAGAAGAAGAGATTCTCTGAGGGCTTGTGACTGATTTGTTTTAACGGCTGTTGAAAAGTAACTCCTGCATGACGAGTGAGTTTATATGTTGTAATAACTTGCTTGCAGAGTTCCATTACTAACACAGGGCTGCGATGCTACATCACATCCGGGATTCAATTGCCATTGTCCAATGCAACATGTTTTCTGTTTCTGTTTTGATAGCGTTGTTCTTCCTTACACACATTGGCCCAGCACACCTTACCCTCCGAGGAAATGGCAAAGTAAATGAATGATGGATTCATGTTTTATTTTTGATATGTTTCATGAGCAAGACTTGGCCTGATCCCTCAGCAGTGTGCATGTGAGATGCAGGAGCAGTCATCTTTTTGAATGGAAATATGTGGTCAAGCCCTTCTCCCTCTCCATGTCTCCAGGCTGGAGGCTCTCAGGTGATCTTCACCAACCCTCTGGAGATTGTGAAGATTCGTCTGCAGGTGGCAGGCGAGATCACCACTGGACCCCGAGTCAGCGCTCTCAACGTGATCCGTGACCTGGGCTTCTTCGGCCTCTACAAGGTAATGTCGTCTTCTCTCAGGCTGCCCAATGATGCGTGCGCAGGTAGTGGTTAGCATTGTCTTTGTATGAAAAAGGTCCTTATTTAATTAGCTGGCTCTCACTCTTTCTTTTTGAAAGTCTACTCTCAAGTCTCATACATGTGTCTGTCTAGGGTGCTAAAGCATGTTTCATGAGAGACATCCCCTTCTCTGCGATCTACTTCCCTGCGTACGCCCACCTCAAGACTCAGTTTGCTGATGAGCAAGGCAGGCTGGGCGCTTTGCAGCTTCTCACTGCCGGAGCCATTGCAGGTAACTTCAGATTATGACCCAGAGCAGCAGAGGCCTTCAGTCTGCGCTGTATCTGCATTGTATTTACTAAATACTGCCAAAGAGAGATTACAAAATACCCTTTTAATCACCGTTTCAATTATCAGGATATCGTTTGTTTTTTTGTCAAGAAGTCATTAAAGCCATTTCCTGTATCTTTTGTAGATAGAAAAATATCAATTGACCCATTTTCGTTTAAGATGGCCATGCACACATCATGTAAAAGATACAAATTGAGGACTAGCCTATTGTCGTTTCATTGATAATAGTGAAAGCATTGTTTGGCAATTGCAAATGATCAATATTAACAATCTACATTCCTTGATTATGTCATTCTTTATGTAGCCTGCCTGTCAATCGTTTTCAGGCACATGGACTGGCACCATTTGATTTCAGATACCCTGTTATTGATTATAACGGACTCATAGAGACAACACTTTACACAGGTAAACATGCATCATCTGACTTCTTTGTAACTCTATTTCCCAGGTATCCCTGCAGCCTCCCTGGTGACGCCTGCCGATGTCATCAAGACCCGTCTGCAGGTGGCAGCGAGGGCAGGACAGACCACCTACACGGGGGTCATCGACTGCTTCAGGAAGATTATGCAAGAGGAGGGCTTCAGGGCTTTGTGGAAGGGAGCTGGAGGTGTGCACCCGCATGCATACACACAGTGTTTGTGTGTGTCCAGATATTTATTTGCATGTGCACTGTGTTAAATTGTCTCTGTGTTTCCTCCAGCTCGTATGTGCCGGTCCTCTCCTCAATTCGGCGTGACTCTGGTGACCTATGAGCTCCTGCAGCAGTGGTTCTACGTCGACTTTGGAGGACAGTAAGTGGACTTTTTAGATAAAAGGAAATTGAGCAGTTAAGTAACTACCGTGGGCTTTTTTTTACCAACGTAGACGTGGAAGGTGGTCGGGGAAGCACATGAGGATGCATCAGCAGTATAGAATTACAGAACATCTGGTTTTAGATGCAGGAAATGCAGTTTAGTGCCTTTTTTAGTTTTCAGCATATTTTTATGATTATCAGAATATCTTGTATTTTGGCCAGGATAATAGTTTCAATACATTTTCAAATGATGCCTAAATACTCGATAATAAATTAAGACTATGAAGATTAAAAGCAACATTTGAACTCATCACTTCCTCTCTGCAGTCGTCCCGCGGGATCCCAGCCCAAGTCTCGCATCTCAGAGCTTCCTCCCATCAACGCCGACCACGTGGGGGGCTACCGCCTGGCCGCTGCTACCTTCGCAGGGGTGGAGAACAAATTTGGCCTCCACCTACCCAAGTTCAAGTCCTCCGGGGTGGTGTCCATCCAACACCCAGAGCCTGTCGCTGCCACGCCAGCCTCGGACCCTTAGAGGTCTGAACCTCCACGTCATTCTGCCATCCCTCCTCCTCCTCCTCCTCCTCCTCCTCCTCCAGGAGCCAGACACTCGCATAGATACACAGTTTAGACACACTGCACACGTAGGGGCATTTGATTTAGGAACAAAGCAACAGCAGGGTGAAGGTGTGCTCGACTGGCTGCTGCTGTGGAGTGCTGACTGTGTTGTGTCTTCAGTGGCTGCTCGCTCCTGGCCTCCATCTTTTGTGTTCTCCTCTCCAGCTTTCATATGAAACTGCACTCCTCTCTTTCTCATGAGTACCTGATTTGATTTATATTCAGTTTCTGTCTGATACTCAGTGTGACTCTCTTATTGGACAGCGGGCATAGCAAATATTAGATTGGTCGGCATGGTGTGCGGGGCTTCACTCTCGATTGGTCCTCCCACATGAGGTGACATACTGTACATATTGTATAACTGTCCTGAGCCAACGTAATGACGGGAAGGAAGAAAGTTACAAGCTCCGTGAGGTTCAGTTGGGATCATTATACAGTGACTGTAATGTTAGGGCGATGTGGGGCCTTCCTGGTCTCTGAGAATCACTTACTGATGTACAGAACTTTTCAATTAAGTGTTTTCTTGTTAAAACAAGAATCATGAGAAGAGAATTAGATATTAATACATTTAATGTATCGCATTCAACCATTGTATTTTATTGAAATAAATCATCCATATGGTTTTAATTTTAACAATATGTCTTGAGTTTTATTCCAATGGAAAAGTGCAACCGTTAACTGTATCAAGAACAGTTAGAAGGGTAAGAATACAGTACAATTAGTCATTGCACAATACTGATCTTCTTCATGGTTTATCAAATATGGTTGCTACAGTGCATTTTTATTTATTTTTTTAGCTCATTTGAAACATTAGAGAAAGCGTATGAAGCTGACATGTATACCAGCCTGCTGCATCCTGGATGGAAAATACAAATCAATTCATGGTCTGGGTTAAACATTTCCAACCTCAGCTTTACAACTTGATTTAAACCTGAACGTAGTTTATTTGGATCCTCATAAAGAGGACAGTCAGGAAACTGTTTCAACTACAGTTACAGAGTATAAAACAATAACCTTTGGTACAGAAATCACTTTGAACTGTACTACTGTCAATACATTCAAGGCAAGTATAGGAGCATATGTTGCCTAGCAGAAAGCTTGTAGTGCTAATCTTAGGAATGTACTACTCAAGCTTTAAGTACAAAGCAGCATTTGTTAAACAAAACAAAACATATTTAAATAAGTGCAACCATCAGAATAAATATTAAATATTGTAGTGGTTGAAATGTAATAATGGCACACTTCTGCACAGGCCAGAGTGCCTGAGTCAGTTAGCACGTTAGCTGATCTAGTCATCATATTCAAGTGCTGCTGAGGATAAAGAGGTCTGATAATGATATGTCAGCTGTTCTTTGTTCGCTCTGCAGAAACACTTTGCCAGCCGTGTGCAAAAGCGTGTCTGGGAAAAATATTAAAACATGTAAAAACACTCAAATGGTAATAAAAGGTGCAGGTACAAAGGTTTGCATATTTAAAAAAAGGACTGAGTTTGCTGAGGCCTCAGGAGAAGAGCAGTGTCTGCAGCCCTGAGGGTTTCCTCAAAGCTAGAAGTCCCATCTATGCTGAAAATCACTGTATTCCTGCAGTTCAACTTTCAACCACTTCCCTGTGGGATCTGTTCTACTGCTGCTACGAGTGACATTCTTTGTCCCTACCGTCGTACTCTAATACACATCTAAAACTTGTCTGAGGCTGTCTTTTCTATTCATTCTAGCTCTGCAAATCTCCTCAGGCCCATTCATGTAGTAGTAGGTGGAAAAGCTGGAAGCCAGAGAGTGGAGAGCTCTCCTCTGGCAGTGTGGTGTAGTGTGCTATAGGGGGTGTAGTGTACTGGAGGGAAACTTATGAGCGTTTGTCAGTGTGGGGTTTGTATCATCAGGCGTTGGCCAGTTCCTCAGCCTCATCTCGGTTCTCGTTGATCTCAGCCAGCGTCCTGACGAAGCGCGTCCACTCATCAGCCTTAGGCACGCAGATTTGCTGCAGAGAAAAGAATGGACCAGGCATTTAATAAGCAGTTTAAGGTTTAAACCTGTAAGTAAATTCCATATTGAAATAACCAAGGCATCATAGTAACATGAGCAGCCTCTCACCTCCCCTACGTCGTACACCTGCACCTGTCCGTCAGAGTCCCCGGTGGCGATCTCTTTGCCAGAGGGAGCCCACCTCACCCGGTTCAGGGCTGGAGCCCCCTCCACATACACACTGGCAGTGGGAACCTAAAAAACACACACCAGCTTACAAATTGCCGATTTACAGATGATGAGCTGTTTCCCATTCTGAAACCACCACATATCCATGTTTATGAAGTATAATATTGGGAATAAAAGCCAATAATACTGTTATTTCTATGTAGGATATATGTTTATTCAATTGAGGCGAAAAAATAAATAACCCTTTCAGTAATCCAGCATTTTTTGGTTTAGATAATTAGTTATGCTAATACCCTGCTGGCTTCAGCTGAATAGTGACTGAGTGTTACTATTGGAATTGTATAAATCTTATCCTCTTTTTATTATTTTTAATTTATATATTTGTTTATGTTATGACAGTTTTCCTAAAATTGTTCTCTATTTTTTTTTTATTACTTTTATGTATGCACCATGACATCAAGTCAAATTCCTCGTACGTGTCAACCTACCTGGTAATAAACCTGTTTCTGATTCTCTGACTATCCGCAATAAAGTGAAAGTGAAAAAGCGCACTTCCAAAATGAAACTTGTACTTTGAAGGGTGACATTTCAGTTCTAGGTTTCAGTGCATTGTGTGTGCGCATACTTCTGTGTCATTGTTGAGGTTCCACAGGTCCAGACGTCCAGCCAGGTCCACACAGGCGAACAGAGCCGGGTGTGTTGGAGACCACATGGCATCATAGACATAGTCACAACTGTCCTCAAACGAGTACAACGGACGGGTACTCTGTGGAGAAGAACAGAGGGGGAAAGGGATTTATGATAAGAAACAAGACAAATACTGCATCTTATAGTGTAACAGCTTGTCTTTGACTGTAAATGTCTCACCTTGGTGCTCCAGAGTTTGACGGTCCAGTCAAAAGAGGAGGAGATGAAGAGATGAGAGAAGTCGACGGGCCCTCCGGCGCTGTGGCAGCTCAGACCGGTCACCGGACCATGATGGCCCTCAAACACCTCAGTAATACCCGCCTTACTGTAACACACACACACACACACACACACACACACACACAAATTACTCTGAGTGCTCTCCACTAACTAATACCTTGTTTCCCCGCAAGGCTTTTCCAGTACTTGTTGGAAGTGTTGCTGCATGCTGGTTGAGAACCAGACATAAATGTGTGCTTTGGTGCTAATGAAGGCAGAGGTCAAAGGTCACACACCTCCCGTGGCGACAGGCTGTGTACACCGAGCCATCCTCGCTCCCCACCACAAAGTTGTTCACGTCTCCCAGAGGGAACGCCATGGAGGTAACGGCCACCGCTTTGCTCTGTTTGAAAACCAGCTCCAGACTGTCCTGCAGGGAGAACAACACACAGCCTCAGTCTCTGACATCTGATACTAGTAAAGGAAGCCTGTGCATCATGCATTCAAGTGTAATGTACCTGTGGCTGGGAGAGCATGTCCAGGCTCCAGGAGCACATTTTGCCATCAGTGGAAATGCTGATCAGGTTGTTAGCGTTTTGGGTTCCGACCACATTCACACAGTAGACTGGGTGCTGAGAGAAGAGCACAGACAGAGGAGTTAGACAACTGACACTTCATGTAAGAAAAACATGGCTGTAAAACGAAACCTAATATAAACAGTTGTGTTGATCATATTAGATGAACTCAACTTAAGAGTGTCTGTAGAACAAAGGTGTGTAAGCTCCAGCGCCTTACTGTGTGTGCAGCTGCAGACAGGGGAGTTCTCTGAACGGGGGTGCGCTTGTTGCTCCTGTTGTCCCATAAGACAATCTGTCCGGAGTACGTCCCACCCACCACCAGGTTGGGGTGAAACTTTGCGAAACCGGCTGACATCACCTCTGACTAGAGGAAGAACAATTAAAAACAGCTTAAATATATCAGCGAAATATTTGTTTTGTCTTAAAAGGTCACCTATTATGCAAAGTGCACTTTTTCATGTCTTTTATATTTAAATATATATTTCCTTTTTTATTCCACGGACCCAGAATCAGCACTTCTCTAACAGGGCTGAAGGGGTGTGAGGCACGGCTAGAAAGGTGATGGTTTGGTATTATGAGCAAAACACTTCATAGACATGTTTTTTATATATCTGAGACCTATAATATATTCCTAAAAATAGTATAATATGAGGCCTTTAAGCCTAAAACAATTAGATTTGTAATGTGAATTCTTCTTGAAATAATGATTTTAAGCCTGTAGTTTGTAGCGAAATTCCATGTGAATACTTTCCTCACCTGGCAGTGAAAGATGTACTCTGGTGTTTCCTTCTTGTACTTCAAGTTCCAGACCAGAGCCACTCCATCAGGCTCATGGGGGGAATCCTCGTTGTTGTTATACGAGGCCACCAGCAGCTCTGGATACTACGAGGACGAAATTAGACGATTATAAACTCAGTGAAGCAAGGAAACACTTATTTAAGAGTCACAAATGAATGACCATATTGATCTATTTGGATGAAAAACAAACCGACCTGAGGGGACCAGTCCAGACAGGTGACCACTCTGTTTTTAGTCCAGCGCTCATCTGCAAACTGCCTGTTCAGAACCAGCTTAGCCCCTGCCTGCAAGTCACTGCGATGAAAAACATTACAAATGATCAACCCTGTCTATCCACCCATCTGTGATTGAACCCAACGTTTACTGAGTGCCTCACCCCTCCTTATCCTCTAGATCTCTGCCGCTGTAGTCGAAGCAGACGTCCACGTGCTCAGCCAGAGCTCTCTCCACAATCCTGCTGCCCCGCTCGAAGAACGACAGGAAGTCTTCAGAGTGCAGGACCTGCAGCTTTTCTTCCTCCGTCAGCTCTTTGGGACCGTCTATGCACAAATAATTCAATATAGAGAACAAATACATTACCAGAAAAGATCTCGCTTACTGGTATCAAAATTCTGGATGGATAGAAATGTGTTAAAGTACTGGTAGGAGTAAGAAAATGAACAGTTGAGACTATTTCCTTACCGTCCTCCTGCCCTTCACCGTCATCTTTCTCCTCCTGGGCATCATCTGCTGTAGGAGGAGCAGTCATCTCCTCATCCTCTTCCTCATCTGACAACAGATGTTGGTTTTATTTCGTTTTTATTCAGTTTGAAATAGGCCAAGGTAAAACATTTGGATGTTTTTGTACCTGCTTTTTGATCAGAGTGTGTCAGTGCCTCAGTGGCTGTCTGTGTTTCTTTGCAGTACGACACCATTTCCTTCGGTGCAAAGTCCACCTGGGTCAGTTTGGACATGCCCAGCCTCACAGCTCCACGTCTACACACACATATCATGGAGGAAATAAGCACACGCATACACAGGTTTGCAAAATCAGGCCGATTTTGATGCAAATTGTACACGTAAAGACATAAATAATGATGCGCAGACATAATACAAACACATTGAGACAAATCTAAAATGAAACCACAAAAAATGTAATCAAGTTGGAAGACAAGCTAAAGGAGAGAGGAGGAGCAGTACCCCATGAGCTCAGAGTCGGAGTGCAGTTGCAGAGTAGAGGGGTCAGGATCCCAATGCAATGTCCTAATACAGCCAAACCACCAGACGGTGTTAGTAAGAGAAAGACAGGACAGACAGAAAGAAAAAAGGAAAACAGAGAGGATGAAACCAAACACAAAAGACAGGCAAAAGGAAAGCCAATACAAATGTGAGAGGTGAGAGAGGAGGAGAGACAGAGAGAGAAGGAGGGCGTGTTAATTTGAGAAACATCAGCGTGCCGGTGAAAAGGCAAAAAGGAGACAGGTCAGAAATCATTAAGTATTTTTAACATATCAATACACACACACAATTACCATGCAGGTACAACCTAAAAAAGTTACCTAACACAACCGATCCCCATCACTCTCTGTCACACACATACACAATACACACACACACATGCACAACACACACACACACCTTGGTCCTGCGTTTCCATCCCCAGAATCCTGGCTTCCTGCATCGCTGCCCACTGATTTGTTGGAGGGAGACATGGGGGCGGGGACTAGGTAGTGAAACAGACACGTATCCTCTGTTACTACCCTCAGGGGCTGAGCTGCGAGTGTGTGTGCATGGTAGTAAGTCAATGAATGAGTGAGTGAGGAAGTGAGTGAGGGACAAAGGGAGTGAGGCATGGAAGAGGTGCGTGAATGAGTGTGTGAGTTTGCATGCAGTAAGGAGGACAACACAAAAGGACAAAGGGGAGAGAAGAGAGAATGAAAATAAATGGCAGGCAGGTTTTTTAGGTGTCATGCACAAACAGTAAACGACACGTACAAATGTTCAGATGTTGTGTGAGGTGGGGAGAGGGGGGGGGGGGGGGGGGGGGGGGGGTGTGGCAGTGACAGAAAACCAAGCCAAACCACAAAGTTAGAGGTGACTTTTCTTATAAACACTGCGATTGCAAGCTGACACTCAGAAAACGATGGGACATAAGTGAGGGCGAAAGATAGAAGCGTGCAGGCGTCTCTCACCGTGGGAAATGTCCGGGGTGATGCCGACGCTCTGCAGCAGCATCTCCGCCTCCCTCCTCTTCCTCTCCAGGTCAGAGTCGTCATGGCCGCCCGCCTCCCCTCCACGCTTCGATTCTCCCTGCAGAGTACAGAACGAGCTGGAAAGTGAGCAGCAGGTCGTTCAGTGATCCATGAAATAAGAAGTGTTTACAGCACAGTTTCTACCACTTACATCCTTCTTTTTCTTCTCCTCTTCTTTTCTCTTCTTCTCCTCTCGAATTTGGGCGATCCGCTGCTTCTTCCTCTCCAGCTCAGCCTTCAGCTCACTCTTGTCAGACATGCTGCAGGAGAAAGAGACAAATTGTTGTTTTTTTTGTGCCATTTTTGTATACTTATTTGAGAGAGGACAATGTAGAAATGATAAGAGAGAGGGGCATGACTGCAGATGTATTTTAGAGCAGAAATGAATAGATGATAAATTGACTTTTCAATTGATTTAATATTTTAAAAAATGTTGATTTTTTGAGTGATTTTTAGGCAAATGCTATGTTTTCGGCTCCCATATCTTAAAAATGCAGTGATTTTCTTTCCCATACATAGTAGAGCTAAATATATTTGATTGATGTATGAAAAAAACTAAGAATTAAATTGTATAGACGAAACTATTAATAGATTAATTGAGACATTTGATGCAATTGTTTCTTAATCATCATTCTTAAAACTCCATTTGCTTTGACATTTAAATCAAGTACATAGAAGGACGTTTTGGATTGCTTCCATAAGGAACAACAGCTGATACAAATCATTTCAATTAGGTGGGTGCTTGAGTGAGAAAGATACATTATATACAGATGATGTGTAATTCATTAAACATAGCATCAGAATACCAGTTGCTACAGCATTCAGATGATTCTGATGTTTACAGCAGCAGATCTCAGTAGCCCTGGGCCGGTCATACCCATGACATGTGAACACCACCCAGCTGTTGATAACAATGTTCTCTCTATGTGCTTTCTCCATGATGACACAGCTCATCATTGATGACTGGGAGGGTGTATTAGTCAAAGAATTAGGCAAGATTATTATAAATCCACTTATAATTACCAAAAGTATATTAGTGTATTAACTTGACTCTTATCTTATAAACATATTCAAAGTCAGCTAGCAATAATCATCAGTGACCCATACAACCTTTTTGAGTTTTGTTCTCAATGTTCTTACACAGTTAATACAGCTAGCTAGGAACAAGGAAAACCAAACTGGATATACATTTAACGAATATATATCTACATATAAGAAGCAACACACGACCAACAATTAACACGACAAGTATGTGCATGTATTCATATTGTAAATACATTTTGAATAATGAATATTGACGATGACAGATCACAGTTCTTTAAAGCTATTTAAAAAATGTAGAATTTTTTTACTTTAGAATTATAATATATATTGGGAGGAGTGGATGTGTTGTTGTCAGAGTTAACAAGCAGTAATATGACATTACACAAGTAATGGTGGTTCTTTACACAATCATATCCTAATTCTATTATTAAAGATGTGTGTCCAGTGAAGATGGACAACAAAGATTCCATTGTGTCAATTTTATCTTTTATTTTTAATAATTAATTGTTTTTTTGTGTGAACGCTTTGTGTTAAGAAACCGTCCATCTCAGTCGAGTATTTGTCCAACATTTTATAATCTGATTAACGGCTGCAGTCACCATGGAGAGCTAACTGCTAGCGTGCTAATCTCCATGGCAGCCGGCGGGCCTACTGTCACAATAAGTGGAATATAACGGTAGCCTCGCGAACCAACGCCCGAGCCTTTCCGCTTCACCGTGCCGCTCACTGACCCGCAAAGAGCAAACACAGTTATGAATATATGATAAAATACCTGATATCAGATGTTAGATTTTAGCAGGCAGATGACAATATAATCCAATTTTGTGTTCGTTAATTCTGAAGAGAAGGGATGGTGGAAAGACTGATGATGCTGGAAGAGAGAGGGCAGCGGCGGCCTTCTTCTTCTGTGGTTGCGGAACAGAGCACAGTGTTACAGTGTTACCGCCTACTAGCGGCCACACTTATATTTCCCTGAACGATTCGTTCTTAACCATAGACTGTTCTTAACACTGTGGGTTTTGTTCACAGCTGTTAAACGGATACTGTTTGTTGCCTGCAGAGGTGGAAGAAGTATTCAGATCCTTTATTTAAGTACAAATTAATAATGCTACATACATGCTTACATACATTTTACTTTTTAGTTCTGTTTTATTTTTCTATTTTGATATGTTTCTATTTTATGTTTGTTTATGTCCTACTCTTTTTCATGTTAACATTATGTGCAATGCCTTGTTTGCTGGCTGCTGTGACACGCTTTTTATTATCAGTAAAGTATATCTAATCTAATCTGATCTAATTTTACGTTACAATTAAAAGTCCAGTATTACATTTTCAACAGTAGGATTGTGAAGTTCATTCATACAATTTGCAGGTGTCATGTTCTTTGCACAACAATTACAGAGAAACCGTTTTTGTCAAATTACTAGATCATGTTCATTTAATATATAATACAAATATCCGGCAAGTAAAAGCAAAATGAGAATCTGAGACATTAAATACTTAAAAATGATGCAGCTAAAATATACACATAAATAAAATGTATACATTTGTAGTAGAAGTAATGAATTAAAGCAGGAATGTTGTATGCAAATGTAGGTCTTAATCCATATTCAGAAGTGATTAAAGTATGCGTAAACAGTGTTAAAACGGTAAGTAAAGCTGGTGTCAGGATAATGGTAAAAAGATAGGAAGATTGAAGTTGATGTGTATCAAGAGAAAAATAGAAAAGAGAAGCATAGGGTAAGTATAAATACTGCAGAATGTCAGTCACATTAAAAAAAACGTATACTGGATTTGTAATACTGATATAAATCATATATTACATATGGATATCTGAAATGGAGCTGATTGTGTCTTACTGTATGGTTGTTAATATGTGGAAATTGCAGCAGGGAATTTGCAGATGTTCTTGTGAAAGTGCCATGCAAATACTACACAAAACACCACAATGAGATATAAAAACACACATATTTATTACCATAAGTCAATCATTTTGTATTATTATTTATTTTATTCATTCCATTATTTCCATACAAAAGCATTTTGTGCATATTTCATGAACACCCATACAAATTAACCATTGTATGGGTTAAACAGTATGTAGAAAAATGCACTTATTAACATACTGTTCAATAATATTTTACACATCTGTCCTGTGAAATTGTATTATTTGCATGATTTGAACTTAACCCTTTTTATCCACATATATTTGTTTTGGATTTGCTCACAGTCTTGCCTTGGTTTGGTTTGGCGATTTCATTGTGTACCCTGGATAGAAAACTATCATATCTTAAGCGCTTTGTTTTTACTCTGGTTCGGGAGCTGGTTCGGCATACAGGATGGGGTCATAAAGGTCACGCTTGAAATCATAGGGGTCAAAAGCAGGGGATTCCTCGGTGGCTGGAGCTTCAGGGATGGGTTCCTCGACTTTAGCTTCCTCCTTTGTCTCTGCTTTCTCTTCAACAGGTGCCGCTGCGACTGTTTCCTGGATCGGGCGGGGAGGGTGATCGATGAGGCAGTCAGGGTCCCAGTACGGATCGCAGTCATACTCCATACCTTTAACAGTGACCTCAGGAGTAGGGGGAGGCGAGACAACCTTTTTGGGAGTAGGGGGAGGTGGGGGTGGTTTGGCAGGAGCAGCAGCTTTTATCTCTGCCACTGTTATGGGCCTGCAGGCGGGGTTAGCTCGTGGGTCGCACAGTACTGGAACAGCCCCCGTTGGCAGGTAGACGATCGCAGGATTGCACAGGGGGTCTTTGGGGTTACACAGATAGATTGTCGGAGCATTCTCCAGAGGGTCTGGTGTTGGACCAGAGGTAGTGGGGGGTAGGGGAGGCAGAGTGGTAGTAGTTGGTGGTGCCGTGGTGGTCAGCACACCCATGACACTTTGGTAACTGGAGGCATCTGGGCCGTAGGTCAGCTCCAAGTGACGCATCTGCTGATACAGCATCCGGATCCTGTCGATCTCATACAGCTGAACACAGAAACATATGAGATTTTTGGTTAAATACTGTAACACAAGTAGTCCCACCACCACTACCATAATCATTTACAATCAATCCTACTTACTCCTTCAGTGTGTCCAATGCTGTTGTAGAAGCGGTAGTAGGACTGGAAATCAGGAGTGCCTTTGTACCACTTTGGCTCAACGTTCCTCTTTGGGTGAGAGTTAGTCAGGAAATCATGTGCCTGGGCAGAGTCAATGTTAACATTACCTATGGAAAAACACAGATTCAGGAATTAAATGTGGAAATAGTTTTTGTTTAATCAATATCTATATTTATTTTGTATTTATCTAAGGGTCAGCAGAGGCATTTTAATTCCTTAACTGTTAGTATAAGTATTAATCTATAAATACTACAAACTCAACTCACTTTTTTAATAGTTTACAAGTTAAGAATTTATGAAGAAAGTTAGTTTTAGTTATAATATCACTGAAATCACAGTGCTCTTTAATGTATTACATTTCTGTCTTGAAATATCTTAACTTTAGTACAGGTACTACTCAGCTCTTAAGATCATTGAATTATAAGTTAAAATTGTGATACGAACCTTTGCAAGAAAATACCTTATTCACTATAACATATTATATATGTCTATGAATACTTTCTAATTAACCATATGACCTTTATGATAGCATTACAATCTGAAATAAAGTAACACATTAAATACCTTCAGGGTTCTTTAATTTCATCAGAGATGTTGCTTCTAGCAAACCTGGAGAGAGTAGAGAATATATTAGACACCCCAAACTCAGTACTTCCCTCTGCAAGACGTTACACAGCAACCAAAGGAGAAATTATTCAAGAAGTCAAGGTCAGATGAAAGTAGAATGATTTCATGCACAAACCTGGCATTAACAACACGTAGCATAGCGCCCTCAACGAGGACACCTGGGAAATCATCCTCAGCATCTGCAGTTGAAATGTCATCCAAAAACATTATTTTACATTCAGTCTTCCATCACTGCTATAATACACGTCTATTTCATAAGTATAAGCAGATACATGCATATTGAAAGCACAACAAATGTTGAAAATAAAACGAGAAAATATGCAAGGACACTTAACGTTATCAACAATTATGAAGATACCCTGCTGGCAAAATAGAAAACCCGATTCCAATTTTTTTGTATTTAAGTAACTAACTAGTATCTTTCAAACATTTGGCAGGGGCAATGTGCACAAAAAGCATAAAATGCGAAGCAAATGCTACTTCGTCTTACTTTTAAACTTGACCTATAAGACTGAGAAAGAAAAAGTAACGTAGGCTACTCACCTGATGGTGCATCTCCCCAGTCCAGTTCTCATGTGCTGCACAACATAACTGTTCATAAGTACTGCTCTTAATACTGGGGCCTTTCCATTGGCCACTGAGCTGCAAGTTAGCCTAACTCCACCCTCATGCCGTTTCTGTTGAGACGTGGAAGATCTCATTAGTACACTGAGTGTGCACCAGCAGTAAAAGACCAACTTCAAACAAAATGGGTCTCCTTGTAAAGCCACAGGAAATGGTCCTGCAACAACAGGGCACCTATGGGTGCCCAAGCAGTCCAGTTTCTCAGCTTTCTTTCTATGGGGTCATAGTCGTGGATGAAACCATCAGTGGATGTTCATAAAAAACAATACATCTTCCTAAATCTATAGCTGCCAAACACCCAAACAATATTTTTGTTTTATGGCCAAAATATGCAAATCATAGCGACATGCACCCCTCTTACTGTAGCCTAATTCTTGACAAAACATGCCTGGAAGGTAAAAATTAACCCTCTGTCCAAAACAGCTGGATATGTCCTTTTAACTTGCTGTTGGCCAGTCAAAAAATAGAGGGTGAGCCAAGTTACCTGCTGTTTAAGTCCCCAAGAAATATGCAAGAATGACGGGCTAGCTTCGTTCAAACACCACTGTAACGCAACCTGGGAAATTGTTGTTTAGGGACTTCAAACGAGCACTTTTATTAGTTTCCGCATTGATACACAAAATTCTGAATGCCTAAATAGAAAATACACATACATGCACAACAAAGGTTAAGAATATTATTATTATCATGTACTATTTGGTTAAATATTTAGAACATATAAAACATTTTTGGGTTATTTTGCACTTGTTTTTAACTCTTTGTCCGTCCCGTCTCAATTGGGAACATAATGTTAAGAAACAAATTATATTTTTTAAATGTTTACTTAAGGACAGAAGTGTGGATTCAGTTGTCAAACTATGCAAGTGATAACAAATAATGTGGCCATGTGATATAAAAAACCCCACATTTAATATTTCTTAAAGCACTTTGGGATTTGAAGTCAAATATGAAGTGCTTTATAAATGAAACCCATTATTATTATTATTATTATTAAAGTCTGAACGGGCTACATTTAGTGAAGACTTATGGTAGTAAACAGTGTTGTATAACCCATTAGAGTCAAATGCTATGTGTAAGTGTGTTTGTTTTGGCCTTCCCACCGGCTACAAAATGCCATGGAGTGTCATGACATGGAGTCAGACCAAACACCTCCCTCAGAGCAGCCACATACTTGTTTTTAGCTGGCTTCAATGCATTTATTGGTTATCTTTTGACTATCCACATGTTCCTCGGGGCTCACCTGCCTGCTCAGTGTTTTTCATTTCAACAGTGAAGCTAATTCTATCCTTCAAACCAGCAGGCAAGGCTGCGATCAAAGAGAGCAAGAAGGAGACAGGGAGTCTATGTGGGCTTTGCCAGGTGGCTAATGGTGAACATCATCTGGTAATTGCTCTGCACGCAAAAATGTGAGGGTCAGGGTACCTGTTACTTTTAAATGATATACATTTATTTTACCTGTACGCTGGGACAAACAACCGGCTAACAAAATAAATCAACTTATTTTACAGAAGGCTTTAGAAGGGCAAACATAAAATGCCCCTATAGGAATCTGATACTATCTTTTCAATTTTTGCAGGCTTGTCAGACTTACACTTTTATATTATGTCTATATATTGGCTGTATTTAATCATTACATTAAGCCACTACTTGTCAATGGATAAGAGCACATCTGGATTTGTATTGTTGTAGCTTGAAAATTGTGGAGATAAAAATCACCAAATAATAAACATCATACTGCAATATCTCTAAATGTTAACCATAAATGTTACAAAGCATTTACAATGTTCCATACCCTTCATTCCATTGCCATGCTTGGGCCATATTTCAACTATGCATGTTCAAGGTGCTGCTCCATATTCCTGTTGTTAACCATGCTACATTGCAGGTATTTTGGATTCAACTTTCTCTCTTGCTTGCTGAAGAAGAAAATATGCAGGTCTGGAGTCAACTGAGCGGAAAACAAAGTTGTCAGTTACGGCTAGCCCTAAATTGGTCCTTTCTTGGACCACAAGATTAAGTAATGGAATCAGCCTAAGCTAAGCCTCATGTCAACACCACTCTTCGTCAGTGGTGGAAGAAGTATTCAGATTCTTAACTTAAATAAAAGTATTAACAACCCCCTCCCCACATACACAAACACACCCATCTAGCACCAGACACTTTTCTACTACACTGCTATGGACAGTCCTTTACACTACTGTACATATTTGTAGTGTTCTAATATATTCATCCTCATCCGTTTTGAAGTGAATGTTATTTTGTAAATGTTGACGGTTGTGCCTTTTATTTATGCCTCTTAATTTGTGCATATGCATATGTGTGTCTATGTTTGATAATGTATATATATATATATATATATATATATATATATATATGAAAATGGTTGTACAGGTATGAATGAATGTATATCAATCAATGTTTATTTATATAGCCCAATATCACAAATGTTACATTTGTCTCAGTGGACTTCACAGTTTGTACAAAAATATCAGTATGATAATACGACACCCTCTGTCCTTAGACCCTCACATCGTACAAGGAAAAACTTCCGGAGAAAACCCACAGTTTAAAGGGAAAATGGGAGAAACCTCAGGGAGAGCAACAGAGGAGGGATCCCTCTCCCAGGACGGACAGACGTGCAATGTATATATACACATATGTATATGTATATTTTTTTATATATTTTTATCTTTACTCCTCGGGATTGTGAGAAACAGTATCTTGATCTCCCCGTCTGCCTCATAAACAGAAGATTGACAATAAAGTTGACTTTGACTGTGAAAATATTCCAAGTAAAATTCTGGCATACAAAACCATACTTAGAGATATAAAACTAGACAAATTCAGCTTAACTGAAAGCTGTAATAGTATTAATAAGAAACAAAGCACATTTGGTTCTTTCACACCATGACACAATTCCATCAGATTAATCATAAAAACCTAGAGGACATTATACAACTTCTGAAATCCTCCTCCTGCTGCCTTGATATTATTCCAACAGGATTTTTCAAAGATGTTTTGCCTTGCATGGCCTCAGATCTACTTCATATAGTAAACAAATCTCTTCACTCAGGTATTTTTCCACAGGCCCTGAAAACTGCAGTCATTAAACCGCTCTTAAAAAAGAATAATCTAGATGCTTCAGTAATGAACAATTACAGGCCCATATCAAACCTCCCATTTCTAGGTAAAATCATTGAAAAAGTTGTTTTTCAACAGTTGAGTAATTTCTTTCATTTAAATAACTGTTTCGATGTGTTCCAGTCAGGCTTTCGTCCAAACCACAGCACTGAGACTGCTCTTGTAAAGGTCTTTAATGACATCCACTTAAACACAGACAGTGGCAGAACCTCAGTGTTAGTATTATTAGATCTCAGTGCTGCGTTTGACACTGTTGACCACAACATATTACTAGACCGACTGGAAAACTGGGTGGGACTTTCGGAAACAGTTCTAAATTGGTTTGAATCCTACTTAAAGGACAGAAACAACTTTGTTTCTATAGGTAAATACACATCTGAGTTGACAAATATGACATGTGGGGTTCCTCAAGGCTCCATCTTGGGGCCTCTTCTCTTTAACATCTACATGCTACCACTGGCTCAGATAATGAAAAACAACAAAATAAGTTACCATAGCTATGCAGATGACACACATTTACGTAACAATTTCACCAGGAGACTATGCTCCAATTCAAACACTGAGTAAGTGCATTGAACAAATCAATGACTGGATGTGTCAGAACTTTCTCCAATTAAACAAAGATAAAACTGAGGTAATGGTTTTTGGAGCCAAGGCAGAACGTATAAAAGTTAGCGCTGAGCTTCAGTGTGCAATGTTCAAAACAACAGATAAAGCCAGAAATCTAGGTGTAGTCATGGACTCTGACCTGAGTTTCAACAGTCACATTAAAACAGTTACTAAATCAGCCTACTATCACCTAAAGAATATATCTAGGATTAAAAGACTAATGTCACAGCAGGATTTGGAAAAACTTGTCCATGCTTTTATCTTCAGTAGACTCGACGACTGCAATGGTGTCTTCACAGGTCTCACTAAAAAATCTATTAGGAAGCTGCAGCTGATTCAGAACGCCTGCTTGAGTCCTCACCAGTGTTGGGACTAACGCGTTACAAGTAACGCGTGTTTGTGTTGTTTACTGGCCAGACTGGGAGTGGATACAGGACCGTCCTGTACACAACGCCAAATGGCTATATACAGGACCGTCCTGTACACAACGCCAAATGACTATATACAGGAGCGTCCTATACACAACCCTCTGAAATGGCTATATACAGGACGGTCCTGTATATAAGGTCTCTGAAATGGCTATATACAGGACGGTCCTGTATATAGGGTCTCTGAAATGGCTATATACAGGACGGTCCTGTATATAGCTATTTCAGAGACCTTATATACAGGACCGTCCTGTATATAGCCATTTCAGGGCTTCTGTGCAGGACCGTCCTGTATATAGCCATTTCAGAGAGCTGTGTACAGGACGGCCCTGTATAGCCATTTGGCGTTGTGTACAGGACCGTCCTGTATATAGCCTCGGCCAACAAGACTATCATGGCGGCGGCGGAGCTCAAGTCTAGTTTCTCCACCTGGAGATATTCTCACTATTTCACTTTTGTCGAGCACAAAGAAAAGAACGTTTTAGTTAAATGTAAGTTGTGTCTTGGCGGGTCAAAGATCCTATCTACTGCCCAAACCAGTAATTCAAATCTCTTAAAACATCTGCAAAAACAACATGCTGGGACGAAGCTAGTAGCTAAGACCACAGAGACTCAGCCGACGCCACTCCACCTCCACCTAAGCAACAGCGGCTGGATTTTAACCAAGGGACTGCTAGCCAGGGAAAAGTCGATAAAGCCATTGCACGGTATGTTGTAGAACACATGCAGGCTATTGCTACAGTGGAGTCACCCGCTTTCAGGGAGCTAGTTAGCATGATAGCAAGTCGGCACACGGCATATGGGACGGAAAACTTTTTCCAACTACCTGGAGAAAGAATATACAAAAATGGAAAGCCAGCTAATATCGATGCAATCCAGATTGCATATAATGCATGTCAAATTGATCAACAGATTGTATTATTCTCCAATGCAATAACAGTACTGAAATGAAGGCTATAAGGGCATTAATGGGAGCCCTTGTTTCAAGTAACGTAAACGTTACTTTTCACAGTAACGCATTACTTTTGGGTGTAAGTAACTAGTAAAGTAACTGAGTTACTTTTGACATTAAGTAACTAGTAATGGTAACTAGTTACTGGTTTTCAGTAACTAGCACAACACTGGTCCTCACTAACAATAAGAAAGTGGATCACATCACTCCTGTTCTGAAGTCTTTACACTGGCTTCCTGTGTGTCAAAGAATAGATTTCAAAAATACTGCTGCTGGTTTATAAAGCACTGAATGGTTTAGGCCCAAAATACATTTCTGACCTCCTGCTAAATTATTAACCATCCAGATCTCTCAGGTCTTCAGGGACTGGTCAGCTTTCTGTCCCCAGAGTCAGAACTAAACATGGTAAAGCAGAGTTCAGTTATTATGCTCCAAATATCTGGAACAAACTCCCAGAAACCTGCAGGTCCGCTGCAACTCTGACTACTTTTAAATCCAGGCTGAAGACTTTTCTTTTTGTCGCTGCTTTTAATTGAACTATTCATATCTTAGACTGCACTGTAACTTTTATCCATGTACTTTTTCTTTTAATGTTTAATTGAACTATTCATATCTTAGACTGCACTGTAACTTTTATCCATGTATTTTTTCTTTTAATGTTTATTTTATTAGCTTTTCTTTTTAATGACTGATTTTAGATGCCATTTTCTTAATGTCTTTCATTTTTTGTAAAGCACTTTGAAGATATTTGAAGAATATTTGTGATGATGTGTGCTGCCCCCAAGTGGCTTACTTGTTGCAGGTTTCAAATCAGCTGAATATACAACCTTGTAGTAAATAGCAGTATCAGGGGAAGTTCAGTGGACAAAGGTAAAGCTAATATCACATTAGCTGTTACATGAATTATCAAAGAAGAGAACCTAAAGGGGATATACAGATATAGATTTGGGGGGATTTAACTGTTTCCAGAGTCAGAGACTAATGTTGAGCGTCAGTGGTGGGAAAAGTACTCAGATCTTGTATTTAAGTAAAAGCACCATAGTGTAGGAATACTCTGTTACAAGCAAAAGTCCTGCAATCATAGTGTGACTCAAGAAAAATTAGAAAAATTATTAGCATACAAAAATACTACATTATGCAGTTCAGCCCATTTCAGAATAATATATAATACGTTTTGATTTTAAATATTGATGCATTAAAGTGTTATCAAAGCTGGTAAAGGTGTGGCTAGTTATAATTACTTTGTATACTGCAGGGTAGCTTGTGAATTTACTCCAGGTGTTACTAAATTCGAATTTAAGTATTTTATATATCATTAATCCAAATCTGCAAAGTAACTAAAGGTCCTAATTAAAAGTATTGGAGTAAAAGAACACTGAATTGTAGTGGAGTAGAAGTACAAAGTAGCATAAAATGGAAATTATCAAGTAAAGTACAAGTCCCTCAAAATTGTACTTAAGTACAGTACTTGAGTAAAAATACTTACTTCCCTGGTCTGTTGAGTGTAAAGGGATCACAATCAAAATCATTATCAAATGGGCATGCAGGTATTTAGTGAAACTGTGCAGTTGTTGATGCTTTATCTGACTGAAGGCCCGCAGTGTCAGACTTTTAAAAACATTATGAATGTTTCTTATGTAGAACAGATTTTTTTTTTAATACTGGTGTGTGTTCAAAACTATAATTAATTGACTGCCAATCTAATGCACAACACTCCAGTTCAGCAGGTGGCGCTAATGTGCGACATATTTGGTTGCCAACCGGCAATATACCTGAAGCAAAGAAGAAGTTCCTGGGTTGTTGACCTGTCAGCGTTGTAGTGCAAGCTGTCACTGGCACTGCTGATAACTTGTATGACTCTGTCCAACCGGTAACGTTAGATGCAGTTTTTGCCTGCAACACAGCGAGTTCCGGGGCGTTGAATTGACAGATTTATCGTACTTCCCGTTGTTGCTGGGGTCAGCTAACCGGCGAGCTAACGGCTAAAGTTAGCTCACAGTCGAATCAGCTTAACAGCTAGCTTGCTAGCTAGCATTCGACGGTAGATAGCCAGATAGCCGCGTCAGCTAGCTTTTTTGCAGTTAGCTAGCTAGTCTGCTGGCAGTAGGAGTCTAGGAAGCCGCCCACTCCTGCTAGCAGCATTCCGGACTAAAGCGTACACAAGTAAGTAAGCAGAAACCTTAACAAGATGTTTAACGTTAGCTAATATTGCTATCTGGGTTTACTTAGCATATTGATTTTAAGGATTTTTGCCAGAGGAGAAAGCGTCCAGTAAGCCAGTGTTTGACAGTTGAGCTGCACAAACTGTGTGGCCAGTCAACTTGTATGTCAGCTGTTTTAGTCACTGATGTAAACTGTGTCATTAGTCTAACAATGCATACTGTGTATTATGCTAACTCGAATACGTTTTGGCATGCCTGTATGACGTTATCCAAGCGACATATTAAACTAAGTAGGAAAGCAGACAAGGGGAACATTGTGTGAAATACAGCTGAAGCCTGTGTCTGGGAACTATCAGGCCTAAGAGCGAAATGGGCCCTTGATTTCTGAATTTTAACTCCACCAAAAGCACGATAACATAATAATAGTGACTTTTTAATGGATCTCCCAGTCCACAATGTCAAAAGAAAATAGGTTAAAAATGATTTTGATCATCGATTAATCAATTGAGTATTTTATAAAGCTACATGTAAAAACATTTCTGGTTCCAACTTCCAACTAGAAGCTGGTCCAAGGATTTGCATGGTTGCAAACATAATTTGTGGGGGTTTTAGTCTGTTGCTCGATCTATATGAGCATTTTAAAAACTTCATCTGGGGCTCTGGGTAATTCTGACAAGCAGCTTCACTATTTCTATATTTCTGTTGAATTACTGGAGACATTATTTAACATTTTCATCTGTAATGCCAATTGTGTTAGTAACATCCCTGAATGAACTTCAAGCTACACTGAATGGCAACCTAATTAATTGCATTGTCATACTAAGGTTGCAGGGGCTATCATTGACCTCTGCTGCAAAGAAAAATCACTGCACTGTGCTTTGGTTGCTCTCTTATTATAGCAGCCTGTTTCAGTTATGTTGACACTTGCTGTTCATGTAAATCTCCTTCGAAAGTGTGTGAAAGTCCTGCAGGCTTCTCGCTCTCCGGGCTCAGCTGTTGCCAAGATAAAGAGGCAGACGCTTGTTGTGCAAGAGCCCTGTGTGGGATCAGGTAGCTGTATAAGATCTAATAAGATCATGCACAGCCACGTCTATCACACATTTCACTGAGTCACACTTTCCTAACTGACCCTATGGTTCAGCCAAGGGTTGTGGAGCAAGTTAAAGGGATAGTGCAGGTTTTAAAAGTCGGTGTGTATGAGGGTCGTGTCTATAGTATTGCCTACATTAGATGGCGGTTAACTTGCCCCCAGCTTAGAGAAGCATTTAAACGTGCACACATGGAAGCTAAGCAACCTTTCCTGTGGGCAGGGGCAGCACCAAAACAGATTTTAGCCACCTAAAAACAATGATATAAGTCTAAGTGTGCGTTATATATTTTCGTCCAGTCAGCAATTTGCATGTTCTGTCAGGTAAAATGAAGCTTTTTGTCAAAGGAATGGTGGCTTTAAAGAGAATCTAAATAGCTTCAGTTCCCTTATCTTCAGTGCCGGTGCTCCTGACTCTGGATAATAAATCTCACGCAACCCCCGCAAACAAATCCGACCTATCCCTTTAAAGAAGTGATGAGGCGAGACACTGAATGGGTCCCTCCCTTTAATGAGCTGAGGCTTTATTTATGCTTGCTTGATGGAATGAGTGGAATGTTGCAGAGCCCACAGGGTCTCTGGTGTTAGGACATCAGCAGAGTTTCTATTGTTTCACTCAATAAGACGTACAGGGTGGATGTCACATTATCTTCGTGGCTGGGATCTCTGAAGGTATTTCCATCTCGGTTTTAGCTATAGAAAAACAGGTCCTAGTTCTGTTATAGCAGGACAGCTATGGGCTCATTTAAGAGACTTACTTACACTCGGCTAGGTTTCTTTATCTTCTGGTTTCAGCTTCTTTAATGTGGGAAGTGACTGCTTTTACCTCTGGGTTTTCATGTGTTGTATTGAAGTTTACCTACTGTTTCCTGTTTTTTATTCAGCTAACAATTCAAGGAATAATTGAAAAATGTATCTTAAGCAATAGGTTTTACTTATTTTTTTCCAGGCCTATTTTATAATATCTACAGATAACCAGGATGTTGATCTCTTTGAAATCTTTTACTCTGTCTTATCGCAAGCCTTTTTTTTACCTTCTATGCCACTTTTGCTGTAACATTGTAAATGTCCCCGCTGCGGGACTGATAAAGGAAAATATATACTTTTTAAATACTTCATAAGGAAATTCACCCATCTGTTTTTTATATGGACAATTTAATTCACCTGAAATCAGTCAACATCTGATACGAAAGTTGGCACACTTGGGGTGGTGAAGCAGGGCTGGATCTTCTCATGTCAAAGTCAACATTTGACTGATTCTCTATCACCCTTGATTTGTGTAAATAAGAGGATCGGGATAGCAGCAGGCATGGTTTATTATCTGTATGTTTCAGAACAAAATGTTGAAACAGGTGGCGGTTTTTTTTTGAATTCCAGTTGACCTTCCTATGTGACACTCCGCTTGTTTTATCCAATGCTTCCTGGTGGTTGATCAAGCCGAGGCACACACTGAGTTCTCCCTCTGTTACTGGGTCAAGGTTGACTCCGTATTTGTCATCGGCCATTAATCACTGGTCCTGAATGCTATATATAATGCCTACTATATTTATATATGATTGAGTTCCTGTCCAGCATGTGGAAACATTATCCTGAGTAAAACTGCAGCGTCTGCATCTCGAAGGTGTCAAAGCAGCACGGCGCGTGTTAAGTAAGCTCTGATTCAATTGCGTTTGTCTTGACATTTGACACAGATGGAGGCCCAAAGCTCCAGCGACATGCTGCTGTCCAGAAAGAGGAGGAGAGAGAGCTCCACCCGGGACACAGAGGAGGCGGAGAGGCTTGTGAAAGTCCCCAGATGTACTGTGGTGAGTCAGCTGTGTTCTTCGGCTGTCATTGAGCAGCGTGTTGTCCAGCAGTTTCTATTGGCTCTGTGTGGCCAACTATGACGGTCTCTCTCTCTCAATATATATATGTGTCTGTATGCATAGCTCAACTTACTAGAAGAACGTTGAAAAATGAAATTCACATTCAGTATATTAAAACATTCTTACTGTATCTGCTATGTGTGGCCTGTGTCACACGTTCTATAACACTAACAGCATTTATTCCCAAATGAAATTGTTCCAGGAAAGGATATTACAAAAATCATTACGCGATCATTTTCCTTATACCAACAAGGGAAGAGAAAATTAATCACCAAGGTGTCTTGTTATAATTTTTGTGTGAATAAATAATAAAGTTACTTAATCGCTGACATATTCCACTCATTTTGATTCGGGTCTTTTAGGGATTGAAGCACCCTGCGCCTTTTGCAGATGAGCTGGAGCCAGTGACTAAAAAGCCCTACGTGAGGGTCAACATGGAGGAGGCGAAGAGGGGGACACATCGTGAGTCTTATTCCTCAGTCTGTCGGTTAATATGTCTACTTATTGCCTCCTGATCCTTTGACCTTTTCCCCCCAATATCAGTACACAACCTCTCAATATTGAATATAGTCATACCAGTGGCGAGCCGTGACTCTTAAGTCCCGGACACACCAATCTGACAACAAAGAACTGACACAGACGGACCCCGACTGTTGCGTCGCCTCGCGTCTCTGCGTTTTGGCCATGTGTCGCACTGGAACACACCGCAAAGACTTCAGCCGACGGCCAAAAAGCACGTACGAACTGCGCATGCGTGAGTGGCAATAACTCTCCTTACCAGCAGGCGTACAGCAGGCGTAGTGTGTACTCGTCATTCAAAAGAGGCAACAACCGGAAGACAGACTGCGTGATAACCGAGAGAAGAAGAACAGACAGCGTGATATAAACAAACAACAAATAGCGTGTGCGTTCCATTTTCACTCTACAACGAGAAGCTCATGGGGCTTTCCCGAACCTGTGTCGAGTTTGTTTGGGTCCCTCACTTCCGTTCTCTTCTCATGCACTGATTCGCTAGCTGAACAGCCAATCAGAGTGATTTATTTTGACGAGTTTTTTTTCGGCCGAAAAGGCGTAGGCCCGGCTGAAAAGCCCAGACGGTGCGGGACACACCAATTTGAGTAGGGCGTGTCGACGCTCATCGTCGGCCTGACGCTCACCGACGCCGATAATCGGCCTGGTGTGTCTGTGCCTTTATACCTAGGCCCTCTGAACCATCTTCCCTCGAAAAAAAAGAAGAGTTATTACGTCACAGCGTATACTTCAGTGGAATATCAAAACAACGGCCCGGGGTGCAAAACGCATCAATGACAGCGACCCTCTACCACACAGAACAACACCATTTATATAAACACCTATCATGACAGGGCACCCACAGCCAAGTAACATGAATTAAGTCGGCACGGCGGCCCACATTGAAAATGACTTAGCGGACCTTTGATGATCAAATCACTTAAACACAAAGTCCATCCTCCTGTCCTTTTGGATGAAGCACTTGATGGCGGGGTCATGCAGCTGATCCTTTGCCACTCCAGTTTATCATTGTAACTCAATCTTGAAAATGACTCTGTTAATAATTTCGCAACGATGTCCTCACTATCACGGAAGTGAGCCATCATGAACGAACTTATGCTAATCATTAATCTATCGATTAGATTTATGATTCGAAAATAATAAAAGTAGGGTAGACATGTGGATATTATCCGGCTGAACAACACGTGCATTTATCTAACAGGTTCGTTTTCCACAGACCTTATTTCAAGCTGTCTTCCAAAATCCTATGGAGAAATCCCGTTGCTTTCTGTCGAGGGAATCCGAGCGCAGCTTACTTCCGGGTTTTAGGACGCGTCACTGCACGACTTGCATAGACCTCACAGCGGGCGGAACTTGTCATAAAGTCCGCGAAAATAAAGCCCACCCATTTAGAGGGAAGATATGATTGGTCAATTGTACTGTCATTTGACATTACTCTCTCGTTGAGCTACTGTAGCGGGCCCTCTGTGAATTTACAGCAGGACCACAAATCAGCTCCTATCTTCACAGTAACTCGCAGAGACGACCAAAGGAGCTTCTTTCATGTAACCCTTCACATTCCAACAGAAACTGAACAGGCAGATTCGAAGGATTTATTTCATCGGACATTTTATTTTAAATACAATTAAATCAAGTTATTTTGGTAAAACTAATGAAAAATATAACAAAAAAAATATTTTAAATGTTTTCAAATATTATTTTTTAGAATATCTTAGGCCCTCAGAGAGGGTCTAGAGGGCCCTGACGGCTCGCCACTGAGTCATACATATAAAAAGTGCTTTATCCCTCCGTACAGAATAATAACTCTTGCATCGCTTGTCTCTGTCCAGCTGACAGACCGGTGCGGGTGTATGCAGATGGTATCTTCGATGTTTTCCACTCAGGCCACGCCAGAGCACTCATGCAGGCTAAGTGCCTCTTCCCCAACACACACCTCATCGTAGGAGGTAAGTCTTCGTCTGTGAATAAGTGTGTCCATTCAGGCTTTCACAGCAGCAGACCTTTTATTAGCTGCTTCTTTGTGTGTGAAACAACAAAAAAACAGGAAAACTATTGAGACAGTTCCAGTTCAGTCTGACAAAGCCAGGAAAAGATAAACTGATAATTAATAATGCAAGAGAAGGAACATTAACTGATACATTATGAGATATTACTAAATGTTGCTAGGTCTATTTGTGATGATCGAATCATGGTTAAGGACATTTCCAACAATAATTTCTATGTCTCTTTCTCTTCAAAGTGTGCAGTGATGACCTGACCCACACATACAAGGGCTTCACAGTGATGAATGAGGATGAGCGATACGATGCCATCAGTCACTGCCGCTACGTGGATGAAGTGGTGCGGAACGCTCCCTGGACGCTGACGCCGGAGTTCCTGGCGAAACATCGCGTGAGTGGATGAAACAGAGGAACATCAAGACAAAACAACACATTTACAGAATGGTTTATTGGTTGGTTTATACATCAAACATCTTTAGTTGAGAGATTGAGAATGAGTTGGCAAGCCACCATTCTGATCCTCTGTAACTTCTCCCTCCCATTTCTTTGTGTGTCCGTACACTTTGTAGACTGCTGTGTTGATGTGTGTTGTAATGACTCCTCCAGATTGACTTTGTGGCCCACGACGACATCCCATACTCCTCTGCAGGCAGTGATGATGTGTACAAACACATCAAAGAAGCTGGTGAGTGGAAAGAAACCATTTGTGGTAGCATGTCATTACTGTAAGACACAGTTCACTACTTTTACTGTGTTACTGTTGTCTAATAAAATGGATCATGGATTAGTGGAAACTAGTGCAGCATAAAGTCATTAACTAGTGTCGCTGGAATACCATATAGAGGTGTAGTAATACCTTGCTGTTAAATACCACATTTTATTAATACTGGTACTTTAGTGTGTGTGTGTGTGTGTGTGTGTGTGTGTGTGTGTGTGTGTTTGTTGCCAACTAGACAGCAAACTCTTAATTGCTCCAACATTGTTAACTACAGCGCAGCCTCAGAGCCATATTTGTGTTCACAGCGTCACTGCCTCAGAGGAAACTGAAATTCCCTCAGATCATTCCACTGAGAGGAACAGAATAGACCCCTGCAGGGATTTAACCCGAGAAATGTGAAGGTGTTAGGATCTGATCCTTATTAATAGTTTAGATAAAAGAATATATATATAAACACTATGGTACAATAATTCACTCCTGTGGTTCTGTGGCTTCTTTTCACTTTCTCCACTGCCCTGCATTGACGAAAAATCTGAATTTGAAGTCCCTTGTTCTCTCATCTATTATTCCTGATTATTCAGCATCGATATATTATAGGCAGGTTATGTAATCATTGGTATAGTGACAACACTGTATGCAGTAATAAGAACACAGATCCATGCTTTCAGACACATACAGTAACGCGTATAAGGCAGGGGTGTCAAACTCAATTTCATCGCGTGCCACATTAGCATTAAGGTTGCACTCAAAGGGCCGGTTGTAACTTTAAGACTATGCATTTATAAATATATAATATATATATATATATATATATATATATATAAAATAATGTATTATATTACATTATTGCCTCTGCATTGAATTATTATCAGATAGGGTAATAACTTCATAATAAACTACGTATGAAAGCAGAAGTCTAGGGCAAATAATTGCAAGTATCTTCAGTGGGCATGTCACAAAATGAGATGCATTGTGGGACATGTAGTTTATGGACGACGTGCTTCTGTAACGGCTTGAAGCTTGCCGGCGGGCGTGTCTGAAACTCGACCAACAACCAATCACATGAATCTCCCGCCCCTGACACACCAGCAGCGGTTTGATTGGCTAGAGCTTGTACTGGCATACGATTCGATTGGCTGACGCTTCTGCCGAGGCTTCAAAAGTTGAACATTGCTCAATTTTTGCAGCGAGCAACGCCAGCAACGCTCCGCGTCGCTTCCCACAATGCAGTTCGGCGAAAAGTGACGTCACCCCATTCAAAGTGAATGATGAAGCGTCAACGCACGCCGCTGTGTGGACGGGCCGTAAAGCGGCATGTAACCGTATAATAAACGTATTATATCCTTTGCACGCTCTTGCGGGCCACATAGGGCCTTGAGTTTGACACCCCTGATATAAGGGGAAGGCTAATTCCTACATCTGTATCTGGTGAGTGCTGACCTTCTCCCCCCTCCACAGGGATGTTCGCTCCCACCCAGCGGACAGAGGGCATCTCCACCTCTGACATCATCACACGCATAGTGCGAGACTACGACGTGTACGTGAGACGCAACCTGCAGCGAGGATACACGGCGAAGGAGCTCAACGTCAGCTTCATCAACGTACGACAGCTAGCTTCAGTTCAGTCATAAGTAATTAGTCATTTGCATCTTTCTTTTTTGATCTAACCTTTGCTGTCCCACCCATCATCAGGAGAAGAAGTACCACCTGCAGGAGCGCGTGGACAAAGTGAAGAGGAAGGTGCGTGACGTGGAGGAGAAGAGCAAAGAGTTTGTCCAGAAGGTGGAGGAGAAGAGCATCGACCTGATCCAGAAGTGGGAGGAGAAATCCAGAGAATTCATCGGCAACTTCCTGCAGATGTTCGGCCCCGAGGGCGCTCTGGTGAGGATGTTGGTTCAGTCTCTAATCGTTGTTTAACCAGGCAGCAACACATCCTTCTTCACACCGTCACACTGGTCACTGCTGCTCTGCCTGGGACATCTAGTAGAAATGTAATGACGGTCACCTCGGTTACACACATGTAATAACATACCAAAGAGCACCTCATCCTTTTGCTACTTAATAATAGTAAATACACATTTCAGAAAGCATTCATTATTTCAGTAAATGTATTGGACTTCTTTTCATTTACTGTCCATTTTAAAATGGCATACACATGTCCATAACCTTAAAAGCTTTGGTATGCTTACAGAACCTGCTACTATTCTATTCAGACTTGTGTTACATCATACACTTCAATTCGATTAAATGGAATGCCACTAACCCAACATTTAAGAAGGGTTGGTTCACTCCAATTGTATTCCTACATTCAAATAGTTAGCACTATGATTCATTTTGTACAATTGTAAACAGGAAAACCCAAAAGCCCATTTAACAGTTAGAAACAAGTCAGGGAAGAGGAGAGGTGAATATTGCTACTTTGCATGTCAACTTTTGTATACATTATTTTAACAAGTATGAACCCAAGAATTCATAATGCGTTTCTGTCCCCAAAGATGTCTGTGACGTCCATTTGTTTTACTCAGAGATGGAGTATACTGGAATCCTGGACTCGGACTCGAGTGCCGATTTTCGGGATTCGTGACTCGACTCGGACTCGCGCACTGATTGACGCGACTTGGACTCGTGAATTCTCGCATACGATGACTCGGACTCGTGAATTTTCCCCCCCACGATGACTCGGACTCGAGCAAGTTTTCTCTGGAGTCTGATGTCCTCTATCCTGGCGGACTGGGCCCCGCTATTCCAGTCTAAACAATGTCTAGAGATACACCCCGCATCGTGCTGTATGCTTTCACACATTCTGCTTCCACATTGGAAAACAGCAGCGCAAAATGCTCGTTATGTGGAAACAATATTGAAGAGAGAAAGCTCCGTAACACATTACTCTAAGGATCGAGTTCAGACATATAGGCTGTCTTGAACACTATCATCAGAGTAACGTGATCTAATCAATAAATAAAGATTCAGCATAACACGAAAGCACATGGCTACTTAGCATGCAGAATGTCATTTTGCATGCTAAGTAGCCATGTGCTTTCTGGGGCTAAATCTTTATCAGTAAACCGATTTAACCGGTAAAAGTTCCTTCAAAATAAGAGTCCCGATCTTATTACTATCAAAATAAAAGTGCAAAACGAAAACTTTAAGGAAAATATTGGCATACAAATATAATCACTTCTCTAACTCATTTTAAATATAGTTAGACATATTAAAGGTAATTTACAATAATAATAATATTAGTAATAAGCTTTATATTTGTATAGCACCTATTACAAGAATTGTAGCCAAACTCGCTTCACAGCAGTTCAATAGACAGATTAGTATGACAGGATAAAAGCAATGTAGAGGAGCAGCTACATTTCAACACATATATCCACAAAGATGAATACATGAAGACTTGTGACTCGGCCTTCACTTGGACTCTTCTTAGGTGACTCGGACTTGAACACAGGTAATTCGGACTCGACTCGGACACTCCTTGGGTGACTTGGACTCGAAGAGTGGTGACTTGACTACAACACTGGTTTTACTATATATTTTTTCTTTGTAGTTTAGAAAGACAGACGGCCACATTAGCGTGCATTAAGACGGGAAAACAGCTAGAGTGGTGAATAAAATGTTGCTGAATGAAATAGGACAAACTAAACGGTAAAGCCTCAGAACCGCTCTCTGACTGTTTGAAGCACAGTTTGTAATCCTGAATCCATCCCATCCACATGTTTCAGACCTCCTAACGTCTCTCCCCCCCCCCCCCCCACAGAAGCACATGCTGAAGGAGGGGAAGGGTCGCATGCTGCAGGCCATCAGCCCGAGGCAGAGCCCCAACAGCTCCCCCTCCCGAGAGGAGCGCTCCCCCTCTCCCACCTTCCGCCTCCCCTTCTTCACCAAGACCTCCCCTCCTCCCTCGCCTCCCCCCCACCACAGCGGCGCCCGCGGATACCTCGTCAGCGAGGACGACGATGACGAAGACGACGAGAGCTAGAGCACACCTGGATCCATCGCTGTCGCCGGGGGTTACCGTCAGACGCAAAGGCTGTCGACTCACATGGTTTTCATCGAGCTCCTGCTTCCATTTTTTTTCTGTTTATGATTTTTACATTTTTAGCACTTCAGTGTAACCATACTAGCAAGTTCCTCCACAGCTTTTGTTTTAAAACAGACATTGTTATCCTCTTTGTTTCTGTGTATTGGTCAGTAAACTGTACCACTAGTTATTCACGTTCTTTGAATATTAGTTTGATTTATCTCCGTCACTTTTCATGTTGAGTTAATCAGTCTCTCACCAGCACTTAGGGATATTTTCAGGGGTGCACTCTTCCATATACTGACGGGTTCTTAAAGGTTGGCGTTGTGAAGTAGAGGTTTGTGTTTTCGTCATGGCTTTAGCGGGAGGTATGCTTTCGGTATTTTGCTGGAGTGGCACGTGTAGTTTGTTGTGGGAGCGGTGAACTGAGATGTTTAAACGTCTCCTGGAAGTCTTTCAGAGCAGGTCAGGAAACTGGACAATTGAATGATGTGGGGCAGTTTATACTCTGCTCATACTAACAAGAACATGACTTTAAACTAACAGGAAAACTCCAGATGATGTCAGATCTGAACCTGGGAGTGGAGTTTCACTAAACAGCAGCTTTGCAAGTTTGTCTGCGTGTATGTGCATGTGATGTTTCTGAGTGCAAGTCGGCATGTTTGCACGCCTGTTGACAGATCTGGGTTCAGCTTTGACTTTTACTGCATACAGTAATACCTTTTGCTTTTATGACAAGAATCAGTCTTTGGAAGACTAGTTTTAAACTGGACGCCTTTCTCGCAACGACGACCCATTTAAATGTCGATGTAGAAATACTTATTTTTGTAGATTTCATCCGTCTTTATCCTCTGTCCAGATAATAAGCTTAATAATTTCTGTTTAGAAGCGCTTTCACAGTTTGAGCCAGGCTGGAGTTATGTTATGGTTTGCTTTGTTTGACTGCATCCCCTGGGCCTGTAGGGAGGTAATCATTCAAATTGGATACACACAATAGAAAGTTATCAGAACTGTCTCAATTCCTTACTTCTCTTGATGGATACGATCTGAGGTTAGTTGGAGTTAGAAGCACACTTTTATGATTAAGGCTTTTTTATGAGTCACACACGGCAAAATATAAAACTGTCTTAAACATTGAGCTTTTTCCACTAATCTGCGGGACTTCTGCTGGTGTTGAGGGTTCGGGATCCTGTACTCAAAACTCCCGATCAACGTTTATGTAGCTACCTCCTTCTGCCCTGAACTGATTTAGTTTCCTGAGATGAGCACAAAGTTTGAACATTGTTTTTTGTTCTGAGCCGTTTGCCGCACTGAAGCAAGGTGACCGAGTCCTTCCGGCCTGGGTGTGCTTTTCCTTCATTAATGCGTGTGTTGTCTCCTATATAACTGAAATATGAAACATCACAGCTGATCTGAAGATGTAATGCAATACTGTGAGATGACTAATATAAATGTTGGCAGATGTCAGATTGATCTGTGCTAGGCTTGGTTTCCCAAAAATAACTTACAATGAAATCAATCTTCGCTGCAGCCTCTATTCTTCAGGGTGTGATTCAGATTTCAACGTTGGAAAAATAACTCTTGATTCCCATCGCTATTAATTCCTACTTTTTGGAATATAGAGCAAATCCAGCTGTAATTTGTGCTAAGCTACTTTTGGGAACCCTCGCCTCGATTCTTGTGGAATCTGTTCCTTTAAATCTGTGTGAACTTAGTCAGCATGTCCGGGAGTCAGGTGGCAAAAAGACTTAAGGGCAAGCCGATAACTGTCACTACTGCTTGATACAAATGTAAATGTTTTAAACCGCAGTTTAATCATGTATCATTTTACTTTTTGTTTTTAGTCCTGGATGTAGAGGAAAGGCGAGACAGGAAAAGTGTATTAAACATGTTGGCCAAAGCATTTCTGGACTGAGACGTTTCTTTTTGTTGTGGGTTGTGAGCCAATAGCATCCGACTTAAAAGATGTGTATATATTATTTTCAAAAGAATCAACAATAGTTTACATATTTTATTTTTCAATACTAAATCAGTCACTTCTTTCCTACCAAATCTGTTTAAACATGATTTAATACATGTTGAAAATCTTTCACATATCAAAACAGGCTATATCAAATGGACGTTGTAAACGTGTCTTGAGGACAAATTGAACCTCTACAATACAACTTTAAATAATTGTAGCCCAACATTAACACGGAAAGGAAGCAGAGTTGGTTACATAGTCAGATTTTATTGGACAGAACGGTCACCAGGGCTACAAACATGAAGAGGCAGACAGTGACGAGGAGGACCACCAAGGGGAGACCTCACCCCGCTGCGCACACACACTGATTTCCCCCAAACACATATTTGAATCAAACCAGTGTGACAAAGTAGATCTCAGGACGTTGGGGTCACAGACTAGCTCATCGGGATGATGTTCAGACCGCAAAACTGGAATGATCCCTTTTTCTTTAATGTTGCTCACTAGTATTGGAAAAATAGCAAGGGGGAAAAAAAACAATACACTCTCCAGAAAGTACAAAAACAGTTCAGCCACTATCAATTCATTGTCTTTTTGAAACATCCCTAAGAGACTTTGAAATGAGACTTTTGATCCAAATTGACTAAATAACACAGATCAATATCAATCAGTCCACAATACACAATCAGTCAATGCATCTGGACCTTAAAGGGTAGACTCTACTGAGACAGAAGTTCATATCCAGGGACTATCGGGACTCATTTAAACCACAACAGCTACCAATCATCTTACCGGGGATTCCCTCTAGGACTTCTAAAGTAACTGGAGAGTAGATGGTGGAATAAACACAAGTGAGGGACACCCAGAGGTGCCTCAGTCCCCTCCCCCTGGTCCCCACCTCATCACGTCTTGTTTCGGACACCAGTTGGTTTACAGGTTTTTACTCACCACTACAAGATATATACGGTACAATGGTTCACATTTTGCATATATCTGTGCAGTATATCATTTACTTCTCTTTTTTTCATACGATGTCAATTCAATCTCCAACACCTAGTTAGGAAGGGGTGAGAAGGTGGGGGTGGTGCATGAGAGGAGGAGCTATAAGGATTGTAGGGAGGGGCAGGAGAAAAAAATCTTTAACAGGATGTAGGGTGGGTGGGGTGGTAGCAGTGGTCAGTTCACTGCCGGGGGGGGGTTTTAGCAGCGGGTTTCGTAGATGCCGGAACGGCCGATGTAGCGCACCCATTTGATGACGTCGTGGTCACTGTAGTTGAGCTTGGACTCGAACACCTTCAAGTAGCGCACCTTCAGACCAGAGGGAGCGAAGGGAACCTGCAGGACCAGAAGAGGGAGGTTAGGAAGACGCATCGGGGCATGCTGGGAGATGTAGGCCACACGGGTTGTTACTGTGGCTGTGAGGATTAAGCAGGAAGTGTGTATGAGGTAACAGTAATTCCATGTTTGGTTGCCAACGCTGTCCACAGTTCAGCTACGCAACAAGATAGCTCATATTGAAAATCAGGGAGCAAATTAGTTCCTAGTTTATGGATGCGATTCGGGATTATCATATCATTGATTGTTTGGCCTTTAAAACTTTTGAAAATTATGAAAAATCTCTTTCAGCAGAGCACTAAATGTCAACTCTAAATATATTGAGTTTACCGTCATGAGTAATAAAGAACAATATTCACATTTAGGAAGCTGAGAAACAGAGAATTTTAACTTATTTATTCCTCGCAAGATTACAAAAATCTATCAAAAATAGTTGCCGAAGCATACACTAAAGCTCTGCAAGTTATTGGGAAGACGTGTAACGAATGACTTCAGTATCAGATTTACAAACTATATGTAACGGAGAGGAAGACTGTAAAAACGATTTATGTGTTCTGACCTCAAAGTTCATAGAGATGGGAGGCCTGGCCCATTTCTTCTTATCGTTGGTCGGCAGCAGCTCGATCTCAGCACTGATCTGAGACTCCTTCATCCCAGCCATGCGTTTGATCCTACACACACACACATACACACGATTAGTGTACAGATCTCAGCAACAAGGAACCCCATTTTGAAACCCTCACAAGAGTAAATAAGTACAACAGTTGTGCAAAGTGAATAGGACTGTCCGAGTGGTTAAACAAGCAAACGGCACAGAGCAGCTGTGAATCATTAACCTGACGGAGCATAAAACAGCGTTAGGTTGTATCTCGTGGATTTATGGTCAGAGGGACTACTCACTTCCAGACAATGGCGTTCTCGCTGGCCTTGTACTTCGCTTTTCCCTTCATACAAATCACCTGCACGCCGCTGGTGTTGAGGGGCGTGGGGATACGCACCTGAGGAGGTTATAATAAGGAGAGATAAACATTTAAAGGAGACATGTCATGCTTTTCCGGTTATTACCCGTCCCCTTGTGTGTTATGAAGGTTTTAATGCATGTAAACGGTCTGCAGAGTCAAAAACCCTCAAAGTACATCCTGTAAAACTCTAACACAGAAAATACCTCCCCAAAACGCCTCGTTGGAGATTTCTCATTTACTTCCTGGGTACTCTGACAATGGGGATACCCAGTAGCCACGCCCAGAGCTATGGCCGCACCCTCTGCCAGCCTTTCACGAAACAAAGCTTCCCAAAACCTTTCAGCGATTCATGCCGGATATGTACAGCGTAGGGCACTGAAGAACGATACGTCATATTTATTATGCTACACAAACATTATATTGCAGTTTTGGAGTCGTCAACTCTGTTATCTAATATCCATCTATGATTATTTTTAGTATTTTCGATCTTTCCAATCCAGACAAGAGATCTCTCTCTCCCCGTCTGTGTGCGAGGGGGCGGGGCCACACACACAGACGAGAGATCACTCTCTCCCCGTCTGTGTGCGAGGACACACACACACACACACACACACACACACACACACACACGTTTGGACCAGCGGGAGATTCGGGTACACAACCTGTAAGTATTCATTGTTGTTTGTGTATTTATGATGTTTGAAACAAACAAGGTATCTACCACGACTGTTTAAATGGGTAAACGTTTTTCGGACTACTACGTTGGGATGGCGGAGAAATGCTCTCCGCAGACCCATTCTCACAGCGTTATAAACCTTTTTCTTTCTCAATATCAAGCCACACTTATTGTTTTTACTTCGGCTGTGAGTGTTTGTGTGTGCTCAGGATGAATTTCGCTTGTTCTAGCTGTATCGCCAAGCCTGTCTGCTACTGCAGCAGTGTGTGTGTGTGTGTGTGTGTGTGCGAGCAGCAACGACCCTGTCAGCTTCTCGACCAATCAGAGCACACTGGGCTCACAGGGAGGGGGGGCAGGAGCTCGAACAAGGCGTTTAGGACAGAGAGTGAATACACATACTTTACAGAGATGCTGTGAGAAACCAATGTGAGTTTGGAAAATTGCACAATATAAATCTATTTTAGTAGACCTCAACAGTGGAAATTGGACCTGTGTTTGATAGGGTTAGTGTTTATCAGCACGTGACTTTGATAAGAGCTCACCTCGATCTTTTGGGCCAGCAGCGAGGGTTTGAAGTTGGACTTGATGACCACCTTAACCTCCAGTTTAGTGCGGCCGACCTCCCTAACCAGAGGAATAACTCGGAACGGCAGGATGATGTCTTTCGTGGTGCGATACCTGCCAGAAGAGGGGAGAACATTGGATAATGTAACAAAAGCAAGGATTTCCTCAAGTTCTTTCAGTGTTCATTAATGCCTGCCGTTCATTTCTCCAAACAACAAATATTGAAAGACAGAAGGCACCATGTATGCTTTCAATAAGGTTTCTCACTCGTGCCCATTAGACAGCCTGATAACAGAAGGGTTTAAAGATATTCCAATCCACTGACCTCATGAGCTCGTACTCTCCATCGGGGGGGATGAAGCTGATGCTACGCTCCGAGTCGAACTTACTGAGGCGCACACACTGGTGGAAGGTGCAGTCGTCGATGGCTATGGACTGCTTCCCGCTGCTGCAAGACAAAAACACATCAGAGACACACAAAGAGACACAAGGAGACACAAGGACATTAGTTCACTTGTTTTAAATGATTTAATCAAAATGTATGAAACTACTTCTCTCCCTAAATTGATATCAATAGTGAGAACACCATGAGCAGAACAACAAGGACAGAGAAGATAACTGCTAGTATCAGGACATGAAGACCTGGTGGTTAATGACACTTTAGAGCAATAAAACACCACGGACCCAGTTAGATGTACGGTGGGGTAATACATACACCAACTATTGCAAAGAATAGGGACAGAGCCAGCATGTCCACCAAATACTTAACATGGAGTGTTTGATTTGTATTGAGTGCATGAGACGATTCTTAGGCCCAATTCCAATCCACACACTACCCCTACCCACACACTACCCCTACCCACACACTACCCCTACACACCCACACACACTACCCCTACACACCCACACACACTACCCCTACACACCCACACACTACCCCTCCACACACACTACCCCTACACACACACTACCCCTACACACACACACACACTACCCCTACACACACACACTACCCCATCACACACACACACTACCCCTCCACACACACTACCCCTACACACACACACACACTACACACTACCCCTACACACACACACTACCCCTACGTTCGCGCGCAGGGTCCGCCACATTAAGTGCTGTTCCAAACCAAAGAGTGTGGAGGGTGAGTGGGCTATCAAGCCCTCAAACAGCGAGTCTGCATCGGTGCTGACTTGACGGGCTGCCCTACCCGACCGGACTCAACGCTGTGTGTCCGTCAGGAAACACGCTGTTTACAAACATCCACTGATAAACTGCGATGTTAACAACCTCATGATGACCTCATATGTTTTTAACTTGGGACCATAGCTGTGTTTAGTCATACCTGTGCATTTTATTATAAAGTTGTGTATATTTACAGACTGTTGCAAAAACTAATAAGCTTATAAACATCAGGTTTAAAACTAAAAGAGCTTTACAAAAAAGTAACACAATGAAAGATGTTTGGAGTTTTATTTTAATTATTAATTAAAAATGTTGTCCAAGAGATGCTGATTTGAAACCGTTGGAATTGGGCCTTAATGTGCTTCAACAAGACAGATGAGTGAGTGAGTGAGTGAGTGAGTGTAGCAGAAGGTGAGGACACTTGTCAGTACAGTACCTTCCTCCCCCTAAATCACTGAGGTACAGCACATAGAAAAGAAAGAGAGGGAAAGAAAGGAGGGACGCATCCAAAGGAAAGAAAAATGAAAAATAAATTGTAAAAGCTGTCTTGTTGCAAACAGCAGGACAGACAACACTCATAGCACAGACAGGGCTTAAACGGACGAGGTGGTCTCTTACATTTTGACTTAACAGTGAATATACATGTTCAAGCTTAAAAAGGTAACATTCTTAAAAAAACGGAATTTGCAAATTATCCAAATGATTTTCAGCCTTGCTTTTAAAAGTATAGTTGATTTGATATAAACATTTTGCCGTCTGCTTGATGCTTCACTGACCTCTTCCCTGTGTCCTCCGTTGTTCCTCCCTTGCCCTGCTTGTCGATGACAATCTTGTCGTTCATGCCAAATTTGCACTCGGGCATCCCGCTCAGGTAGCTCTTCATCACCACTCGGCCCGACACGTGGGCGCTCAGGACCTGGCCTGGAGAGGAGGGGGAGTAATGTGAGTCTCAAACTGGACACACCACAACATCTGCTTTTCCTCCATTTGGTTGTTAAACTCTAATTCTCTTAGCTCTCTTTTAAAGACTCAACATTATTTCACAGCATTAATAACACAGGAAACAACCATTTGCTGTGTAAAGATATAGTGGAGTCATGTTTTAGTCTCGGACCCCCTGTGTTTATTGTAATTCAAACGTCTATGCTTTAAACAAACGGCTTGTTGTTCATGTATGTTTGTGCGTTAGAGTCCGTATGCATGTCCCACTGGCTGCTAATGGACTCCGCTCAGCGCTGCGCTCACACGGTGCTTACAGCCAATCATTTTGTCCTGACCGACAGCGTGTAGCGGCAAACGGAACGCCCAGTCTACAGTTTCCCCTTTAAGGGTAACACTGTTAGCACTGTTGCTGCGGTTAGCACTGTTAGCGGCTAGCCTCCTGCTCGGCTGTCAGTATGTTCATAGCGGTCAGTATGCAATCGTTCTGCTCTGACTTTCAATTTGAGAGCCTTTAAAGTGAAATGAATGAAGATTGTGAGATACAATCAAAAGACTCATAAACCTAATAATTGGATTTTCTTGTGAACTGTGATCGTTCATAGAGTCTGAGAAGTATTGATACATTAATGTCTTACGTATAACATCAAAGTCAAATAATAAATACACTACAGTGGCATTAAAACACAGACACAGCAAACTACTGTCCGCAGTTGTTCTGAATGATAGTTTCAATAAATAATGCATGCTCAGCAGTTTACAGACCTTGTGGTGACATGAGCAGGTTGACGCTCTCCAGGACGTCCAGGAAGAGCTCATTGCGGCGATACTTGATGCCTTCCCGACGCCAGCCGATCTGCCCCGTCACCTGGCTGGTGATCTGAGACTGCTCCTCCTTTGTCTGGGAGACAGGGAGAGAAACTGTAGCACCACTAACAACAGCAGACGGGGGTGAAAGAGGATCATTTGCACTAGAGAGAGACAAACAAAGGTGACATGCTTCTACATGTGGATACAAATAATTTCCTTAGAGCGTCGGTTCTTACCTGGTGCTGAATGATGCAGAGTTGAGGATTGCAAACAAGGAGAGAACAGAAAAATAAAATGTAAATACAAAATATCACTCGTTGTATTGCAACATTACACATTCCCTCTAATGGCTTCCTGTTGTTTTGTGTCTATAGCATTACATCACACCGCTGTAGACACTGCAATACAAATGTGTAATGTCTATGCCTAATCCAGATCAAGAAAATAGGCACTAGACATCCCCATTACATATTTATCATCTGTCTATCACTCGTGATTCTCAAGGTCTTGGGTTACATTTAGAGGCGTTTATAATATGTAGTCTACCCTCACCGATATAAGCACATCAATCTGACTGTGATGCAATAAAGTCCGACTGCACCACAAACAACAGCCACTAAAACGTCCATTTATCTTAATAGACACCTGTTTCAACATAAACTGACTTTAAAACCTTCATGACTGTAACAGTTTGAGACTGCCCTGGTCTCACTGACCTGTCCCTTAATGCCCTGCTGGGTGATGAAGGTCTTCAGAGCTCCAGTCTCTGAGTTCTGGGGGTATCCAAAGTCCAGGATCTCTGTGTGAACACAAACAGATAAACTGTCGGTTAGAGATAAGGTGCGCGAGGACTCTAGGGCACGCAGCAGTGGAAAGAACCAGTGTTGACCGAGTTTGACATTATACGTTTCATATAATGTCAAACAGGTCACTTTGAATTTGGTTTGTCACCATGCCAGAAATGATTTGGACAGTCATATCTCCTTCACTAATAGCCATTTCATATTGCTATGAAAGCCTCTCAACCAAACTGTATTTTTTCAAGTTTCTTACTGCATTGAACACATCATGACAGCTTTAGAATTGAACTTTGCATAATACACATTTATACTGAATGCACCTTTTATGGAGCCTCTGTTCACACGCGTCTGACAGCTAACAGTTTTTGTTCACTTGCTCTCCTGCTGCAGAGTTCAACACAAATGTGTTTTTAATAATGTAGCATTATAAGGGAAAATGAGTGTGCTTTTCTTCGATGAAACCAATAGAGTGTACTGCTTCCCAAACACATTTTCCATCGTCCCCGGGAGGTTGGGACACCATTGGAGACGAGGCTAGGCGGGACTACAGTTCAGTATTTTAGCACCAAAGGTACTGAAGTATCAGTTATCATGGTATCACTACTATTACAAAAATACTATGTAGAATAATAGTTTGATTATATAAGATCCAGAGATGCCCAGTTCCCTGATTTACTCGATTATATTTAGGAGAACATTATTGATTCTACACAAACATCAGAGTTTTCGTGTCCTACCATCCAGCAGCTCGTAGATGAGCACAAAGTTGTTCTTGATGTTCTCCTCGCTGATCTTGCCAAAGTAGGCCGTCATGACATCACACATCTTGTAAAGGAACTCGAACACCATGGCGGCGTTGACATTCTGCTTGGTGACGGCCGCCAACCAGATGTTTGAGCGTTTAACATGGAAGAAGCTGGTGCGGGCGATGTTGGTCACCGGGGATCGAACCTGCTGCCGGGCGTGAATGACGTTCACACGGAACGCATCGACCGCGTTACGCCTGAGATCGGGAAAAAAGAGAAATAGAGACAGAGGAAAAGAAAGACAGCGATTGAGTTGGGAGAATTGTTTCAGGCTTTTGCAGAACAGACCGTTGTTAACACCACCCCACCCTGTGAGGATATCTGCTGAGTTTAATATCCAGTTCTGCACTGGACTCAAGAGAAATAATCCCTTCAGACCTCAACAGCATATCCACCCATCACGAGGAATATAACATAATCAAAACTTTCCCAACCAACGGGGAGAGGGTACCTTGAGTTTGTGCGCTTAGAAAAAAGGAGCGTTGTTTTGTGTAAATGCAGATAATTACCAGGAGGGAGAGGGAGGAGTTTAGGAGGACACCCGGGCAACATAATACTTAAATGATATAGACTCCAAAGAGATGTTTTCACCATATACTGTCAACAACTGACTTTTACATTATTTTTTCTCTATTTTAATAAACATGTAATACTCTGCTAATACTGCAAAGTCAGTGAGATAACATTTACCTTAGTGCTACAATGCTTTAGGGAAACACAGCCTTTCCTAAGGGGGATTTATAAACAACGGGCTCTAGAGCAGAGGATGCAGCACGATCCGACAGGAAGACCAAAACCTCCTGAGGTGTAAACTGACTCAAACTTATCTTATATTCAAGACTACTATTTGATATGCTCTAAAATGAAACGAATCATGAAACTTTCAGTGAACTATTGGAGTAAAATGAGGTTGTTTGATCTAATTTGGGTTATAATAAGCCACTTTCCAAAGAGTATCTTTCCAGGCCTAGAAAATAATATATTTCAAATTCGATAACTTTCTCAGGTTATTTGTGACCATAAACCTTTTCTAACTTTAAATCTACTATATCTTCTACGTACCGAAACAGTTTTCCAATTTGTTTGTGAAAGTTCACAGCAGAATCAAAGGTGGTACGAACTACGTTAACCGTCATACCCCATGCTCAGATAACATGCTTAGGTACTGAGGTAAAGCGGCTTGTGGGTATCAATAATACTTCTAATACTTCAGTAATACCCTGAATGGCAGTGGCTGGATGTGTTGCCTTTGATTGAATTGGCTGCTGGTGGTTTATTTACCACTGCAATGTCATGACAGGTGACTCATGCTCAGAGAGAGTATCAGGAAGTTGTCTGTGGAATCAATGAGCATGCAGTTAGGGGTTTCAGGGGGTTATTGATCGGTGGCCATGAGCGGGGGAGGGGTCATGCTTGATAGGCTCGAGCATCTCTTACCTATTCCTACAGGGGCCAAGATGGACAGATGGAGGAAAATGGTGATACAGAGGATAGAGAGGAAACAAGGATGAAGTAAAAGGAGAGGAGAGAGACAAAAATGCACAAGAGACATTTTCGTGCATCGTGTACACAGACAGAGTGAGTAACATGGTGTTTATTATGATGCCATCATTGTAACTGAACATGTTGGGAACGAGTCACCAGCACAACATATTGCTCTTTAATCTACTGGAGCCTGACAACAGCATGGCAACTTCATATTGATTCACTGTATGACTCCATAACCGCTTATTTCACTTCAAGTGGATACATTTTGCTTCAGCTCACTTGCAATATTAAAACAAGTGCGATTATAGATTTCAACCCAACATTTTGTCCATACACCGCGGCCACATAAACAGTCTGGTTTACTCTGTGTGTTGCGGCAACAGGGCGGATCACCATTAGCAAATGATGCCGTGGGAACATGGTGGAGACAAAACATAATAAGAAAACTCTATTGCTGTTATCGTTATTTTTAGTGAGTGCTGCAGGAATTACGCCTTGAACCTGGACTCAAGTTAGCATTTTTCTTTTAAATTGGTTTTGGTTGAATAAATACCAGAAACAAGGTCACTGGTTAACATAATTAAAGGAGTTTCACATTTTTGTGCTAAAACATAAAGTATGTCAGTGAATACTGTTCACTTTTGAACTGCTACGCATCTTTAAAAAGGGCTAAATGAGACTTCAGAGGTTGTTGTTTATAGTACAATGCTAACTTCCCTGTTGGCCTCCAAAAATACGTCATATCTGCAGCACTCTATGGAGATTCCACAAAATGACAGTTTTCCTTTTTTCATTACTTGGCAAAATAAACTGTGGTTATCAGGGCATGAATATTGTTTTGGTTCCTTTAATACCTATCAGTCATATTCTGTAGTATGCATTGTGCTGTGTCTGAAGACGCAGAGGCGAGCAGCTGCATATTATCTGTGCTACCACTGGACTGATAAAGCAGCCACCATTATTTTACAGATTGCTGCATAGAAACAGGACAACATATGAAAGGGATTGTAGCAGAAGTAAACCTGTAAGTCAAAAAAACTGCAAACAGAATATTTAATAGGGTCTTGGTTAGAAAAGTATATACTACTCTGTTTGTGCCCGTGCCCATATTCATAGGCTTCTTAGCACCTCTAACCCTACAACTAAGGCAACAAATAATTCAAGGAATGACCATTTTCAAATGCTTTAGAGCAGGAGTGTCAAATTCAATTTCATCGCGGGCCACATTCGCATAAAGGTTGCACTCAAAGGGCCGGTTGTAACTATATAAATACATCATATAAATATAAAATTATGTATTATATGACATTATTGCCTCTGAATTGGATTATTATCGGATAGGATAATAACTTAGTAATTAACTACGTCTGAAAGCAGAAGTCCAGGGCAAATAATTGCAAGTCTCTTCAGTGCGCATGTCACAAAACGAGATGCATTGTGGGACATGTAGTTTATGGGCAACCTGCTTATGTAAAGTGGCATGTAACCGTATAATAAACGTATTATATTCTTTGCGAGCTCTTGCGGGGCCACATACAATGAAGTCGGGGGCCGGATTTGGCCCCCGGGCCTTGAGTTTGAGACCCCTGCTTTAGAGCCTATCATAGTTGACTTTATTACCTTGATGCTACACTGACTTGTAGGAGGAAGAATGGCATCTGTCAGTTCCTCTCTGTGCCTCGAGTGGCAGTGTTTGCACTATGTATCTTTGCTGAGCAGGCCGACAAATCACGATGTGTGAGAGAGCGTAAGGCTCATGGAAGTGGAATGATTTTTGGGGAAATTAGTTTTATTTTGTTGTGTCCTCCATCTTTTCCTGATGGACAGAACGTTTTTCCTGCTGCTAAGTAATGCTAACTGAACTATTAGCTGCAAAAAGCTAATTAGCTGTTAGCTCAGGTAGCCGTGCTGCCCAGACTGGGAGCACTGGGCGAGTGTTGATGTTTACACGGCTAGCACAGGAGTTTCGGTCTGCTGCGTAGAGAAGGTGTTCAGGCTCAGGGCAGGGGGATGCTGCTAAGCTGCGCTGCCTGTATTGTGCAAGAACAGGAGCCGGGCGGTCAACAATACCAGGTTAGTCATATTAGCTGTCTTGATAAGCCTTATGTTTGTGCACTTGATGTTTGGCTGTTAGAAAGATCCTCAATTAGATTTCTGGATCATTCATAACATAAGTAACCATCTTCATAACAAATGCATCGTGCTGTCAATATGTCTCAGAGGTATACGTTAAAATGCAGTCTGAAACTGTGGGGACCCTAAATCACAAAAATACTAAGTATGACATGTTGGCTTAAAGGTCTACATACACAAATAACCTACTGACCTGCACAGCTGCTGTGTAGCTACATATCTGACACCATGTGCCCTCTCTGTACCTTGCCGACCCTCACGGTGGAAATCTACATGGCACTGGAATGGTGTCTGCTCTGGAGACACCTGCCCTCAAATCAATCAATGAATGCGGCAGGGTTTAAATAAAACAAAGTGACAATTGGGTGTATGCGTGGGGAAAGGGTGTGTCCAATACAGGTGAATCACATCAAACATGTGTCACAAAGAAACAAACAAGGTAGAGGAAAGGAAGAAAGACAAACAGTAAATAAGAAAGATATTCACATTCTTTAGCTTATACAGAACGTCTGGCCATTACATACTCGTATGAATCGGCCATATTTCAGTCACACATATTCAAAACAATATATTTTTCATCAGAAATAAAATGTCAGCATCTTTGGATAGGCTCCTGTCTCAGCCCGTTCAGTTGTTAGTTTGAATCTCTTTTTAGTTCAACATTTAAAATGAGCCAAGGATTATTCATTGTCAGCCATTTTAACACTCCTTTTCCCCAACCAGGCAACTATTTACTTCGCATCCCTCCATGCAAAACCTAAGAAATCATTTTATTTAAGGTGAGGAAAGAGGATTGTATCTTAGTACCATTTTGATACAAATACAAAACTTGTGCCGTGTATCGCCACTGATGTCACAATATTGAATGAAAACAACAATATTTTTAACTGATTGTGCATTTCAATACCTTTGTCTTATTGTGGTTATTTCTCATAGTCCCTTGTGTGTTTTATTCATTTATGGGGAGAATACCTGTGTCATTTCTTCTGGTTGTTTTACTTGTAAATAAATAATACATATTCTAAATCATAGCAAACTGTGTTTTTTCTCGAAGGGCTAGTAATACTGTCCTAAATGTAATCCTGGCTTGCGTTATTTTTACCACATTTCCGAGGAGATAACAAAACAAACAAATGACACCTATGTCAACTACTAAGCTAGGAAGAGCTACATAATCCTCTTTCATCCTTTCCGTATCAATCTGAACCCGTTCACCCCTGCTCATTCAAGCACTTTGAAGTGAAGTCCCCCAAAATGTAGGATACATTTTAGAGCAGTTTTGCTCCTGTGAAACATACCCAATGTCGTCTCGGTAGACCCGGGAGATGAGGACCTCCCCCTTGTGGTTGTAGATGAACAATCCTCCGATCATTTTGGCTGCTTCTCAGTCCCAACTGGCCATGGTGAAACCAAACCCCGCATGAGAAGAGCGAGAGACTGCAGGAAGGAAACAGGGAAAGAGAAAAAAGGGATGTTTAAGAAGGGAAAGCAGTGAAAAGTGAGGGAGTGACCAACAGTACAGGGAAGCACTTGTCCCTCACATCCACTTTTCCTGTCTCTCTTTCTCTCTCACGCACACACATCACTCTATTGCCAATTGAATATACCCTGCAGCTGCCCCACTGTGTCGACTCATTTTAGCTGTGTGCATACACACATCATCAATCCCTTTGATAAAGGCTGAGGAGACTCCAATACCACCACCCACACTACAGTCAAATCCTCGTTTCTGTACAAAGTAAGATTAACAGCAGATTAACAGCCACCAGTTTGGAGCAGGATGTCACCAAGTAGCCAGCTACAAATCTGTTGCTCTTACTGGGTTGCCTTTTACTAGCAGGTGTACATCTGGCATCTCAAGTAAGATTAAACTTAAAGAAACCTTCATTCATCTCATTTAGAGGCAATGCAGCTGTTGTAGTAGCTTGCTTGTGTCTAAGACAAATACAATCATAGCAGTTTCTTCTAATTCAGGAATGAAGCTTCTGGAAACCAGGAGATGAAGGACATGCTTGAAATTCCTCGAAGACAGAGGCCAGATAACTTACACACATGGTGGACAGAGGAAGTATACAACACAACCATGTCCAAGATGATAAAATAATGTCACCATAAAGACTTGACCGGGTCGTGACCTATGGTCGTGACCGAATAATTCGTGCACAAGACATGAGCGGTTTTAATCGCCCTTTTATTGGTCGAAGTCAAGATGTCTGCTCACTCGGGCCATTTCCTAACGTTCATACATTTTTCATATTTTCTAATGTCTCGTCGACGGATGGGGGACATGTTTGCTTGTACCACTTGGTTTTAAGCTTTCTTAAGTGGCTACAATACTGATGGAGACTTGACCTTCAGCTCAAAGTGATGGAGAATAGACCAAGTGAGAGGTAGCTAGCAAATTTAGTTTACGATAGCAGGCTAGTTGGCGGTGGTGTTCAGCGAAGCAGCGTTGAGCCGTGAGGAATTTTAAATGGACTTCCGGTGAAGAAAACCAGACCTGTTGACCATTTCATACGCAATACTATTAATTAACGACAACATACACATTACAAATGTAAACGTATAACACCGACTGTTCACAAATACATCAACCCGTTAAGAGAGTACATACATTGTATACCGTGTGCCTTTATATTTAGTAGAAAAGAAGCCTCTAGTCGGTTAGCATAGTACCTGCCGCTGCTAGCTTGACGTTAGCTAACAGAGCGGCAGCTAACAATGCTAAGGCTAGCATCGAACGCGATTGTAACAGTTTCCCCGGCTTCCAGAAACGTTTATTTCGCTACAGTTGATCATTTTTGACGAGAAACGGGTTACCGTCTCGACTATGTTGAACTTACCCCAGTTCTCTCACGAACGCCACCAGTCTTTCGCTCCCCGTTTGTCCTCGGATATAGCTTCTGCCAGGTTCCAGTCGCTTCCCAGTTCACACACCCGCTAATTCCGCTCCTTCCTCCCGGTTCTCTGATAGCTGTCAGCTGACCCGCCGTCCTTACGCACAGCCGTTCCGTTGTGACAGGAAAAGGCGCGGCTGGAGCGATGTGTAAACCGCACCCAGGCCCTGTTATGATAAACTACACTGGCTACTGGTCAATTATTTGTTTCAGGGTTATGTTTGTGTAACTATACAGTGCAGCACGGGGGGCTTGCCCTCTTTTGAAAATGGACTTTCCGGAGAATGTTGGCACAAATCCAACTTGTTTCATTAAATGTTGAGTAACACAGTGAGTGGTATTCATTTAGTCTATCCCAGTGCTTCTCAAAGTTTGGTCCGTGAGCGCCCCCTAGTGGTCCGTGAGTATATTGGTAACATTTCACATTTGAAATTAATTAATCAATTTATGTTTTCCGCACTCTCGCGGTTAAATTTCCCAGCACAACACCTTCATCACACATGTTGCCATTGTCAGGCGATTTGTAATCTGTTCTAGAAAAACGATGTGTTTTTTGATATTTGTGGAGTTAGGTGGTCCGCGAGTGTTTATTTATTGGTTAAGTGGTCCTTGGTATGAAAAAGTTTGAGAAACACTGGTCTATCCTAAACTCCCACCTTCTGTGAATAGGTGCAATAATCCTAATTTCCTTGAATGCAAAAATAAAATGTGTTTATCCTTAAAACTAGGTTGTGTGGGTGGTCTTGGTGAATCTTGTCCTGCAGAGTCCATCTGATTCAACACTTCTTTGTTTTTTTTGTCCAAGTTGAATTAAACCATCTCTCTACAGGAGTTTCCCCCCCTTCTATAACCACAGGGACATTTTTGCCTAACCTTCACATTCCTAATCTTGGACAGTCTGGAATCCACTGCCTTTGAATGCAAACATGACCCCGGTTAACTTGAACACAAAATAAACACAGGATTGAAAAATACTGCTTAACAAGCATATACACACACTCAAATAAAAACACAACAACGAAGCAAAGTTAAGTCATAAAACTATATTTATAAATAAAAAGAATTGTTTCCTTGATAAAAGAGTAGTGTGAAAGACATGGTAAGAAATATTTCCCGACTATACATTATCACAAGACAGAGTCCTAAAATGCTCTGGTTGACAGATGAAAATGCAGCTGTGTAGTGTACAAATTACTCTTTAAACTGAATGCTCATGTTTAGATTGTAAAATGAAACTAGTTGTGACCAACTACGTATATAATAAAACAAATGCATTCTTACAGTTAGAAGGACTTCGGTTCTTTTGCACTACATACACATGTATCCATTTCTTTCTCTCTTAAGTCAAGCAAACATTTTAAAAGTCTGAATAAGGTTAACAGTTAGTGTTCATCTGAGCTTTTTTTTCTTTGTTAGGAGGTCAGCAGGGGTGAATTGAAAGAACGGAAGGAGGGAAAAAGTTTCTTTCTTGCCGTTTTTGACGTGTACAGGGGTGGGGGAGGACAGAGTGTGTTAGATAAGGGAGGCAGGCAGAGGGAAGAGTGAAGAGAACAAATGAAAAACATCCATGTAGAAAACGCTGAGTCATTTTCCCCAGCTGTCCAATTCCACCGCCTCCCTTCCTCTCTTGCTCTTTGTCCTAACGCAAACTCTTCCCCCACTGAAGAGGGGTAACTCAGAAAGGCGCTTTGGTTCCATCTTGAGCGAGGGGGCTTCTTCACTGAAGAAAGTATTGTCACTACTACTAGGAAGAAAAGCACAAGGGAGGAGGAACATTTTCTCTCAACATACACAACAGTGTTGGTTCCACTTCTGCTTTTAGGAGAGTGGAATCAAGGCCTTGGGTTACAGCTTTTGCAATCTTCCCTCCCTCCGGTTCTTCCCAGTCTCATAATGACACGGGAAAGCCCAATCTGCTACTTTTGTTATCGGCCTACAACCTTCGTTACATCACATCAACAAAGAATTCTCCGGCATTGCCCACCGCCATGCGCAGAGACTGGCGTGAGGCAGTGAGCTCAGGGGGCACGGTGGTGAGCTCTCTGCCTGGAGGGGCGCCAGGTGCAGATGTAGAGAGATGTGGGGGCTGGGGGGGCAGCCCGGGGGGGCCGTAGACAAGGCCCTGAGCGTAGGCTATTGAGTGGGAGTTGGCACTGCGGTGGCTGACAGAGCTACGGATGCTGCGCTCACTAGGGGGGGGCCACTGAGCGCTCGCTGGGAGCTCGGTGGCTCCTGATCTCATTTTCACTGCCACTGGACTTCTTCCCCTCATTCTTACTGCAGTTAGAGCCGCTGCTTCCTGTAGAAACAAGAAAGAATATTAATAACATTAGTGTGTAATTAACTGACACTTTGCATTTATTTTAAAGCAGAGTGACCTACATGAGCCTCTCACCCACCCGTGACCCAGTTAGTGGGAGACTCTCAGGAGAGATGCATGACTAATGCAGACACGCTCACCAAGCATTCACTGCCTTTCAGAGGCCAAACAGCCCAGCCATTACTGAAGGCAATTACATGTTTTCATTTTATTACCACAAAATAGCCTGCTTGCTTTAGAGGGAAGTTCTCTAGGCTGATTAATTTAAAACCATAACCATGTCTACGCTAAAAATAACCTTCTAACATTATAAGAAGCATGCTTGTTGTCATCAAACCCACATATGTATGAAAATATATTTTATCTAACATCTTTAGATAGGGTGTTTTGGAATCAGCTTAGCCCAGACTATGAGGACTAGAGAAAGATTCCATAACAAGCAATTACATTTACAGTGTATCAACTCTAATGTGAATGTTGTACCCTGTTTAACTATTCAGCAGTAAATTCAATGGTAGTGTGCAAAAACAGAATAAAGACTTGACATCTGTGGTGTTTTGCGTAGCCAGTGGGCCCAGCTGCTGTTGGTCATTGAATATCTCCACTTCGTGTGCAAATTGTTTCTGGTTTTCTATTTCTAAGCGTGTTAAACACACAAATAAAACATGTAAATAAGGCTGCTTTGGAGCCGTTTGATGACATATTTGTTCACGCTTGAAAGGGCTCTTTGAAGAAAGCTAATTTAAACAAGCCGACAGACCTATAACTCTTTAGAAAGTGTGGAGATAGAATTTATGTTGATTTTCTCATCTGGCTTTGGATAAAACGGTAAACAACATCTCAAAACAGGGTAAATGCAGGAATCCTGAAGTCAAATTTAACACCTTTTAAGACCTTTTTTAAGACCCTTTCCATACTTTTTTAAGACCTCATCGCCACTTCGAGTTCTAACCGGTTACATTGGTGACACACTTTACCTCACATTTACTATATACAGTATTGATTGTCCTTCCTCCTTATCTTCAAACCGTTTGGGCGCAAACTTGCATTTCCCCATAACGATGTTGTTTAACAACCGGCTATCAGTCAGTGAGCGTGCGATGTCCTGTTCAGATGACGTCAAATCCAACGGGATGCCATAAATAAACTACACAGAATCACACTACACACCTACGCAATGATTACATTCAGGCAAACTGTAGAATACAACCTCTTTGGACAATTTATATACTTAATGAAAACAAGCTACAAAATGTAATACCTTGGAAAATGCAGTTTAATACTTTTTAATAGCCTTCATTTTCACTAAATTGATTTATCAACTTTTAATACTTTTTAAGACCCCACGGACACCCTGCAAAATGAAACTCTGCCAAAGTCTATGCTTCTGTAGACTTGAAAAGGGATTCAATAAATATTGTAATATTGAATTTTAAAAGCTCAAGGACAAGGATGTCTTTGAAACCAAGCTGCACAACATAGTGTTTGCAGAACATCGATTGAATAATTGGGAAGAGGAATTTCCAGGCAGTGCCTACTGCCTACAGACATTTTTATAAATGTTTCCAACATGAAACTGACATGGTTTCGACCTCACTGCTGGTGCTGTTTGATGAGAAGGAGCAAAATACAAACTTTAAAAACAGACAAGTTTTAAGTCTATAGGGGGTGACTGTTTTGATATGGCATTTATTTTCTATTCCACCAATTCTCACTGATCTGTTCTTTATTCAATGTTGAATGTTCGTTACTCACCGCTGTGCTGGCTTCCTGCGCTGCCGGCGCCTGGTCCACCATGGAGGGGCTGCTGCATGTCGTACGGGTGTGGGATGGGGAACTGATAGGGCAGAGTCATGGGCCAGGGGGCCGCCCCGGGATGAGGCAGAGGGGGGAGAGTGTCCTGATCTGAAGCACCCCCACTTGAACCATCATGGTCGTGCAGAGAAAGATGGGTCATGTCTAGGGGAGAAGAAGAAAAAAACAGATTTCGTTTTCCACAGTGATACACCACTGATGAACTTGTTATTGGTGCTATAGGTTTAGCTTAGCGTCCACTTACTGCCACAGAGGTCCCCGAAGACGTAGTAGCACTGTTCAGAGAAGGTGATCTTGTTGACGGTGTGTCGGATGAAGCCGGCTTTCAGCAGGTTGCTGCCGTATTTACGGGATTCTCTGCGATCTGAGAAACCTTCTACATGATGGAAGAGCCAGTCCACCACATCAGAGCCTGAGGACACAAAGACACACACGTTTTAGGTACCGTTTCTTTCACTCATCACATTGGAAACATTTCCTGATATAAAAATAATATTATTTGAATCAGCTAGGTTTATGTGACCCTTTTCTGTCTACGATTGAAATTGAACTGTTTAGGTTAGCAATCAAGCCGTATCAGAAAACACTTATTTTATGATATTCAACTTTATCTAAGATAAAAACAGTAAATCTTGATATCAAAGAGGTTGAAAAGAGCATTCTCTGCCATTTTTGAAACTTTTTTCACAACAATAGGAGATAATTTTTTCTCAAGTTATCATTGCAGATCAACATTATTTGGATGGTGATTGTTCATTCTGAATTCATAAAACTGGCTTTCACTGAGGCACACCATTTCTAAAAACGGAACAAAGCAAATAATGATCAGAGTTTGGTGTGCATGCATACTGATGAAGTCAATAACAAATGCTGGATCATGCCCTTTGCTTTAACAGACATACCGATGAAGGCGTTAGCGATGGTTATCTTGAGCCACATCCTGTCCCGCACCTCCAGACCTGACTCTGGACAGGCCATGGCCTTAGCAACTGTTGCCATGTCGCTGTGGATTGAGAGGTGGAAGTCATCGAATCCTGGGAAAGAAGGACACCATTGAGTGAAAACAAATCAAACTCCCACACATTTTTGTTTTGTTTTCCATAAACTTAGTGAAAGCCCAGCCACAAGCTGTAAGCGTATCTCTGACAACACCAGAAATGATTTGGAATTTGCCTCATAATATTTAGCTTCCTGTGGTTTGGACTGCAATGCGACCCTTGTTATTTCTCGATCATGAATCAGACCGATTAGGCTGGATCTTTGTCTGAGTAAGACTTCAACTGAGCAGGCCTTCACAAAACTCCAAGAAAAGTCTGATCATAATAAATGATATGTTTCTCCGGAAAACACTACCAGACTGAACATCTTTTTGGATTTTTGTTTTACATTTGGCAGTTTAATATTGTATGCATATAGATTTTCACATTTTAAATAACTTGTAAACAAGCAGAAGTGAACAAAGGAATACATTTATAAATCTTCAAATTCTTATAAACATTTCAACACACCAATACTATTTGCTATTGGTTGGAATATCCACATAAACTGGACTTCCCTTTGATGTTTTAGAATAATGCCGTGTTGACCATGACAGATTTCTCCCTGTATGATTGTTGAACACTGGTGTAAAACATGTAGAAAGAAGGCTTAACACTTGCACACTGTTGTTTAAAATGGCAGACATTCTTTTCTCCTTATTAACGTCTCTTTAGTTAAACTTAAAAAACCTCCTGGCAACAAAAATGTTGGCCAATTATCCAAAGTAAATTAAAAATGAAGCAAAAAACCATAAATTGTAGCCATAAATGTGATAATGTGAAACGTATGTTCAATCTGAGGGGGGAAATGACAAAAAATGTAAATCATGAGGATTATGTCAAGAAAGTGTGTTGTGCGAGGAAAGATTTTTCTCCAGAAAGAAAGAACTCCCTGTCCTTCCAAAGATCACAGGGAAGATGATAGTTGTGAGTTATGAGTTAGTTTTCTCAAGAGTTATTGAGCAGATGGAAGTTGTGAGGCTGAATTCAGTTAAATCTGTAGCAGAGAGAAGTTGCAGGAATGCAGAGAGAGGGCAGGGACTTTACACAGAAACCCTCTCTCAGAAAGATACTGCTATTACTTGGGAGATTGGAAAGGGGGAACTGTAAAATGTGAGCTGAATGTGCAAAAAGTGAAATCCTGAAATGATTAACTATATATATGTTGCCTTGTATCAGACGTATGTACTGTGAATAATGAATTCTCTATATCAAAAACATGCTGTAGAACTGTCTCTTTAAAGATAATAACAACACAAATTAAAAACATTAAGGAATGTTATAAAAAAATCTACCTAGAAACAAAATATAATATAATGTATTATAAGAGCAAAGTATTTTTCTTAAGGAATAAGTTTGTAGTTTATAAGTCCTAAAAAGTGGCAGCAGGGGGGGGGGGGGGGGGGGGTGTGTGACTCACTCTCAGTCTCAGGGATGGAGCTGCTGATGGAGGAGCTGGTGGAGGTGACGGTGCTCATGGAGGGGCTCATGCCATACGCAGGGTAAACCCCCGTCATGGCCGCCGTGTGGGACACCCACGCTGCTGGATCAATGGGCCGGATCGGCTCACCTGTTTAATACAAGGTAGGGTTAGCAGTTAGCTAAACCAATTTGTCTGCATGTAGTTATTTGATTGAAATGAAAAGAGAAAAAGAGAGACGAACACTCACTCCTCGGCAGAGCGAAGCAGCCCCGGGGGTTTGGGTCCCAGCACTTGGCCACAGTCAGAGTTATGGGGCTGGAGGTAAACACAGACACAGAATGTCATCAGCTTCAACTTTATTAGGATTCAGTCATGTCCTTGTTTTGCAGATTTCTACGCTAGTATGTATTAATGTTTTCCAGATTGCTGCTTACCCTGGCTTATGCACTATATCCCTCAGTACTCGCACTGCGTCGTCATTGCTCATGTTCTCGAAATTAATTTCATTCACCTGCAGGAAAAAAAAAGCAATTTAAACATATATTTGCAGAACATGTATTATGAGAAACTAAAGATTGACCTTTCACTAAACTGATGTATTTGTTTACAAGAGGTATAAACGCTTGACAGAGTTACCATTATTCCATTAAATTCCACTACACAAAGCCATTAGTAACATATTAGAATTTGGAAGAGGCTTTGAAATAATGAAAAAGTAAAATTACCATTAGAGCCATAAACACAGCTGACTGACTTAGGCTCACACAGTATATTATAATAAGATTGAGATTACATAGGTGGGAGTGAGACGGACAATGATGGGAATAGTGTTGATATACTGCCACATGCATTAATTGTGTTAATCAAAGAGGAGAGTTTTTTTTTTTTAATCATACACACCTGTGCATCTGAATTAAAAACACTTGAATTGGTCTCACATTACGAAGTGTTTTCAGTCCACTGCAGGCACTGGGACTGAACCCAAACACAGCATCACAGCCCCTACCCACACACACTTTCCTGGTTCATGTCCCAGGTATGCAGAGACACACATTTTCCATCCTTTGTCTGTGTGTCTCTCTCACTCATTCTTACACACACACACACCTGCAACAGCATGTCCCCGGGCTCTATGCGTCCGTCTGCAGCCACGGCTCCTCCCTTCATGATGGAGCCGATGTAGATTCCTCCATCTCCCCTTTCATTACTCTGACCCACAATACTGATGCCCAGGAAGTTGTACTTCTCTGTGAAAAGGAGAGAGACAGAGAAAGTGTATTCAAGAATGAAGTGAAGCAGTGGTCAAACCAGTAAATGAGCATATTTTCCTGTCTTGTCCTTACACATCCAATGTGTGATTGTATAGGGAGGCTTTATTAAAAAAGGGAACACTATTTATCCCAGCAAATGAAAATAGCATTGCGTGCGCATCTTCCACGTGTCTTACCCATGTTGAGCGTGACAGTGATGATGTTCAGAGACATAGTGGAGTCTGTGATGCTGCTGAATGAGGAAGACTGGATGGAAGAAAGGTGACATTTGGGAAGAAAGTTAAATATGAGAAGAAGAATGAAAGTCACAAACTACAACACATTTTCCTCCAAGTGTGTTTTCTCACCCTGTCTATATTGGAGGCCTTGGGTTTCCGTCGGCGACGGCGATGTCGCCTCATTAGACGAGAGGAGCTCTGCTCAGTGGAGCTGCTAAACCTGAACACAAGAATACAATACGGTATCTTTTAAAACACTATCCAAATATATTGAGGGCTTTAATATGAAACTAAATATAAGCTTCATTACTAAATAACTGTATAAATGATACCATATAAATTCAGTTAAAAGTGTAACTCTACATGAATTAAGCTAATAAAAAACAAAAACCTAGCACATCAAATTGTGAATAAAAATACCTTTAAGGTAACATAAGCTTTTTTTCCTTATAGTGTATTCTTTCATTGAAATGGTCTAGTCTAAATATCGCATTAAAGCCTTAAGTGACCTACATAATAAAAGCCCTTTAAAACACAGTTTCCATCATAAACCTTTGCTTCCTAGGAGTCACTTCTAAACACTTCTGTTTCTTAAAAAACAGCCTCCGACTTCATTTAGAAGTTATGACCTGAAACTTATACCAATAAAGCTGTAATCCAGATCGACAGGGAAAACATCCTGGTAGATGCCTAAGGACTGAGAGCAGCAGAGTCTGTAAAGTGGGTTGCAGATATTTCTACGACTCCAGGAGGAGAACCTGGGGGGCTCACCACAAAAACCACCAGACAATTAGACTGTGCTAATCTCAGCCAAAACCCATCATCTGTAACTCCAGATGCATGCCTCGAGCCAAAAGGCCTTTTCCTCACTGGAAACTGCGCTCATGAGACTTTTGAACATCTACACAGAACATCTGACCTGCTGGTTGCATCATCATCCTCCGAATCAAAACAGGAAGTAGACTCCAGCTCGCTGCTCATGAAGGACGAGCAGCTGTCGTACTCGGGTCCGCCGCGTCCCATCGAACGTGACGGGAAGCCGTTTTGCCTTCCACCTGCAGCGGGAGAGCGGGAAATATAGGTGCTTTGTTACGTTAGATAAAAGCCTTGAGTCAATCTGTCAGGAGTCAGAATCTACTCTTTGACTTATTGCCTACCTTTTCTCAGTTAACAAAATGACTCTCTTCAATCCTTGCCTGTTACTGATAGATAAATATCTAATGAATTCATGAAAGTCAAAGGTAAACTATTGTGACATTTTGAAATATTCTTTGCAGTTTATTCATAAGATCAACCGAAGAGCAGTATCATGTCACAATTGTCTTTTTCTTTTTGAATCAAATTTCTGCACAAGCCTTTCATGCCTACTCGTTTATAGAATATGTGATAGATGCAGGCTAGTTTTAAATGTGTGGCACCCATCAAATAAATATCTTTGCCTTGTTGTGAGATACATAGAGTGCAATGACAAAAAGGAAACATCTCTCTGACCTTGTTCGTTGGAGTGTTTTCGCCGCGGCCTCTCCCTCTCTCTCCGCTGCGACACCATGGAGCCGGTCTCCGTGTCGTTGTCCAAACTGTCCCGAGCACTCGCTGCTTTCCCACTGCAGACAGAGACAGTATTTAAAAGAGATAGAATTACACTGCATTAGCAAGTTAGTTAAGCTCATTTAGCCGCTTAATGTTGAGAGTAAATGCTTCTTGTTATAATCACATTACAATCTGTGTTTACCATACAGCCTTCTCTGGCTCAGTGTAGTTGAGGCTCTGTTGTTGAACATTTGGCAGGAATTATGGTTTTTAAATTTGTGTTGTTAGGCTAGTAAACGGGTTTCGTCCTAAAAAACATCTACCAAGATGTTAAAAACACCCTTAATAAACAGGCTTTTATATGAACTACCCTGACCAGCAGACTGTAAAAATGTAATCTGCTCTTAATTTGATCTCTGTTTTGTTGGTGTGGTTAGTCGTATCTGTGTATCTCATATTTGACCTTTTTTCTGTACCTTTTTTCATTTTTGCTGCTTTTGGGTTTCATTGTATTTGAAGCAAAACATATCAGTAAAGTTATTACCATTTATTTGTATCATCAGGTGTGGTACACACACACACTTTAAACTTTGCTTTTACTCGCAGTTTATTAAAAAAAATATTCAAGGACTGTACTATATCCTTTTTAACAAATATGTTAAAGAACCAAAGCCTGAACACAGAATGCAGATAACCTAATAATCTAAGCATTTGAGAAAAAGTGGATTTGATTTCCTCCTGAGCCGTCACAAGGTGTCATACTTTCCCTATTCAGTTTGCTGTTTCCTCTCTCAGTGGTTATTAGGAGTCATTCAAGGCACACGCACAGAGTACACATGGCACGCACCCACAGTCACACATTACAAAATAACTCTATTGCACAATAAAATAAATACACCAAAAGTATTTTCCGTATATACTGACTGATAAGAGGGTGGTCTCGAGTCTCCGATGCCCCCGGTCCTCTCCAAAGGCGGTGCTGCCTCCGTGCTGTCGGCCACTGATCCTGCGTCTGTGTTGACCCCGTCTCCAGAGACCAGCTGTCAACCAAGCAACCAGAGTGGGGTCAGTCAGAGGAATGAGACAAACACTCAGACGAAAGTATTTACTGAAAGACACGGAGCAAGTGGGCAGCAGACCCCTGTCACAGCACTCCTGTGTTTACACTACTCTGTACTCAAGGGCTGGGTGGTATATCCTGTTTTATTGTCACTGCCTTTAGGCTTGGCAGCAGAAAGGATTGTTATAGACTACAATGTCTCATTAAAAGAAAAAAATCTATTTGTCTTCCACACATTTTCTTGCTGAAAGAAAGAGTCTGTGCCAAGTCATTGTTTGTCTACCCGACAGAGTTGCCTAGGTCACCAAAGTGTGGGAAGAATGGATCTATTGGGCCATTACTGTCTTTTCTTTTACTTTCAGCACTTTATAGTCAAAGTTATTTGTGATCACACAATATAGTTTTTTGACTTTCTGCAACAGATTTTTTTGGAAACTTGGAGGTTGTCCATATTAGAAATAAAGCATGTACTTGCTTGAATTGCAAGAAAAACAAGCTTAAGAGCAAACAATTGTATAGTGGGAAACCAATATTAGCTTGACGTTAATGTCATAGTTGGGCTATTTATGACTAGAATTCTCCACTGCTTTAACAACTACATTGCATCTGTTGTATAATGAGGAGCAAAACAGCTGTTGGGAATAGAGACCAGTGCAAATAACCTGGTTGTACTTTACACTAGGGTTTATCAAATGTATCTTCAGCATTAATACTTCATTAGGACTTTGGAAGTTAGAGATTTTTGAAAAGAGCCCAGGTTTTTTTCTTCTCCAACCACAAGTCATTAACTGAAATATATTTTTCAGTTCACTAATCAATACATCAAGGAGAAAAAATTAATCAAAATCACATTGAGAAGCTTGAGCCATGAAACAATGTATTTTTACAATTAATAAATCATTTCAGCTCTACCATACAAGAAAGAGAGATTCCAATTTTTTAAATGAAGACCTAATAACATCATGAACATGAGCCCTACAACTAATTGTATGTACCATTTCATCCAGTTTACTGTGTTTGTATAGGTTTAATGGTAGTTAACAGTACTACTGGCTGGTTAAGATGCAATAACAGAAAGTTTAAATAATATGGTGATAGACAAAATCTTGTTGCCAGCTGACATTAATATACAACCGAGCAGACTGAGGGTGCTGGCCTGTTGATGTGATGATAGCAAGCCAGGCCCCTCGGACCCCAGAGGACTATCAATCATGTCATTGAAACAACAGATGAACACTGGAGACAAACAAATGGACACACTGCCACAAAGATAACGTTTCATTATACATGGAACATTTCACCAAGCCGAGAGATAACAAACATATTCAAACACGCACGCACAAAAAGAGAAACGGGCAACCAAACCACTAAATCAAATGAGAACAACCACAATAAAAGGACGCATTAGAACAAGCACGATGGATTAGGCACGCAAACAACCAGCAATAACACTTTGTTGATGACTCTAAAATAAAACCTATAATCATAACCACACTGTAGTAAATTAACACATCAAGAAACAGAGCACTCTTTCTCGCAACTTTATTCTCCACACCCTGTGAGATTCAATCTTCTTGTTAGAGGACATGCAGTGAGGCTCTTTGTTACCGGGTATTTTCCTGCTATCCTGTGATTTCACTTGCTCTTAACCTAATTTCAATGTCGAGGGGAGAGGAAGGGAGCAAGAGATGTCTTGTGTTGTGGAGACAGGAGAATTTTGCCTCATTATAGAGCCTCTAAATGCATGCAAGTACATGTATGTGTTGCGTGTGTCAGGACTTAAAGGAAATTACTTTAAAACTATTGTAGCTTAGTTTCTGAAAATATGTTAAAAAACAAGAGGAGAGCAGAAGGGCAGGGTGTTTGAATGAGTCTGTTCCTCCCGGGATCATTATGTGATAATGATATTATCGGGCAGATGCATAGGGCATCTCCCAGGAGACGGAGTATGATTGAGGTTACAGAGCAACAGATGGGAATCATTGTTATACATGCACACGCACAAAGTCAGCCACTTTAACTCCCAAATACAGTGAACACAGAAAATAAAATAGTTAACCAACTCAGAAAAAGACCCCATGATTTATTTTGAACCTACCCATGACACCACACGTCCGTTAAAACAGGGCAGCTTAGCGTTGTCGTCGGATATTTCCTCCTTTACCACCCTGTAAAGAGAACAAAGCTTGGTTTCAGCAAAACACAAAAGCACTCTCAGGGCAATAAACATGAGGCTGGAGATGGGCAATGCTTCAGTCAGGATGCAAACAGGCAACTGAAACAACAAATGCGGATTTTATTAGTGCACTTACTACACTGTTATTGCCAACTACCAGCTAGCGATAGAACATGTACTGTAGAAAACATCCGTTCCGAATATTGGGTAATAAGGGTAGGTCAACAATTCAAGTTGTACTTTACAAATTCAAGCAAAGACGAACCTGCTCCTTGATGCTTTGTAGCTGGCATTTAAGAACATATTTAAGGGAGTCAAGAAAGCATAAAGGTAACCTTAATGAAAGCTTCCTTAGAGTTTGAAATCAACTTGTTTCAACCTTACATAGAAGGACTGTATGTCTTTACATCAAAGGCTGCGTAAAAGGAAAAAGTCCTTGGCTCTAAAATTAATAAGTCAAATAAAGATATATTTCGCTTGGCAAACACAGTTCTGCCTGTGTTTTTAACCAGTTCCACTGAAGGAGTTTCCAGCTAACTTCAATCAATCTTCAGCATACTTTTGTGACAACTAGGAAGAATCTAAAACAAATGCATTTATTTTATAGAGCATCAGACTGCTGGTGATGTTAAGATTAGCAATGCCTTTCTGAGAAGGAATAGTGATGGTCAGTCAGGCTTTTGTCCTAGAGTCTGGGTAAATATGGATTCCAGTCTCTATTCCAGTTCGGCAGGTTGCTTAATCTATACCAGCTTTTGGTGAAAAGGTTTTACAGAATATACCTTCTTTCTTCACAACATGAATAGCTGTGGTTCCTTTCAAAACATGCCTTTCCCACTTGCAAATGGTAAGAAGTTGTTGCCCCACCCTAGTTTGAGTTAAGCCAAAAACAACTTTGGAAACCTGGCTGAAATGTTTTAAAAATAGTACATTTCTACCCCATTTTAACTCTGTAGAAGGCACTGTCTGGAGGAACATAAAACGTCTGCAGTGCTTTCCAGCCTTGTTTGAACACAAAAGAACATACTCATAAAGCTGCCAGGGTGATGAACAGGGCATTCCTGTGTCCAACTCTGCATTCCTCGGGCTAATAGACAACAACAGCAGGGGCCTGCTGGGCTCACTGAATGAGACCGTTTACATTCTGACATTAGCCTGTTAGCACAAACCATACATTAGCCCCCAGCTGACAGTCAGTAACAGCTTATTGCCAGTGTTGTCAAATAACTCCTGTTCCCACTTTACATTAGACACGTTTGTGTGTCATTCGGGACTTTCCCTAGTGTTCGTGAAACTGACAAATACCAAACTTGGTCAGAGAAAGTCAAGCCACAAAACGCATTTCTAGCCACACAGGCAATGTAAACAAACGGCGTCGGGACGCTGAACAGACCTGCTAACGCTGCTAGCAGCTAACAAAGGAACTGCAATGCACGTAGCTAATGATCCACAGTCAGGTAACCAGAAACTGGTGACAAGCCATCTGGCAGAGGTATCACGTAAACTAGCTGCGTTTACGTAGTTAACCCAAGCAGTTGTGCTGTTTCAATGTTAAACACATAAACCCTTGAACAGTTACCCGAAGTCATCGTCCATAGATTTGAAGAAGAATTTGTAATTTGGTTTCTTGAGGACATTTTTGAAGTCTGCGAGAGTGACTTTGTCCGCCGGCACCGACAGTTTCACCAGATACGGTGTCTCCTGGTCGTCGAGGTGGTAGATAATTTTGGTCTCCCCCATCTCGGACTGCGGCTAAGGCGAGGCAGGCAGGGTGCATCAAGCCGAGGGCCTGGCAGGCTCCCTCTCGGGCCCCGACTCCCCGTGGCGCTGGCGGCGGCTGTGCCCTAGTCCTCCCGGCTCTCCCTGGCTGACCGACTCGCTGCGTAGCCCTGGTTCTCTCGTTTTACGCCAGCTCGCTAACGTTGCGCCTGCTTTTCGATTCAAAAAAGCACCTTGCTCCTCCACAAATAGTCCTAACTCTGTCCGAGGATTGAATCGCGTAACTTCTCGTTTGTATTAAACTTCCAATGCGCCACTGAAAGCTTAGAAATAACTGAAAACCAGTTTGAAAACGCAGTCAAGATAAACAATCTCTGAAGGGTTGGTTTTCTCTTCTTGCTAGCTGCCAAGCTCGGTACTTTGTTGCACACGAAACTGCAGGAAATCTTCCAAGCCCGTCTCGGAGGGGCGCCCTCCGCAGGAGAGGAGGAGGAGGTGATTCCTGCTACAGTGCATGAGTCAACAGAGGCGGTCAGACAAGGGCACAGGGCTCCTGCAGCCGGGGGGGGCATCCCTATCAGTGACAGTAAAGCATGTGATGTGGCGGAGTTGTGTTGCTCGGAGCTTTGCTAATATGACAGAAATGATGCCGAGAAGAAGTCGCTAGGCCCCAAACATTATAATTGTCTCTCTATATATATTTTCCTAGAATGCAGCAGGAAAAATAAATGGAAAATGTTTATTCCTTTTACGACTTGGGTTGTCCTCACAATCATAGCATTTCAGCAGTAACTGACATGAATAATGTAAATATGCCCATTAATTTTAAGAAAGACTAATAAATAAAACATACAGGTGGAAAACCTACACAAATAATTGCCTATTTTTCAGTACAGACCAGGGTTTCCGTTAGCCGGTAATTACCGGTTTTTAGCTGGTAAAATTTATTAAAAACCGGTAAATTCAAAACCTGCCGGTCAAAATGTCTGGTAATAATTAGGAAGGCTCCGATAGATCAGCCACCGGTCATTATCGGCCGAAATTCACTCTTAATAGTTTGATCGGTGCTCTATATAAAGAACGATCAGGAGAGCTGGATCTGATCGATATGGACATAAACGCGAGTGAAGTATAACCGGACACGCGAGAGAGAGAGATCAGATCAGCTGCTGAGTCAGACCGAGACACGCAGCTCTGCATAATCACCTGAAGCCCCGCCCTCTGTTTAGCGAGCTGCATGAGAAACTGACGGGCTGTCAGGAGAGAGAGAGAGGGAGAGGGGAAAAGAGAGGATCCGTTTCTCCCGTGTTATTATTCAAAGTTAATGTAAACTTTTGAATAATGTACGTTATCTAGGCTACTACAAGTAGTTTGTTTGAATGTAATAATTATGTTGTTTGTTGTTGGTGGAATCATTTATTGAAAAATGGATCTGAATTGTTCGATCTGTTACGATTATAGACTGAAGCAATATAAAAATGAGCCCCGTGAACTGAGTTTTAAACTGAAGCATATCTGCTCATAGTCCGGTAATTACCTGCTAACGGAAACTCTGCTACACAACTCTTACTATTATTATTGAAACGTGACCGGTAAGTTTCAAATTTGTCCGGTAAAATAAATTCTGCCCGGACATTTGACCGGCGAGAAAAAATCCTAGCGGAAACCCTGGTACAGACTTTCCAAAGTAGCAGGGTTCTTGTCAGCAGAAGTAACAGCTTTGTTGGTGTCTGGTTTTGTAATTTAAGTCTGATTGAGCAATTTTCTATCATATTTGGCACTAAGCTTATTTTCCCAATCAGTGACATTAAGCTTATAATGTATTAGTTATATCAGAATCAACATGCAAACAATTATACAAGCTTGCCAATTCATCTTCCATTATTATCTTATATCTGGAAGATGCAACATGTATTCCCCTTCAATCACAAAGCCCTTTCAACATTGAAATGATGAAAACTGTAGTATCAGTGTTTAAGCCTCTCATACAGAACACTCTTGAATCAAATGTGAATATGTACAGCGACCGCAGTTTATTGGACTAAATTAATTTTGATTTGAAATGACAGACAACACAAAGCCAAGAGTAAATACACCACATCTCTCAATGGAAAGTAAATGAAAGTTTTGTCAAATAATCAATACATGGTGTACAAAATGGAGAGTCTGAAATAGATATGATGCATCTGTGGTTTTGCTGAGAATTAAACATTACTGGTATCATCCTCCACATTATCATTATCAATATCATCATCATAACAATCTACTTAAATCCTGCCCCTGCAGTAGGACTTCACAATATAATATTTTTACGTACAAATACAAAAAAGGGGGAAATGGAGTTTGGTCTCTTTCTTCTCTTCTTTTTAAATAAGCTCTGAATAGTGCTGGGCAGCAGAGTGGCGTCATGTTTTAGTCATCAAGAAAGTCATCATCGAGGTTAACGTCTGTGGTGTCGATGTCGTAGATCTCCATGTTGTCCAGGTCCTCTTCCAGCTCGTCAAGATTCTACATAACGACACACGCAAGAGACATTTCATAAGAACTCTTCGTCTCTTAAATGTTCCAGTTATTTATTTTTAATATGTCTTTGAATTTAAGATTTTATGTGAACCAATTTAAAAGGGTATTTTGTAGATGAAAAACTGCCTAAATCTTTTTTAAATGCAAGAAGTACTTAAATGGCATATTGTTTAAACTGCCATAAACAATATTTGATTTACTATTTATTAACTCTGATTAAGTATCAGTAACTATTGTATGAACAATACAAATGTTACTGAATATATTTTCCCATGGTGAGATACAAACATTAATCAAAAGATAAAAAGAAAGGAAGAAAGACAAAAGAGACCAACCTCCTTTTGTGACTGTGATATTTCCTCCTTCTCTTCTTCTTCTTCTTCTTCTTCCTCTTCTTCTTCTTCCTCCTCCTCTTCCTCCTCTTCTTTGTCAACTGCTGTAGGAGCAGCAGGTTCAGGCTGTGAAGACATCACAGCTGCTACTGCTGCAGTGACAGGAGCGGCTGCCACTGACTCCTCACTGTCCTGTGTCTGAGGAAAGAGTGAGTGGAATAAAGTTTGACTGAAAGTTTGAATATAGCTCATCTTTTCAAAAGAAATGTTGAAACTTTTTGTAATTCCATTCTTAATGATTACAAAAGGTAAAGATAAAGCATGTGAGGTCTGGTGCTAAAGGCTTTAACTGGTGTGTAATCAGGTTACTATTAAATAAAATATCACTCATAAGAAAATGTTGGATAATGAAGACAAACCTTGGGGATTGCAGGAATGAAGGTTCCTTTGGGTTCGTATCCCTGAGCCTCCTCAAGAATATTCCTGTCTTCGTTGAGCTGAAAAATGTTTGAAGTTTTTTTTAAATGCAAGAGGGATGATTGAGATACTTATTGAAACATTGCCTGCACACAACATATCTATTCCATTTGTCAACTTAAAACGTGTGCAACTCACTGTGACGAGAGGGAAATCCTTGGCAGGCCTAGTGGTGCCCAGGCAGGACTCTCTGAGGTAATGCTCAGCTGCAAAGGCTTCTCTCAGCCCGGGGAACAGATTCTCATACTCTGTGGGGTCGGCTAGGGACTCAGCCGCCTGTAATTCAGATGTAATACAGTGTGTCAAGGTCAAAAATAAACACCTAGACATTCAAATACCTTTTTTCTCTTTTCCTCTAAGAATCTATGATCCTGTCAATTTTATTACAATGTTCCTACCTCAATTTGTGATTTCTTAAGTTCTTTATTCTATCAGTATTTTTAAAAATTCTGTGTAACAGAACTGACCTTCTGGTTGATCTTAGCCAGGTTCTCCCTCCACAATTTGACCACACGTGACACCTGACTGGGCAGGTAGGTGCGAGCCAGGAAAGCAGCTTCAGGCAGTCGGTTAGTCCTGATCAGGAGCTCCAAACACTGATCCAGGCTGTGGAGAAAAGAGTAACACAGATACCATACATTTAACATCATGAATACATTTATTTCACCTCATTTCTCCACCACTGTGACATTGTTCTGGTACTTACTTCCCCTGCAGGAAGTAGGTCATGAAGGCCACATTGTTCTTGCCGTCCTTCTCTGCCCCCTCAGCCAGCTTGCCCACCATGGTGGCGTTACCGGAGGCGGTGGCGAGGAGCAGCAGACCTCCGTAATCCTGGGCGTGGTGCAGGCACTCCTGGGCCAGGCCGAATTGGCACTTACTGATAGCCAGCTCTGCTAACTGCTTCCACTTCTGCTCTGACTGCAGGGGTTAAAATGACAAATATTAGAAATGTAGTGGGCAGAGAAGAAGAAAATAAAATTACAACAACTGCAAACTCTTGGGAGCCATTGTGAGTGGTCAGTAATATTTTAGAAGCTGTGAAGATTTGACATGTTATAAATGATGCTCTTACCTCTGCCTCCACAGCCAGCTGGTAGGCGATCTTCAACTCTCCCAGCTGCAACGCCAGTTCAAACCTGTGCTCTGAGTCTGTGGACACAGCCAGCGCCTGCTGCTTGAAGCCCTGAAAAGACGAAGAAACAAACATCAGCATCCTACAAGCAAAAACTATACCATCTATTCTTTGTTATCATTTAGAATTAGGGATGCTCCGATCGATCGGCCGCCGATCGTTATTGGCCGATCGATCGGTGCTCTCTATAAAGGCCGATCACATGACATACATGACACTTTTCTCGGTGCGCGGCAAAACAAGCTCGCCAAAATGGCTCCACCGGTCTGGCAGTATTTTAAGGTGTCAGAAAAAGACAATAAAATAGCGGTATGCAACGTGTGTGAAGCAGAAATCCTGCAGCTCCGCCCGCTGTGACGGACCGGTGAGCGGAGCAACACACACACTAAGAGTTAGACCTAACACATTTAGCTATTTTATCTACCTCTGGAACTAGCTAAACTAGTTATAAATATGTTTATTCTTCACTGTCGGGTCACTCATTACTGGATCAGTGAGCTGCATGAAATACTGACAGGAGAGGGAGAGGGGGGGAGAAAGGAAAAGAGAGCGCTTCCGCTCATTTCTCCCGTGTTATTCTCCAAAGTTAATGTAAACTTGAATAATGTACTTCATTTGAATGTAATAATGATGTTGGTTGTTGTTTGTGGAAGTGCCAGTGAATGAGCCCCATTAACTGAGTTTTAAACATCACTTTAAATGGAAGATCCCCATAGGCCCACTCGATCGGCCGATACTGATTCCGGCGATCGGCCACAAAATTGAATAGAAGAAAATAGAATATCACAGTTCTTTACCTGTTTCTCCAGGAAATGGGCCACCCTGGTCCTCTGCTCTTTAGGAATCGTGGGAAGCACCTTGTCAGCCATTCCAAAGTCCCTCCTCATCACGGCAGTCTGGTACTCCAGGACGGAGACCAGCAGGGAGTAAGTGACAATGTTGAGCTCCTTGTCTCCCAGGTACAGACGGTCATCTTTAGGTATGTAACCCAGCAGGTACATGGTTCTGTAGGGAGAGAAGATAATAGGTGTAAAGATGAAGAATCCTTCACAGCAATCAAACAAATAAATGTATGTACTGTATGTGTACCTGTCCAGGTGAGCAATAGTGACGATCTCTCCTCCTACATAGTAGTTGAGTCGGTTCACAGAGCTGGTGTAGATGAAGCAGTCTCCAACCCAGAGTCCAGTCTTCACAATCTCCTGGATCTCTCCCTGGACCTGGACATAAGAAACACCAAAAAGATGTAAGGTATAGTTTTAAATTGAAGAACACATTTTTTCTAGTTACATAGCGCTGGGATACTTGTATACAAGACTCAATAATATTTGTAGCAATGAAAGTTAAAACAACCAACCTCAAAGGCATCTTCAATACCATCCTCGGTCACTCCTTCATTGTTTTCTTGAGAAGCGGCTACTTTTTCGGACATATAACGCAGAATGAAGAAGGACTCCTCAGTAGCGATGCAGACCAGTTCACCAGAGTCGGACCAGAAGATCTGGGTAAAATATGAAAAAAAGTAAGAATAGAAACCAAACACTAAAATGTTATCACTGTGAAATTGGTAAATGACTTCCAATGACAACATTTATATCAAACAGAGATCAAGACTTGAAATACAAAATAAGTCAGTCTTACGTGTTTGGGCTGGATCTCGATACGGCGGACCAGCTCTGTGTTCTCCCAGTCATAAAATGCCAGGCCATTCACTGACCTCACCCCAAGCAAGAAACCTCCATAGATCCCTGCAGGGGACAATGGGAACACATCCAGGGAGTCAGACCGTGGGAACAATCCACTTCCTGAACCAAAGGCTACTATAAAGCACTGTTAACGTTACCTTCAGCTCCAAAGTCAGGCTTGAAAGATTTCTTCTCTTTGAAGTTTTTGAAGATTTTGACGATACTGTTGCTTTCCCTGATGGCATACTCAGATGAGTCATGTGCCCAGACAAACTCCTGCGCTGAGCCGAAGCTCTTGTTCCTCAAAGCCATGGCAGTATAGATGATGTACTCTCCATCTCCACACACCACAACAAACCTGGTGCACAGAAAAATGCATAAATGACTGACAGATATCATATTGAAAATTCACCTCTAATCTGGCTAACGAAGATGGTGACATGTTTGTGAAATAACAATAACCAGTCAGAGGGCCTGGGTGAGTGTATGCGTACCTTCCGTTGGGGTTATGCTGGATGGTTTGAGGGTAAATCTCACAGCTGCCCATGTCTTTGACAGCCAGAGGCAGCCTCTCACCGTCCTTGATCTCAGCATCACCCATGGCTTTAAGGTTAGCTTGCTGTACTTCACTGTGTTTAGCCCAGATGATTTTTCCGTTGGTGTCCATAGACATAGCCGGCTCCTCCCGACCCACCTATACAGCAGAGGGAGACAGATCACAAATATTTTAGGTTTGGATACAACTATAATATATTTAATCTGGATGTCTTTTACAGATAAACTCTCTTAAGCCACTTTCTCCACAACTATTTCCCCCCTTTTTTTAGCAGTATTGTCTATACAGTTAAGTTTATTTACAATCAAAGTACTTTTAAAAATAACTATCTCTTCCGTTCACCTTGATGATGATGCTGCCTTCATCGTAGCCCAGTGCCACATTGTTGGAGCCCCTGAGGCCGCACACACACCACACTCTCTCCATGCCATAGTTGAGAGTGCTCTCCAGGCGGTAAGTGCTTGAGTGCCAGATGCGAACGGTACCTACAGAGGAAAGAGGTAAAGTAGCATAAAGAAATGATCAATGAGGCCACTGGGTGAAATGCATTCTTGAGGGTTTTTTGAGGTGAGGATGAGTACGTTTCCTGCTCACCGTCCTCTGATCCAGTGATGATGATGGGCAGCTCGGGGTGGAAGCTGACACAAGAGACGTTCTGGGCGTGGCCCTCCAGAGTCTGAACACAGGTCTTGTTCTGCAACATACAGAGGAAGACTGTTAAAGAGGTACAAACACAATGCCACTGGATGCTCATAGGAAGGACAGAGCAGAATAATGAGGAAAAACGACATGCTTTAAAGAACAATCAACTATTTGAGTAAGCTTTAATTGTTTGTAAAGCTATGTATTTAACACATGTAATACAAGACAGCAGGAAATGAACCTGTTCTTATAATATTAGATTTTATTCAACATATTTAATTGCACTGTGTACTATTTTTAATATACTAGAATGTAAAATCAAAATGAAGGTGTATTAATACACTAGATATATAGCAGTGAATAAAATAAGGAAAACATTTTCTAACCTGGTAGTCCCAGATCTTTACTTGGCGGTCATCAGCCCCTGAGATGAGGTAAGGCTTGTCTCCTCCACTGTAGTAGTCAATACAATTGACTCCTTTCTCGTGACCCTCCAGGGTGAAGTTAGGAGATGAAGAGCCTAGCTGCCAAACCTTAAAAAACCCAGAGGAACCAGAATCACTCGATGCACCTTAGACACAGACCTTTAAATATATGTTTATTTAAAAAGGCAAGGATGTCTTTTTAATGTATTGTCATTAAAAAAGTTGCAGGACCGCAGTAGAATCTGCAGTACTAACTCAACGACAAGATACATTTAGCAGCAGTAAATGTGACAACAGCAAGTGGCCCTACTTTAATGGTCCTGTCCAGAGAGGCGCTGGCAAACTGGTTGTTGTCCTTGGGGTTGATGACAATCTGCATGACATAGTGAGTGTGCCCCTCAAACACCTGGCTGCAAGACCACTTCTTCTCCCAGTCCCATAGCTTGATCAACATGTCATCTGCATAGAAATAGAAAATACATTCATGATGTTTTGCACACACAATGCAAATACAATTGAAGACCCTAGTGTTCAAATGCCTTTGCATTGTAAGTGTATCAATGTACTTAGTTTACAAGCGTACCACTGCTGGTGAGGATATAGGGCTGGGTCGGATGGACAGCAATGCAACGGATGTAGTCAGAGTGGGCCTCAAACATGTGGACACGCTCCAGGGTGTTGTAGTTGAACACTCGGATCTGCATGTCATCCTGCGCGGGGAGAAAAAAAACATTGAATCATAGCAGTATAGCAGCAAGTTCATAAAAAAATTATATAAAAAAGACCAAAATACATGTTAAAACAAATGCAATTGGTATATGCTGTTGTATAGTAGGGTATTTGTACATTCCAACTGTGACACACACAATTAAATATATGTAAAGCTTTACTGTTAAGACGTTGCACTTGCCCACATTAAAAAGACACGTAAACAACACTAAATTCAACCTCTGCGAGATAATACTGTCAGGTTTATACACAAATGCTGTTGTTATAGACGACAGCTGTGAGAGTTGGGAAAAACAAACAATGGATGTAACTCACTGCTCCTGTGATGACCCAGTGCTTCCTTGCCACAAACTTAGAAGCTCTGACAGGGAGGTCACATACTTCAAACGTCTTGACAAGAGTCTGGGGGAAAAGAAAATTACTGAATTGGGTTGCATCATCATCATCATCATCATCATCATCATCATCATCATCATCATGCCATTGTGTGTATTTTAAGTCAGTATATTACTATAAAATCACATATTTATGCAGTTTGGTTGTTTAGTCATTACTGTTTCTATACTGTGTTACTGATCATACCTGTGTTTCGTGGTTCCACACACAGACACTGCCGTTGTACAGACTGGCCAGCATCCATGGCTCAGTTGGGTGAAGGTCCACACTCTTCACCCTGTCTGACCTGGCTGTCAGCCTCCGCTTAATATCCAGCCGCAGAGGCTGAAAAAAACATAGGAGATCGGTGTCTTTTCTATGCCGTTTATACTCAACACTTCATGGGCATTTCATTATCTGTTAAAAACTCCTCAGCGTAAGGTAACGTAATAAAGCCAACGTAACCGTTAGCATGCTAACATAACATTTAGCCTCGTATTGTAATGCTACCAACATTTTTTAACGTATGCATCATGTAGGAGTTCTTTCGACAACTGATTCAAATTAACTGTTAACAAAAAATAAATCTTCCAAACAGCCATCATCCTAAATATTAACATCCGTTAGCTACAAGCTTTCAGGCTAACTCAAGCTAGTTAGCCGTTAAGCTATTTACAGCTATTTACAATAGTGCATTATTATTTGACAGTTTCACGGTCCTTTTAAAAACTATACCAGGACACGTGGAAGACCTGTATGAAACAACATGCTGGTAACTATTTTAAATATCTCTTACCATGTTTTATCCCCTTTGTGTCACAATAAAATAAGATAAATTTGTTGAAAACGGGGTCCAAATGTTGCGACTTCAGTGAACGGAGCACTGGATACTGACGTGGAACTTCCTGAATCTCAATCTCGCGTGAGTTGCGCTCTGGAAGTGGTGACGTGACACGAAGGTCTGCTGGAGCAGCTGACACCACACGGTCCGTTAACGTAAACAAATAATAAAGTGAGAATAAACGTGCCCTACTTTGAAGAGATTCTGGGTCTTTTCCACATTTCATAACATATTGCTATCCGATTTTTAACTAGGATATACCGGTAGAAGGTATCGATGCTTCACTTGTTACTACTTTATCGTGAATAAGGTTAAAAATATCATTTTATACCCTCCCTCCCCCCACCTAATTTCATATTGACAGAGTTGTAGTGTCTGATGCTTAGATCTCTGTTTTGTGTTATATTATTATTAGATGTCTTCTTAAAGGATACCACCATTTTTTTCCAGCAGATGGCGATATAAGCATTTGGTTTTAAAAGGCCCCTGTGGAGGATGTGTTTTATAAAATGTGTAAAACAGTGTTAATATTATAACCCTTCTTAAAGTGAGCTTATTAGTCTTTTGTGCAGGATGTGCACACTTCCTAAAGAAGAGGTATTTTAGGTTGTTATAGTTATTATCAAGTGTTGAACAGGGAATACAAATATGTGTTGATACACTTTCAGCCACCTTATGTGAGGTGAAATGTTCACTCTCTTCCTGTTAAGCCCCAAAGCCCCCCTCGGCGGGTCCCCTTTTTTATCACGACACTGTGTCTCAGGGCATCTTAATATTTAAGAACCTATTAATGTGTTATACCAGATTAACGGGAATAATCTCAGCTAACTGACGTTACAAACCATTTTTACCAAAACAAAACACAAGTCTCATAAGAAGCATCTAAATGACCCCTGAACGAAAAATGCTAACGCACTTTGGCACATAACTAAAGATAAAGATACCCTTATTAGCCTACTTATCGTAGCTGCACATACAATATATCCGATTAAAGCTGAGGTTCCACAGATTATATAGGTATAGTATCATCACTGAGCGAACCAAACTCGACAGGGGAAGCAAACACAGACATCACAACACTACCTTTACGGAGCTTTTACGGGAGATCGTCTCACCGTAGCTGTCAATCTGATCAAAAGACGTGTTCAATGGCATTAAAACGAGAAAAAACGCGGCTGAATCGGTGAATCCATAGGTTGATAATGTTTCTGTCGATTTGAAAAAATTATTTATAATCCATAATTCCATTTTAATGTAAAAATCGGAGAGTAAAAGTTAGCTGCTAATGGTAGCCACCAGAGTTATCGCAGCTTCCGGTTTTGGCTACGCGTCACTCTCACACTCACACAAACACATTACCAGGAGTTATTATTATTAATTATTATTTTTGGACGGACACAATAATTTAATTTGTTTTACTGTATTCAATCTGAATTTACTTTAAAATAAAAACATCTATATTGGTTCTGACACTTCTACATCCAACTCACAGATGTAACCTTGCTTTTAGAACAAATATGATTAACTTAACCCTTTTAGAAGGGAAGATATGGTAATTTGTTCTGGGAATGTCATTTTCGAGCCTGAGACCTGAAAAACAGGCTCGGGGCTTAACAGGTTTAAAAAAAGAAGCGCTACATATTCTGACCCATTGTAAACATCTAAATTCATTATAAAATCAGGGTTGTCTCTATTAATACACAACACCTCATGTCTGAAAAGCACTTTTATTCATTTTGTTCATACGTTTGGGAACACATGTTATTGAGGAGTATGTGCAAATACAAAAAACCCAGATATTTCCGTTTATGTTTTTCTCTTGAACACCTGCACACAAACTACATCTTCACACGTCAGCTCCTGTGGGAGGAAAGAAGGATAATTAGAGAAAAATGAGAGCAATAACAGTGTCCTCATCATACTCAATAATCACATTCTGCTGTGCAATACATTCTACTAATCCAACATATTTCTCTTTTATTCATCATCAGGGCGTGTTCTGGTTCAAATAATTCAGCAGAAATCTAATTATCATGACAGATACTGTCAACCCACCAGGAAGAGTTTGTCTCCTTCGATCCAGTGTTTCCAGCCACGGTTATCCTTCTCTCCTTTCTGCGTGCACACCAGCTTGTCCCCCTCCCAGGTCACAAGACACTACAAGAAGTCACAAAGTGCATTTATTAAATACTTTAATTTAATATTTAATGCACATTCAAAAGTAAATAACAGTGTAGTAAAAAAAACAATTCCCCTGTCACTAAAATAAATCCTCTTTGAATTCCATCACTACCTTTACCACAAACATGCTCAATGTTCTGACTTAAAGGTTACTGCCACCACGAAGATTGTGGACCATTTAGAAGACAATTTAGGCTTGCTTTCATCCCGTTGTGTAATTAGCACTGGATGAAACAAGTGCTAAGTGTAGACTTATTAAAGTTGCTCTTATTTTGGCATACAAATGTATTAAATGTTTCAGTCGCTATATGTCTTTATGTAGACTTATAAGTGAACATTACTATTAAGCTGATAATGTCTCAAAATAGTAGGATACTATCAACAAATAACCTTAATTCATTATTAGTTATTTTACTCGCCTCTAAAATGTGATGCTTTCCCTTTAAAGTTATTTCACAAGTCTTATTACATTTAATTTAGCTCTTTAAACAACATCTTCTTCTTACTTGCAGCTTGATAATCAATGCAAATATGCTTGCAAGTAACTGAAGCACCATTAGCACGCCATTTTGTGGAACAAAGCTATTGGATGTCATAATGAGAGCCCCCCCCCTCTCTTTCCTTGACTTGATAATACACACAGAGACCAACCATTGCCCTGCACACACTTACATAACATGTTCTCACTGTCTGAAAAGCAACCAGGCAATATGAAAAACATCGACTCATCAGATAAACTATCACTGACTTTTTTTTCACTTCAAGGACTCCGTATCTGAGAGGTCAACCCACCTTGATGTTTCGGTTGTCTAGTCCCTTGGTGTGCTCGTCAAACTCTACCCCTACAGTGAAGGAGAGTTCATAATTCCTGAAGGTGCTCAGCGTTTTGACGGTAAACTTGTCTTCATCTTGGGATATAACTTTGGTCTGAGAAAGGGAGATGGCAATTTTCCTTGTAGCAAAGTCAATGTCTGGAGCCAGAATACAGAGAGTGAATTAAGACATCTTTCCAGAGGAGACAGATTATAGTAGTGCATACATTATATTTTACAGGGATGCAATATTGAGGGCATTTTAGCAGTTGACATCATACAAGTGTTTACATAAGAATCTGGGGTGAAATAACCTTAGAATAACTTATTTGATTTAGCCACAGAATACATTGAACTGTACAAAAAAAACAATATTTACAGATGCATGGGAGGGGATACATATGTCTCTTCCGCTGCTCAACCAGTAACATCACTTAACACATCACTAAGACATCCCAGACCTAAATCAAACATTTCTTACCCAACACTTTCAAATACTCCTCAAATATGTCATTGTTCTCCAGTATCCATTTCCCACTGAAGTCTGCAGGCATGATGGCAGCTGGTGACGCTGATGTGTGTGTAGACTTTAGACAGTGTATAGAGGGGAAAGGTGCAGGGTGTCCTCCTGCTTTTATACAATCAGGGGGAATGAGGGCAGATAACTATTGATAAGTGGGTTTATGGCTTGAACAGGATTGGCAGTGGTAGTTGTTTTTGGAGCGGGAGGGGGGGGACTCACCCTTCTCTTCCCGTCTTTACATGGTCATTGGAGGGGCTTGCGATAGGCATTTATGTGGGTGCACACACACACACACACACACACACACACACACACACACACACACACACACACACACACACACACACACACACACACACACACACACACACACACACACACACACACACACACACACACACACACACACACACACACACACACACACACATCAAGCTTTCTCTCACATGCACCTTTACACACGTACACATGCAAACACTGCCCTGATGTTTCAGTGTACAATGTACAGACGGAGAAGTTTTTTTGTAACATCTGCCAACAGTGTGCGCTCTTTATTTGTTCTTCTCTGTGGCATGTACAAATGCTGATCCAGAATACCTAGAAATTTGACCAAAGAGGTAACTGGAGTTCAACTAGTTTAGAAAAAAGTCAAACATTTGTGACTTATGTGAAATAATTCAATGAATGCATTGATTGTGAATAATAATTTATTTCTGTTATGTTTTTTTTTAAAGTTTAAAGTTATAATCCTTGTGATTTTCATTTTATCAAACTCAAATTTTGATACAATTTATGTTGGAAAATAAACTGATCGGCATGAAATGGTCACACACTCACTATATAACTTTCTATATGGTACTATGCATTGTCAGTGGTGCAACCCCTAACATGTTCACAGAAATACACCCAGTTACCACAGGTGTCACTAAATCAACCAGGACTAAAGTCTTTACTTAAACCACTGGACACACGACTTCACCATCCATTCTCTCGGTACAATATGATATGTGTCCAGAATGATTTGTTTTGCAAGTTTGTTGTGAGTTCACATAATCATGTGTGGTCCTAAATTGTAAAAAGCTAAACACCATATTAAAGGTGAGTGTTGGAGAAAATACAGTTGTCTCCTCTTTGGGTTTGTTTTAATGCACTGATATCATGTGTGAGTCTGAACTGTGTACGACCTTGCAGCTGCCTCTTCTTGTGATAGGAGGAGGCAGGGCATTTCAGGTTGTTGATCTTTATGAGGAGACAGACACATAGCCTACTTGTTGTCTCCTACACATCTCATTTCTATGAGGCGTGAAGGAAGTCCAGAAGACGTCACAGATGACCCATCGCAGATGACCCGACGCTTTTCCGACACCCGCGGCTGATATTAGCGCCACCTCGATTTACGACTTTGTTGTTATCTCCTGTATTTTGGACTATATAAGCCTGATGTTTTTCCTGCTCCGTTGAGCAACATACCCCATGTGTGTGAGTTAAACCATATCCTGTAGGCCTATGTGATTTAACTCTGCTCCTTCTTGCAAGAATAAATTAGTACCTGATTATTGATTCTCAACCATGGTGTCGAGTGATATTTTCCTAACAGTGAGCACGGTTAAGCTTTCAGCAGATTCATGTCATAACTGTTTCAAAGTGTAAAGTTCTGCACTTACATCATTCTGCAAAGTGAAGGTTAAACAGCCAAAATAAATACATTTTCTAGCATATTATGTGGAACTTTAAAATTGAGCATGGCTTGAAATCCTCTCCTGTCTGTTGATTGCTGATCAAAATATGAGTTGAGTAACTGACCTTCCTCCAGAACAGAGTTGCACTCAGTAGAAATGTTTTATTGAGAAAAAATGCAAATGGGGATTTCAGCCTGACGCCAGACTCTGTTTGGACCACCTCCCTGAGACCATCATTTTTTTTAACCAGCCATAGCCAGAGCAGGGAGAGATCAATAACAGCCCCCTGTGGAACCATACATAATCAGAGCCTGCAGGTAGATGCAGGGATTGTCAGGATGTGAATGCACAAAAAGCGGCAGGACGCTGAAGCGCAGAGCGAGCAACAGCAGCAAAGAATGAGCAAGTGAGTTGGACAGCTGACTGCCCAATTGCTAATGGCAATGCACAGAGTGAGTTGACAGATTAGCTGATTCAGAGCACAGCGGGGCTCGAGTTGTCTGGCCACAGCTCCGCGGGCTTCACTTCACTCACTGAAACTCTCAAGCAGAGGCCATAATAGACCTTGTGCAAGTCTGTAAAAGCATTTTTAGAACAAAAGAGCTACCACAGCTGATGTGTTGGCCTGAGAAACTTGGATTAATGATAAGCAATCATTTATGTTTTGTTTGAATGAACTACCAAATGAATACATTCCAAATCTAACAAGTCTAATTAACAAAATAAATGGCAGTCGCACTCAGACAAATACAACTGACATAATTAAGCATTGTTTACTTTATTGATTGATTCATTTTACTATATTGGCACATTCCCAAAGGAACCGGGAGGGATAAATACACATCATTACATATATATCCATTCTGGAGACTAAGCATTAGTGAAGAAGTTTACAGCCCTCAAACACACTCAGATTTGTATTTTTGCCATCCAAAGCAATTTTTAAGGGAACTAAAATGGGATTAACCCACGCTCTCTTGTCTTCAATGCCATCCATCACTTTAGGTCATTTCAGATTATGTTTCACCTCCAGTAGCAGTATGCATGCAGCCAACACTTCTAAACTGTTAATCAAAATAGCTCCCACCCTTAGACAGATATAGAGTATTGCATGTTGTGATGGTACATGATACATAATGCCCCTGCCCCTCTGAATTTGCTTTGGAAAAGTAGTTATGATGGAATATAACTGTGTGTTTCATGACATTTTCAATACAGGAAAACACATGGATAGATGGACATTATGAGGAGATGTAGGATTGGATGTCAGAGGCATGGGATGTTTCTAGTGTGTCTGTTTAGGCCCATGTCAACCGGGGGTGCCATCCTGTTCAGTTAGGACTTCTTGAACACCTGCTGGCTAACAACTCCACCGGCTCTCAGCTCCTGCAGGTAACAACAGACAATACATTTGTTTTAGATATTTTTAGATCTGACTCAGAATGTAATATTGACTAATGAAAATGACCAGGAGAATTATAGATCTTAAGCCCTACTGTCTACTGTGTTTCTTACAATCACAGACAAACATTTGACTAACATAGCAACATTAAATAGATGGTAGGTTCTGAGGATATGTTAATTATTAGTATATTATTCAAGAGGTCATTCACAGTTCAGTATTCAGTTTAATTAAGGGGGATTTTAAAGGGCAGCAACAGTTTGATAGAATACTTTCTACCATCCAAATTGCAAAGAGTTTTCTGCCACCGGAGGCCACTGTTGCGCAACATTCATAACCCTCTGCCAGCTCGAGGAAACCTCCAACTAATATCTAATTTCATGCCAGTTGATTGAAAACATCTGTTGGCATAGTTTATACCAGATCATTTGGCAGATTATTTTTTGCCTAGTTTTGATAACAGTAATCACACAGAGGGTAATCTGATAATGCTGAGCTAATGAAAATGGTAATGTGCTAGCCATTACTGTGCTAGTCTTTTCAGATGCTAATGCTTTCATTACATGCCTCACTGTGAATTTAGGAGGAGAGAAAGTTATTGAAGTTCTTCTAACAGAAATTAGATTGGAAAGTCAAGATAATAACGTGGCTGTTATGTGCTTGATCACTGGAACGCTTAAGAATTAGAATATACAAGTGTGTTTTTCCTCTTTAAACAGTTACTTTAGGGGTAAACATATATGATTGACTTGGCAGTATCATAAACATGCAGTTCACACAATAAATTGCACTGCTGGAGCTTGTGGGCTAATTCAAGAGTCACACATTAAATGCACCGCACATAGTGTGCTAAGAGGCATTTTGGATTTGGATTAAAGTGTCCAAATTGCATAAATTATTATTCATGGCAGAAGCTGATGTTTTCTTACCAGATGAAGCTCATCTCCATCCACCCAGTGGGTCCAGCCTCTCCCTTCTATCTCCCCCTTCTGCACACACACCAGCTTGTCTCCATCCCAAGAGATGGTGGTCTGCATGAGGCCAGGAGGAAAATGGGATTATAGCACATCATGCACTCATGTAGACGTTTTTCAAATCAATGTAGATGCATGCACATATAGAGGTATGTTAAACATTTCCCCATAAATAATTATTCCGATAGAATCTGCAAATACAGACACACATAACCCTTTTCTCTCAGCCACCCTCCAAACAGCTTTTCTATAATCAGCATATAAAAAAGCTTTTCAAGGGGGACCCCAGATAATCTTTGATCCTATTCAGTATTCAGGGACATAATCTGATTAAAATAACTTGAGTCTCTACTTATTTCTCTTTTTCTCTCTCTCACTTTCTTTTCCCGACACCGGTCTCACAGCAGTTCATTCACATTGAGTGTGAGAAGTTTAAAGAAAGTTTTGTAAGTAGACGGGGTTTTGTATACAGTCTCACTACACCATATGCTCATTACAGTCTGAAGGTGTGCCAAACAGAACTGTTAGTTTATATGCACACAGGATTTGCACTAAGACGAAATCGGAAAGGTTCAATAGGTTTCTCAAAAGTGTGATACAGCACATGAATTAACATTTATAATAAACCCCTTCTGGTTACATTGTCTACACATTCTCACCATGCATTTCCTGTCATCCACTCCAGACAGATCCTCCTCAAACTCCTTGCCCACATGGAAGTCCATGTTGTAGTTTTTGAATGTGCTGAGGGTTTTGATGACTATGTGGTCCCCAACGTGGGAAATGTCCTTATCAGGCTTCAACAAGGTGGCGATTTTCCTGACGGCAACATTTACATCTGCAACAGGTTCCAGAGAAGGGCGAGAAAATCAGTCAGAAACATGAGAAACTCTCTGTTTTAATAGACTAATACAGTTCAAAACACACACTTATTTCCTTAAGACAAGTCAGTTATGGTAATTTGGTCCATTTCTGTTGAGTTGTATTTTTTTTAATAAACAATGATTTTGTATTCTATAGTTTTTATATAAAAGTAATTGGAAGATATTAAGTATGTCAACAAATGTGGATTTCTCTCATTAATGTACTACATTGTGCAATAGCTGCAATCTCACTTAACTAAAGTTGAAATAGTAGTATTTATAGGTTTACAATAACTACTTTGCTATTAAAAGCTCCTGTGATGAAACATTTCCCCCCTTGCCTCTCTCTTTAGTAGGCCTGTCCTCCACTCTCCCCTGCTGCAAACTCACCAAGAGCCTTCAGGTAGTCCTCGAAGTTATCGCTGGAAATCATTTTCCAATATCCGTTCAAATCGACTGGCATGTTGGCGGTTGCTGCTCTCTTTACTCAGTGAATGATGAAGAGGTCTGCTGTGGACAGCTACTTGCTCCAGAGTGCAGAACCTGCTGTCAAAAGCCTCAATTTGAACCAAATTCACTTTAATCCGATTACCTCCCACTCCCCCTCCACGTAACACTCAATCCTCACCACGCTATTCCAGCATGCATACATAATGCGGAGAAGCTTTATGTTAGAGAGTGCTTACTCCACCTATTTCGGATTGGGATGAATACACTTCCTTTGTTAATTGACACAAGCGCACTTATAGGGAGTTCCACGTGTGGCAGCTTTGGCATAGTTCTGTTGTATAAGATTAGTAATATCTTATAATCAATCAGAGTAATAATCAACATACAGGGCAAAAACCAATCAGCCTAATGGAGTGAAATCATACAAAGTTCTATTACGTGTCAGCAAGTGGATGTAAAGCACACAGTGTGAATAATATGCAGCGAAATACAAAAGCAGAACCACCTGAGCTTAAAAGGATCCAACTGAAACAATGAAATGTAGCACAATAGGGACTGTCGCCACTTTTGTTTCGCCTAAACAACTCAATTAATTTGATAATCTCTTTTAAAAGGCTAGCTGCAGCAAACAAACTGTCTAAATCCTTTGCTGACTGGGACACACACAAAGACACACACAAAGACACACCACCGCTCAAAGGATGTCATTCAGTATCAGTCACAGTGGCGCTTTCAGCCATTGGCCTCAATGAAAAAACACCTTCTGTAGCTGAGCAACGGTCAGGATTACTTTAAATCGTTTGGTGGAAGAAAAAAAACACAGGCTCACAGACGCAGTGTGTGGATGATAATTGGGGAACTGAATAGCTTTGGAGGCTGCTGCAGAGTAGAAACACTAACAATGATCTTTATATGTGAGCAAATTTAAAACAGCATCTAGTATTCAATTAAAAACGTACACATGGGGCGCTTTGGTAGCCTTGGGATTAAGATGCACACAATCTAATATACATAAAATATACACAACAAACACGGCTGCATTTCAAAAGTAGATCCTTAGGTTTTCAGATATAAGGCCCAAATAATGTTTACATATATATAACATTTTAGTATTTCTCCAGGATAATCACACATTTATGAAACAAAATTCACACCATTGTGTCAGTTTTAAAAACAACTTTGACACATTTAAATGGATTTTGCTCCTCAAACTATTAAATGGATTTCGAACCTTGAACTATATTCCACAACCATTGTCTATTGTGAAATTATTTCCCATGTTGGCTGCTTTTAAGAAAAGAAGGAACATCAATTGTTTGTTCTTGTGAAAATCAATTGTTTATTAGCTCTTATTGTAAAATGGAAAGCCTGTCACTGTTTATAATTGTATCTCTAAAAGGGTCGGATAAGTTGTATTTTTATACATATATTAGGTATTTGGGTTGTTAAGGGGATGTGGACTCATTACCTTATTATGTCTTAAATGCTGAGAGCTGCAACGGAAAAACACCAGTCAGACTTAAATACTTTAAATATATAGTATTTTATTTAAATGTATCCAACTCTGCAATGGTGTGATATGTAAAACTACAAGTAAACTATAAAAACTACAAATGTTTATGTATTTGCAACACTCCAAGTGTATGATTGAAAACACACCACAGCACTGTGAACATTTTCTTACTAACAACAAGTGATGCCTGGAAAAACACATTTGGGCCATTGTGTGTCTCTTAGCAGGATGTGCAGAGCTCTATCACTCTGCAGTCCAGTGGAAGTTAGCCGAGCGTCCAGTCCCTGAAGAGAAGCACTGATCTGTGAGTGAGTTCACACTTCAAGGCCTTCATGCTCAGCTATCAGTCATCCAGACTCTTCCCTGGCTGTGTTGCCTGTTTGGCGAGCGGCCTCAGCACTGTGCCCTTATTTCTCCTCTCGCTGTCCTCCGTGTAGAGGTTGTGCTGGTGAATATATTCTATCACAGAGTCTGGGATCAAGTATTTCACGCTCAGGCCCCGTCTCAGAGCCCGGCGGACCTCGGTGGCGCTCGTCTCGTTCCTCACCCATTCCCTCACCAGGAAAATGTTATGACTGTGGGCGCGAGAGAGGTGTCTGACCGCGGCCACGGCTTGCTCGGGATGAAGCCCCCCCCCGACTGACGCAGATGAGTCCGAAATGTCCCGCCACCTCCTCAACGTGGTCGTCCAGCCACAGGTCAGGGACCTGGAAAGTGTCGAGGAAATCAGCTCCACACAGAAGCTTCAACTGGGGACAGGGGCCTGAAGGGAGAGCGCGGATAAATGGTGACTGATATTTATCATAAAAATAAAATTATAAAACATAGCATGGAATAAAGTTCAGGAAAAAAAGTTGATACGCAATGAGGGGCCAAAGGTACTTCTCGAATATGTATATACATATATTATACTGTATAATGGCAAAGAGTTACATATTCCTCAGATGGTGCTGGTTTTTAATTCATGGAAATATTTCAGTTGGTGTTTGCCAACTTCACAATGAAACTACAAAAATTGGCAATCCTATAATTCTCCTCAAAGGGATCTCAAACTCGAATAATTAGTGATTTCAATATCAAGGAAAAAGTTGTATTTGAGTCTTGACCTGACATGACTAGATCTGATTAACTAGTTGTAAAGACATATATTACTTAAATATCTATGGGGCTGAAGGCTAAAGCTAAACATGTAGATTGGTGGCTTTTGATTAGAAGACAAAACTAAAATCATAATATTTTTTGATAGATGTTTTCATGGTTGTTTAGTTGTTGGATGTTGTTCCCATAGGTTGTTCCTGAACACTAATTGTATGGGCTAGTTGCACAAGATGGCGTTTATCAACTTCCGGCGGCTGGGTGTGCGGTACACATGCACAAAAGTTTTCAAAGTATTAAACCTATCCCTAATACTCTCTAATCACTGTTGGTCAGGAGCACAGGCCCATTATGTGGTATTGACGCAAATCCTTAACCCCAACTCTGTAGAGGTCTTGGTAAAGACGTGATGAAGGAATATACTCAAAAAAATCAGGCACTGTGTGTTTGGTAATTTGGAAGAATGTCATTTTTATGTAGGCCAAGAGAGGCTACAACCACTCAGTGACAGTGAATCTGTGAGGCTGTGCTTCGACACAAGGGATGTGTTCATCCTCTGGGGAGCATGATATATGTATTCAATTTCATGGGAAATCATGAAATACGTTTACATTTACTCTGACCAAAATGGTGAACCAGTCAAACATTTCCATCTCAATAATAAGAGAAATTAACACCCAACGCCACAGATTAAACCCAGATATATAATGCCGGGAACCGACAGAGGTCAAAGGGTTTCTGAGCTGATCGCAAGTTCACAACAGTGAGAGGTTCTTACTTGAGAGGGGAGAGGGGTTTCCACTGGAGTCTTTGTGCTCTCCTGTGTTCCGCTCATACTCCTTCAAGATACGGCCACAATGATACCTGCATGACAAGCAAAGATTACGATTAATGTCTTTGGTAATGGTAATACATCGATTTTCCTTACTAATATTGAGTATTTATTCATCTTGTCACCAGTAGCTAGTCAAGTATTAAAACATAATTTGCCTTATGCTTTTCATTAATGGACAACATTTTAATATAAACATCATGCATAGAAATCTTTATCAAACTGAACTGAATAATTAAAGGAAAAAAGTTGATGCTTGACAGAGTAACTTTTAAAAATAGAAATAAAACTATTTTTCAAGTTAAGCCTCTTAAAGGTGTTCTAGAAGGCATGTGTGTGTGTGTGTGTGTGTGTGTGTGTGTGTGTGTGTGTGTGTGTGTGTGTGTGTGTGTGTGTGTGTGTGTGTGTGTGAGGACTTGTGACATGGATAACAACAGGCCACTTCATGGCTTGATCAGCACCCTTGTTGCGCAAACACTCATGAGGGGATTTGTAAGAAATCCGAAGCAGGAGAGGGAGAATTAATAAAGCGGAAGAAGTACAATGATGCAAGTGTAAGAGACCTTTCTAAAAATAAGTCTGATTAATGATTACGTTTGTGCAGTAATACAGAATAAGGTAAAACAAATCCATTACATCATTCATTCCCTTTCAGAGCTGCAACGGGTAGTTAGCATTTTTATGCAGAAAATGCTGTTTTCAGCCTTTCATGTTCTGCTTGTCTGTTTAATATATACATCTGAATGTCTTATTGGGTTTGGACTGACAAAACAATACCTTTTAAGAAATCCTCTCGGACTTTGAGTAACTTGGATGACCTTATTTCACTTTATTATGACATTTCTTAGATTTAATCGATTAATCTAGGAAATAATCTGCAGATTAATCGATATTGAAAATAATCAATAGCTGCAGCCCTATTCGCTTGGGCTGGATTCTTGAAAAGAACCAACTGCAAATACCTTCCACATTTCTGCATAGTAACCTGGGACATACCTTATTCATAGCACCTATGCCTGTCTCTTTTCGCACATACTCATGTCCAAAGTATCCATTTGCAATTACAGCATCCCATCTCTGCCAGTGAATTTAAGAGCAGGTGCCCCTTATTTCACCTCATGAAAAACAGTCTAGTCTGGCAGGCCTACAAGAGACCACAACCTGGCAACACACTGCTATATATGTAGTTAAGGTTGGCAAGGAGCAGGGCGAGCGGAGGAGCAACTCTGTTAACTGAAACTTGATGATGTCAGCGAAGAAAACTATAACAGAGGTAACAGATGAGAGTAAAGCTAATAGAAGCAATTATCAGCTACTGGGTGGTGGATATAAACTGGAAATAAGATGTGCTTGGTTCTGTCAACACAAAAACACAGTACGGGACACTTATTTTATTATTAATGAAAGGTCTTAATGTGTTGACTAGCTGCACACACCATTTCATCTCAAAATGACATGCAGGCTGACATTATCCTACAAATGTGTGCATGTAACCTTTAATAAATGAAGCGAAGTGAACTCTAATGTTGCTATAAACTTGTTTTACACCTCATGGTGACCACGGTCTCTGTCCAGTCTGCCTGCTGGCTCTCCCATTCATCAACCGTGACCCAGTCGGAGCTCTGCAGCGCCAGCTTTGCCATGGCGATACGGTGCTGAGCCAGAACCAGGCCTTGCTTTCCGTAGCCATCACTGACTGGAGACACGATGCCACCCACCACCTGGTACTGGCCTGAAGGGAGAGAGGAAGATGAATACAGTGTTATCTGGACCATGACAGTCGATACAGACCCAGCATATAAATCAGTAGACAAAGACTTGTGAGATACTCAGGTTAATATTATTAGTGTTTCTTCAGATCTCACATTTGAAGACACATGCTATGATTGATGCATTTAAAACAGGGTTATCGAACAATGTCATTACTTACAGCTCGTATTGTGAAATCGATTTGAAACTCCTTTAACCATTGAGTTGTCTTAAGGGTAAATAACCCCAATATATGTTGTAACTAACATTACAGAAAATAACAATTGAAAGCTGTACACCAGGGTTAGGGTTATTGTTGACCCGGCAATTGCCAATGTTGGAATAGATTCAAAAGATTTGTTTTGTACAAAATTATCTTTTATACTTTATATTTATTGGTGATGTTTATACACCTTACAGGTGGAGACTAAAAAGCGAATTGATAGGAAAAGGTAAACAATACTTAATTCATAACAATATACGTTTCTTTGTTCCCCAAAAGAACAAGGACTCTTGTTGTTTCCCTTTACTTTTCCTAAACTGTGAAAAGGGAAAACCCAGCTATTACCAAAGTGGGCCATAAATGACAGGTTGTTTCTTCATGCTACATAGATTTAGGGTTTTACATTGAATTAAGCTGCTTTATTTCAGGGATTTAGCAGAGGTCTGCCATTTCTGACCCTTTGATCAAAATAAGTATAGATATGTTACATGTTTGGACAACCCAAGCGGAAATTAGTAAAAAATCAAAATGCAATGGGGAATAGAGAAGCTAATTGTGTTAAATCTAGTGTTTATAAAAAACATGTTTCAAAAACAGATGTTTTTGCACCTGCATCACAAGAACAGTACTTTTCCTATTGTTACACTCAAACTAGTCAGCTGATCTTATAGGTGAGGGGTCGGAGGGAAATGGCAAGAGCATTATTCTCAGTTCCTGCCCACTGCAATGCTACACAGTGCATAGTTACACAAAGCATCTTAAGAGTGGGAGCCGACTCAGGACCAGTGTATTACTGTTCAGGTATAATGATGTCACCATGTGACCGTGCCGGTGGTACTCTTATTCAGAGCAGCTTTGGACCTGGATTTATATAAAGGAGACCCCCCCGGCACGTTATAATGTCCGTCTGTTCACTGAATTGTCGTCTTGAAAAGGGTACTCACAACAATTCCGCAACAACTTCATCTTCACCTGTTGCACTTGTCATTTCAACGTTAAAAACAATAAAACGGCATGAATTGCTTCGTCACATTCATCTAGATCCTCTGCCTCGAGCCAGTGAACTAGCGGGCCTTCTAGAGTACCCTGGAAACGAGGGAAACACTGAAAGAATACGCCCATTGGCTACAAATCAATATATGATTGGTTGATCGAACTGTCAGTCCAAACGTACGCTCTCATTCAGTGCAACGGACAGGGCATTCTATCAAGGATGTAGAATACCTTGGTTGAAGGATATTCTACCCAGAGACCCAGAACAAGATCTGATTGGTTTCTTTATTTTCTAACACAAAACCACTGAAAGGTTTAGTGCATGGTCCGAGAAGGACAAACAAATCAACGTAACACTGTAATATTACAGCTCAACAACACAGATACCATTCTCATTTATTCATTTTATATACAGTGGGGCAAACAAGTATTTAGTCAGCCACCAATTGTGCAAGTTCTCCCACTTAAAAAGATGAGAGAGGCCTGTAATTTTATTTCCCAGGTACACTTCAACTATGAGAGACAGAATGGGGGGAAAGAATCCAGGAAATCACATTGTAGGATTTTTAATGAATTAATTGGTAAATTCCTCGGTAAAATAAATATTTGGTCACCTACATCAAACAAACAAGATTTCTGGCTCTCACAGACCTGTAACTTCTTCTTTAAGAGCCTCCTCTGTCCTCCACTCGTTAACTGTATTAATGGCACCTGTTTGAACTCGTTATCAGTATAAAAGACACCTGTCCACAACCTCAAACAGTCACACTCCAAACTCCACTATGGCCAAGACCAAAGAGCTGTCAAAGGACACCAGAAACAAAATTGTAGACCTGCACCAGGCTGGGAAGACTGAATCTGCAATAGGTAAGCAGCTTGGTGTGAAGAAATCAACTGTGGGAGCAATTATTAGAAAAATGGAAGACATACAAGACCACTGATAATCTCCCTCGATCTGGGGCTCCACGCAAGATCTCACCCCGTGGGGTCAAAATGATCACAAGAACGGTGAGCAAAAATCCCAGAACCACACGGGGGGGACCTAGTCAATGACCTGCAGAGAGCTGGGACCAAAGTAACACACTACGCCACCAGGGACTCAAATCCTGCAGTGCCAGACGTGTCCCGCTGCTTAAGCCAGTACATGTCCAGGCCCGTCTGAAGTTTGCTAGAGAGCATTTAGATGATCCAGAAGAGGATTGGGAGAATGTCATATGGTCAGATGAAACCAAAATAGAACTTTTTGGTAAAAACTCAACTAGACGTGTTTGGAGGAGAAAGAATGCTGAGTTGCATCCAAAGAACACCATACCTACTGTGAAACATGGGGGTGGAAACATCATGCTTTGGGGCTGTTTTTCTGCAAAGGGACCAGGACGACTGATCCGTGTAAAGCAGGGGTGGGGAACCTCCGGCCCCCGGGCCGTATACGGCCCGCGAGACCATTTGGTTTGGCCCTCGAGGTAATTTATAAACACACGCAAAACAATTAAAGAAATCTAGACCGCAAAATAATTAAACAAGTGAGTTCCTGTTTTTCCTGGCAACGGTCATGGTCCTTGAACACAACACGAGCCTAACGTGTCATCACGTGGTATATGTCTCGTCTGACAGGGGTGCAGTGCTGACGGAGAGCACCAGAACGCCGCTCCGGGACTTCAAAAAAATTGCAGTACCCATAAGTCCGTAGGCTACACATACTGCAGTTTTGCGTGGCTGTGTCTTAGTTGTAAGCCCAGTGGCGATCTGTTCATCTATCATTCTGATCATACAGTCAATAACTTTGTTATTAGCATCTGGTTAGCTAGCTATGCTAACGAATATAAGAAGCTTTTTCTCCAACCAGTGAGGTAAAGGCACATCTTTATATGATCATTATAGTTATCATAACACAAGATAATAAAGTAAACAGGTATAAAATACTATATGACAGTAAAAAAAGTTGTTATTAATAAACAAGAATACAGTTTAAAAGGAGAGTGATTTGTAAAATATCCATAAAGAAAAAGTAAATCTGCTTACAGTTCTGTTTCATATGGGTTGTTGAGAGATGTATCCATAGATCTCTTCATTTTTGCTCCCAAAGTGCACCAGATTGATGCTTTCAACTTCAATATTTAAAAAAAAAATCTTCCCGGGGGAGCAAGCCCCCGGACCCCCCTAGAGGAGGTTAGGTCCCCCCCACTTAAATCATGTCCATGGATAGGAAACTAAATACATTTGCACACATCTTGTGTCCATATCTTTCTGTTTGGTGGTCATGCCACAACCGTGCACGTGAATGCATGCGCGAGTCATGGCAAGATATCTGGATTAAGAGGTTGCTTTTTCTTTTCACAGCATGAAAGAAAGGCCAAATGAATGTGCTGTGATCTTTAAGCAGAGGTCAATAATTTGTACGGCCCTCGGAGGATGTTGAAAAAATTGAAATGGCCCTTGAGAGGAAAAAGGTTCCCCACCCTGGTGTAAAGGAAAGAATGAATGGGGCCATGTATCGTGAGATTTTGAGTGACAACCTCCTTCCATCAGCAAGGGCATTGAAGATGAAACGTGGCTGGGTCTTTCAGCATGACAATGATCCCAAACACACCGCCCGGGCAACGAAGGAGTGGCTTTGTAAGCATTTCAAGGTCCTGGAGTGGCCTAGCCAGTCTCCAGATCTCAACCCCATAGAAAATCTTTGGAGGGAGTTGAAAGTCTGTGTTGCCCAGCGACAGCCCCAACAACATCACTGCTCGAGAGGAGATCTGCATGGAGGAATGGGCCGAAATACCAGCAACAGTGTGTGAAAACCTTGTGAAGACTTACAGAAAACGTTTGACCTCTGTCATTGCCAACAAAGGGTATATAACAAAGTATTGAGATGAACTTTTGTTATTGACCAAATACTTATTTTCCACCATAATTTGCAAATAAATTCTTTAAAAATCAGACAATGTGATTTTCTGGATTTCTTTTTTTCTCATTTTGTCTCTCATAGTTGAGGTATAGGATGAAAATTATAGGCCTCTCTCATCTTTTCAAGTGGGAGAACTTGCACAATTGGTGGCTGACTAAATACTTTTTTGCCCCACTGTACATTTTATTTATATAATTAAATCGATGTTTTGTTTGTTTTATCTGAGTGTTCCAGGGTATTCTCTGAATACCTTGAAGGCCCTGACGGTTCGCCACTGATATATAAATATTATTATTCATACTTGATTCAAACACAAATATGTTGAGTGTTTAAAGCTGCACAACAAGCTGAAAAACAAAGCCCTGTCATTGCCCTATATGCCTAATGTGCTAGCAAATAACCTACTTTCACATAAGGAAGGCAAAGAGCAAGATTAACATTCCTTTAGAGTTTGTTTATGGCAAGTTTAATCTCTCTTGAGCTTTCAGATTTAACCAACTCCTGAGACAAACTCTGCATTGTTAACTTTCTTATCCCGCTAGTGTCTTAGTGTCTGACTTTGTATATCTGGTGCTTATTTAGACCACTCAGACAGAAGGTTTATCTGGGCTTGTTAGCTGAAAACAGCTGCCTGCTGCTGCTGCTGCTGGAAGCAAGGCTGATGAAAGTGAGGACACTGAATCAAACAGTAGCAGGCCATAAAATTAAAATAATGATGTGAAAAAACTCTGTGGAGCTGTTGGCTCATAATTCTGTGTTAGTTCATTACTGCGAGCAACCTCTTTTACAATACACAGTCATTTGATTTATTGTAAACATAAAAAATATTAATTGGTGGACATTACCCAGAAGCTCCTTTGGCCCTGAGGGTTTTCAGATACAAAAAGTCAAATAAACCAGACACTATAAAACCATACCTGTGCTGTGCATGTGGTCTCTGGCCAGCTCAAACAGCCTCATGTGCTGGTTGGTGATGGGATTAAAGGAGCCACAGGCTAGCAGGACCAGTGGAATACGGCGGGTGGCCATCTTGGTTTACCCCCCCCCCACACAACAGTCATCAAACTTTGTCTGGAAGCAGAAGAAAGAGTTATTAACATTGAGGGATTAAGACGATGAGATGCAAAGGGGAGAAGACTGAAGGAAGCTAGTATGAGTTTGTGTTCTGTAGACCAGGGGTTCCCAACCCCCCCCCCCCCCCCCCCCCCCCCCCCCCACACCCAGCGGTAATTAAAGTTTCAAAGTCTCAAAAATGCTACAACTACTGTCACAAACTGGATGAATGTGAAGTATTTTGTTGAAGGAGGATGAAAGCGTAATTAAGGAGCACTATTGGAGTGACTTTGATGGTTATTGGACTCAGGATTAATTCATTTGGATTCCCGCTGTATGAAGAAATTAAAGGACGGGGTGAAACAATTCACAAAGGGATTAAACTGTTTAAAACACATGCTCAAAGTAAGCCGGATTTTGCCGATGTGTTTATGTGGATTCAAAAGTCATAAATAATCTACAAAATGGAGGAGACCGATCTGATCGGAGCAACTGTGACAAATAATCCAACTGAAACCGGCATGGACAATGACTATGTTTTAAAAATGTGCTTATCCAGAAAAGCCTGGTTTGGACACTTTACGGGCAGAAGAAACATTTCTATTAAAGAATTATAAATTAATTAATTAATTAATCCATTTTTTAAAATATTTTATTGTAATGTAGCGACAATCATGTATTGCGTTATTATATGTAAAAAAAAAGAAAAAAAAAGAAAACGTCTAAATATGATATGAGGCCTGGCGCACCCCCTGCGATCTTTGGTGCACCCCCAAGGGGGAGCGCCCCCCAGGTTGGGAACCACTGCTGTAGACTGTATGTATCTACAAGTTATGTTCTACTTTTAAGTACTCCTGCTGCTGTTACATTCTGCAGAGGTTCCCTTAGTTCACCACAAGAACCTATTTGTCATTTGGTGGGAGTTTTTTAATCACAAGGCACCTTACGATGTATGAGTACTGTTAGTATAGGTGGCCCAAGTGAGCAATGACCCATAATATGGCCATTCTCTGCCCATTTATCATTGGGACACAAAAAGCAGTGAGTAACACTGGCAAAAATAAATCTGGCTGCTTTTTTTGCTGGAGTCATGCACTGCAGGAGCAGAACAACTGCAGGGGCATTTAATTTTAATGTGTACATCAATGTGTAAAAACACCTCATTAATATCAGACCCTGTCCACACATCAGCTGGGAAGATTTCCATCTGATCTCCGTAAGTGCCCCCCTCATGTAGCTTTAAACATGGAAATTATTAGTAAACTAGTTACCGTTATGTACAATGTATAATGCACTAAAACACTTTTATATAGTGTCATCCTGTGTGATCACACACTATTCACATAATAAAGCTAACAACAGTAACAACAGTCAGGTAACAACAGTAATTTATGTTTCCTCTAAATGTGTGTGCTCTTGTTTTTGTGCCGGTTATGCTCTATTATACACTCTTTTTTCAACAATTGCTTTTGAATGTACATCATGATTAACTTCCTGTAGGATCCTGAGTTAGATCGGGGCATGTGACAGGAGCATACAGCATGCAGCAGACCAGAGACTGCCGTCTACCGCAGTTCAGCTATAAGGCTTTACGCTTTTAGAAAAAAAAAAAAAGGAGTTGCTGTGGATTTTTGCAGTTGTGACATTGCAATTTAAGTCAGAGGAAAGCACACACTTACTCGTTGACATTGAAAAGCAGCTAACATTGATTAGCCCAGCAGAACATAAATATATGCTAAGCGACAAACACACATTCGGGTGAATGAATGAACGAGAGTGAAAAGTGGTCACTTCAAACTGTGATAAAACAAAAACACAATACCATGTCCAGGCAGGAATAATAGATCATTTGTTTACCTTCGTATCATTACTGTTTGGTAAGTGTGTCACACTTTTCCCCCTCCCCGTTCTGAGGAGCTGTTACTCGATGGTTCCGCAGAGAGAAACTGGCTGAAGTGCGACCCTTGGCGGAGGAAGGGAACACAATGGAGCAAAGCATCGGAGCTATCCATGGTACTGACATACTGGCAAGTGTTTTTAATTACACAAAATAGATACTTGTTTGAAACCAACAATAAGTATGTTACTGAATTTATTTTTAATACATTGTTGTTCATTTATGGGTGAGCGCATTGTCTTCCCAGAATAAACCTACTATAATCATAAACTGACCTTTAAAGCGATGCAGCTTCAAACACCTATGCTTAACCTTTCATTCCATTGTTGTTAACTGCTTGTCAAATGGTGAGGAAAAGCGTTGTTAAACACTAATTGACCATCAGACAATAGCTGTATAGTAAGTGGCTTTTCATGCTTTGTTGCCCAGGGACAAGAATAACATTAAAAAGAATGCAAAGGTTAAAATAAAAGCAATGTTTTTTCACAGACTGTTGATATACAGTATAACCCTTCACTAGAAAATACTGTTTACTCCACCTAAGCATTGCGCATGCGAAAACAACCTGTTTCATTGTATAGTTAACGCTATTAGTGCTCAGCCAATGAACTGTAGGTTTGAAGCCTTCTGATTGTTGGTTCTTTAATGAATTCTCAAGACTTTAAGGTAAGAATGTGTCTGTCTTTGTGAAGAAACAAATACTGTCATATATCTGGGCTAAAAGCTGTTATTGTCTCGCCTGCTCAGTCTGTATCAGATAAAATGAACAAATCCTTTCAGACCAGGAGAGAGGGGTTTGTCTCACCCAATAATCTAACAGTGATTTATTTTGGGCAGGAGCATGAAGGAACATTTTATGTTTTGGATTGTTTTGGAGTGTAGTATTGATATATACCTTGGTTAATTTGGAGGAGGGTTATTGCTTGAACTATCCAATATGTCAGGGTTAAAATGTGCTTTTTCAAAGTTCAAAGTGTTTTCGAGTAGCTTGAAAATACAGGTGCTATAAATGGAGACTCAAAGAAGCAGCTTGTGGACTATGTGGAAAACATTTACAACAACAGAACACAAAGTTCTTCCGTGATGCAACAGTGAAATGTTCCGTCTGTCCTCTGTCCTGAATGTTTGCTAAGCTGATTGCTTGGTAGCAGGAAAATCTGCTCAATACACTATCTTTCTCCCGTCACTGCTCTGCTGTAACTTAGCTGGCAATACCCATGGAAACAGCCAATTGGGAGTATGTGTGTGTAAGTGACTGTGTGTGCATGTAAATGTGGTCCTGCATGTGTTTGTCTGCATGTGTGTGTGTCTGTTCTCTGTTATCCTCTTAACTCACTTGAGGTCTTCTCTCTCTCTCTCTCTCTCTCTCTCTCTCTCTCTCTCTCTCTCTCTCTCTCTCTCTCTCTCTCTCTCTCTCTCTCTCTCTCTCTCCTCTCTCTCTCTCTCTCTCTCTCTTTAATCCCCAGAACACCCACCCACACCCAACAGAGGAAGAAGCATGGGGGAATAATTGAAGAATATACGGCCGTTAGGAAAAAAAACAGTGATTCTGCCACAGGGTGAAAACTGAAAGACTCAAATCTGTGAGGGGGAGTATAGCTGCGCTTTTCGGGCTCTTGTTAGGAGGATACAGCTGGGAAAACATCATACTGTAGCAGCTGCTTCATTAGATTATGAAATAATTATCACTGAGAGAAAATGAAAACAATCCACGGTTCAAGTTTCTCCTTAATTAAAGAAAAGTTGAAATCAGCAACGTGTTGCAAAAGCATCAAAAGTAAATATTCAGGAGGAAGTATTAGGCATTGCTCTTTGATTGAATGGCCAAGACAAATAGGTTGGAAAATACTGAGTAAGAAGCTGTTCCATGTGTTCTAATAATTGTGTGTGTGCTTAAGGTGTTGTTATCTTCTAGCTCCAATAATAAAGTAATCATTGCTTTATTTTATAGGATATGTGGTTAGCTTTTACAGCCATGCCTAGCCATAGCTTGGGGTTTATTGAATTGATTGAAAAGCTGTATTCTTGTAGAGAAATTCTCAGTTTCAGCTGCCCTTCCTGGGGCGTCAAAATCAATCCTTTCCCCTCTTAACACCAAACACAAATTCACACTCATCTCAGACAGATCCCCTCCATGTACTCCCTCCAATCTCTCTCTCTTGCTTCTTCTCTAGCTCTCATTTACTGCCATGTTAAGATTGCAAAACAAGGACATATTTTGCCTGAAAGGGCAATTTTTTAATTGTTTTTTATTTTGAAAACCAAAAACCGGAACCTGTGTTGTATCGACGATGGTAGAACGTGTTTCCCTCTCTTTCTGCTCACAACACCCAGTGGCTGTCTCTCTACCTGTCCCTCGCGCACCCGAACAGTTGAAAACATTCTCGCGCTCGGGAGAGGATAGGATTTGGAACGAGAAGAGGAAGGGAGACATCACACACTCTGCTCCACCACCATGCAGATACTTGGGCTGTCTTTTGTGCTGTTATGCCTCATCTGGGGCCACTCCGGCGCTCTCGGCGGAAAAGGTAGGAACATGGGAAAGAAAAAGATGAACAAAAAAACAATTTGTCTTCGATATGTTTGACTGCGTTTTCGCGTTTGAGTTGCACAAGTTGGAAAGGGGGCACTTACAGTCCGTCCAACAACTTCATCGCCATTTAGGTGTTTTTGTCTCTTTCTAGTTAAGTTTTACATAATATTCAGTAGCTTGCTCTCGTGCATCAATGCGTAGTTACTCAAAGTTAAAGTAAAGATGGACAGGGCAATTAGAGGGACAGGTGTTCAGCTGGGTGGGAAGTTGGAGCTTATAACGCTACGTAGTTTCACTGTAATGTGTTGTGATTGATGAATGATCACCAAGAGGCTAATATACAAATAATATGACAAATTAGTAGATTACTTTTTAACCCATTACTGTTCCCTACAACCCAAGATAACGTCGTATGCTCCTAAATGTATTGAAATGTGACATTACATAAGACAACTAAAAGCAGCAGGTACTCACAAATGTCCAATTTAAACTGTTGTTATTTTACTTGAAAAATTACAAATTATATCACATTGTTCAGCTCTGATAATAGCATGATACTTAATATAGAAAAACATATTGGCTCAATAGTAATACCATCACCCCTAGAGGTTACTAGGAAACTATTCTTTACATAATTATGACTTGGCAACCTATAGCATGCCCCAGTTGCTCTTGAAGATTAACACTATTAATATGACATTTATTGAGGATATCAGAGGTTTATGTTCCTGGTCATGACTGTCTGGTTGGCCAGTGATCTGGAGATGATTTCTAAGATAATCGATGAGTGCTCGGGGAGGGCAGGGTGTAGCACTAAATCACATCCTCACTCTGTGATGCTCTCAAACATCACTTTCCCTCTCTCAAACACACACACACACACACACACACACACACACACACACACACACACACACACACACACACACACACACCACACACACACACACACACACACACCCACACACACACACACCACACACACACACACCACACACCACACACACACACACACACACACACACACACACACACACACCTGACTGGTGTTGCCTATGAAGGGCAGCGGCAGTTTACAGTGGTATTAATTGGGTCTCTGGAGTGAGAGCGCGGGGCTGACTGGCTGTCTGCGCTTAACCAAAAATAATTTCCCCTGTTTATGAAAGACCTCCATATGGCCGGGAGCCAGAGGGAAGGCTAAGTAGGTTTAGACAAGTTTACAGAGAAGAGCCTGTTTTGTGAAGGGTGAACGCAGCTTTGATTGCTACAGACAGTTGTCATCAGCTATGCAATGCGTAATCTGCTTGTCTCAAGGCAGAGTATATTGTTATCAAACTAGAGCTGCAATGATTACTCGATGGACAGAAAATATTGCCTACTATTTTAATAATTGTTCATGAAATATTGTGGAAAATGCTGTTTTCAGCCATATTACATTGAAGGTCTTTAGGTTTTGGACAGACAGGAGGTAATATTCAGGTTAATCAATCATGACAGAATGAAAACATCCCTATACCAAATATTTTATGGAATGGATGCATTTGATTTGATCATTATTGTCAGGAATGATAGTAATTTAATAAGGTTTGATAAACCTGTGTATTGTTAAGTAAAGCCACTTCCTCTTCACATTCAAAAAAAGGAATAGATTAAGGCCATGGATGGCTGTATAACAAAGACACAAAGACACACAGTGAATTTTTGATTTTGCATTTACAAGCTCTACAAGCTCAGCAGAATACAGTACGTATACGAGACAAAGGCTTGCCGCTGAATACCTTTACATAAGTCAGGAAATAGACCTGAGCAGATGAATGCAACACAAAACAAGAGGATTTGAAAGGGAGAAAAAAAAAAATGGAAAACAAGATGAGATTTATTGGTGTCTTTCAACAGAGCCGTCTAGCTGCATTATCCTCGCTGGAAGATAAATCGTGAAGGCGATGTGGAACGCAGCAACATAACTCAGGTTTTCCTCGTCGGTGCAATGACTGGTGAAACAATGTCTGGCAGGAACGTCCGGGCCCGTCCTGTCACTCCTTTCCTCTTTACTATCATTTATGCCCTTTTTTCTCTTTTCTTTTCTCCCATGTTTCTCTCTCTCCCTCTCTCCCGTTGACTCTCCCATTGTTTGTTGCTTTGCTCTGTTGGGCTGATGCTATTCAGAGGGCAAATGTCAGAGGAAGGGGATCGAGAGAGAGGCGGGAGCAACCTCATTCTGATTTCCAGAGCTGCTTCTCTTTCCCTCTCCACTGCCCTGGATTCTATTCCAAAGTTGTATGGGCTTAAGTGAGTTGTATAAATGGTGAGGCAGTCCTCTTTCTGTCTGTCTTTGCCTCATCTGGAGAGTGTCACATTCCCACTCCATCCCAGGTACCTCTATTACCAACACCTTCCTCCATCCCATTTATATTCTCTGCCTTTCCCTGTCCAGATTTTCTCCTAATTTCACTCCCGTTGTTCCTTTTCTCCCTCCAAACTCCCTCCATCGCAAACCTTACCTGTACTTTCTCTAGTTTATTTTTTAAATCTCTTATGCCTCACAGAGTAGAACAACATGCACGTTTGTGAAATGTTAAAATGTCTGCCTGAATGTGGGCAATTGTGTTGAAAAAGACTGAGCACTCTTGTGCTTTGTGCTGACGAGTGTGGAGGAATTTCAGGTCTGTGTGCTGCCGGGCCTATATGCAAATGAGGGTAGAGATGCAAATTATTGTCCTAATTTGGATGTTAATTACTCAGTACGGCTAATTATAATATGTCTGATGAGGCGTAAGGTGGAGGAGAGGAGCAAAATGGAAAGGCTGCCATAGGATGATGTATGTGGGGATGAGAGAATGTGTGTGTGTGTGGTGTGTGTGTGTGTGTGTGTGTGTGTGTGTGTGTGTGTGTGTGTGTGTGTGTGTGTGTGTGTGTGTGTGTGTGTGTGTGTGTGTGTGTGTGTGTGTGTGTGTGTGTGTGTGTGTGTGTGTGTGTGTGTGTGTGTGTGTGTGTGTGTGTGTGTGTGTGTGTGTGTGTGTGTGTGTGTGTGTGTGTGTGTTGTGTGTTGTGTGGTGTGTGTGTGTGTGTGTGTGTGTGTGTGTGTGTGTGTGTGTGTGTGTGTGTGTGTGTGTGTGTGTGTGTGTGTGTGTGTGTGTGTGTGTGTGTGTGTGTGTGTGTGTGTGTGTGAGGTGTTTTGAGTGTGTTGTGTGTATGCCAGTATCACAGCAGCTGGTCCAATGGTTCCGTTGGGGCCTTCTGGTCAGCACTGCTCAATATGTGGTGGATAAACATTGCATGCAGTGCTGACTTCTGAGACACACACACACACACACACACACACACACACACACACACACACACACACACACACACACACCATGTATACATCACTTCAGAGGACATTACATTGACTTACATGCATTTCCTGGTGACTTATCCTAACCTTAACCATAACCAACACATGCCTAACCCTAGCCCTTGCCCTTACCCTAAACCTAACCAAGTCTTCACCCTAAAATTAATGATTCCCCTTATGGGGACCTCCAATTTCTCCCCATAAGGGAGGCGAGTCCCCACACGTGACTGTGTAAACAGATTTAGGTCCCCACAAGTATAGTAATGCTAGGCCACACACACACACACACACACACACACACACACACACACACACACACACTGGAATCTTCTTCTTCGTCATCGTATTTTACATTTTCTCACGGTTTTTATGACACCGCTAACGTAAGTGAGCGGTAGGATTTTACTGCATCACACAAAGGGTTGGGTATCGTTTGGATTTTAACAATCACGGTTCTGCTTTTCGATTCTGGTTATTTTCGGTTCTCGATTCCGGTTCTTTGAGAGGGTAAAAATAAGTCAAACTGGGAGAAAAATATATTTATGAAAACATTAAGTCAAATCTGTATTCCTATTTACAAATCACTTCATACTGTTTAATTTCTTACAGTTATTGAATACAATTATATAAAAATAATCTATGCATTGTTTAGTTAGTTCTAAGTGGTGCAGTTTGAGAATGTACAATTGGCCCAGTCTCCTCTGATGTTACACTGCAACCTGCCTGTGAGACAGAGTCCAACCACACATATCCAACACATAGGACATAACCTAATAATAATAATACATTCTATTTATAGCCTATAGGCCTAGCGCTTTTCTACAACTCAAAAACATGTCCTGCAATACACATGCTGCAGCTGCCCAGCTGCTCACTGTTTGTAAAAGTAAATAAATAGTATTTTCATTTCAATAATGTAGCTACTTTCTATACCCTGCTTCATAAACAATACTGACATCCCTGTGCTCCTCCGAGTCTGGGGGTCCGGGGATGTGAGGAGAGCGCGAGGACAGACAGGGAGGCTGCTTCACTTCATAAAGGAAATGGTGGTCAATATTAACAACACAGGAGCTAAAACGCTTAATAACCTTCATTACGTGTTAGAGAAAGAACATAAGAAAGTTTGACAAAGATGAGGCTGTTAAACGGGCAGCGGATCTGCTGTGTTTAGAAAGAGAGAGTGACGCTGAGCTGCACCGTGCAGCGATCAGCTGATACGGAGCATATGAGAGAGCTGCGGTCCGCGGGGCTCGGCCTCGCCTCCTGTCCTCACAACTCTTATTAATCCCGGTACCGGACAATTGTTATTTGTTCCTACTCGGAACCGAGCTTTGCTTCCCAACCCTGCCACTGTGCTACACTTCCCGCCCCGCCCCCGTCTAACTGTACAGAAAGCGCGAGATGCATTTCCTTAGGAATCGACAAGCAGAACCGAAACTAACATTTCTAAACGAACAATGGCGGACACGGACAATTTGCGAATGAGTTCTGCCTTTTGTAAACTGAATGTATCAATAATTTGTCAATAAACGTCACTTGTCCGCCGGACAAGTCAATTGACAGATCTACTTGTCCGATATTGTAAATAACACGTCGCGGACGGTGGGACGTGTACTTTTTCGCACACTGTTACCCTTTTAAATGATTTGTATTTCTTGATTTTCCTCTATATGCTTTAGGAACACAAATGACACATCCGGAAAGTTGGAAAGAGAGAATGGGACAGAGAATGATAGAAACCTTCGTAGACCATTACCCTACAAAAACATTAGAGCTGTTGAAGCAACAATAGATATGTTTTGAGCGCAATGACCGATTGCACCAAGCTGGACCTGTCGGTTGTAGTCTGGGAATTGAGACTTTCGGAAAGTTGTTAACTTGAAAATCATTCTTTGTATGGTATTTGTGAAGATGACCTAACTAGTGTGTTGCCGAGGGAGCACAGATAAATAAACCGCTCACTTTAATGTGAACTTTGCTGTTTAAAAAGTCTCACCTTTTCTTTGTATACTTTACTGTCCATGTTGCCGTAAATGCTATGCTCCGTTTATGGCCTTTTCAGCGCAACCACTGCTAGGTGCCATCCATGTTGGTTTTGGTCGATATGTGAATTTCTTGCAGGATTTGCGAGGATTGAAACTGCCTGAACTCAAGCCGTCGTTCTGACCAGGTGTTCTGTATGTTGTCATAAGGTTTATGGCTCTTTCTCACTGAGAATGTTTGAAGAACAGAGCATAGGTTGTTGTATTCCATTCAATGACAAAAGGCTTCACTTACGAAATGTTCTTAGCTTTGGACTTTGTTCAGATACAGCAAATGGATTTTCATGATATTAGTGCAGTTGCCTGAGGTGTACATTTAGTAGTTTCATCACCTCGCCTGGAAATCTCTATTCCTCACGACTCGTCACGAGTAAAGTTTAATTCCATTTTTCTCCATGAAGTCCAAAGACTCATTTGTTGACATTTAGCTTACTTCGTACTGAGATTAGAGTCAACACATTGAAAATAGCCTTTGTGTTGGCAGCAGATCCGAGGGCAAATACTGCAGATTTTGTGTTTCTTAACTTTCTTCCTTGTACTCATTTGTTGTCTTCATATTAGCATGCAAAAATACAAATGTATTTTCAGAGTTGATCTGACTAAAGCAATGTTCAGTAGCAGCTATCAGACTGCTAAGGCGCTGTGTCTCTTCTGTGTCCCATGAGCCAGTGTCATTGCAGTGTTATCTATCGTCTCTATGTACACAGGCCAAGCCATCCTTTATTAAACAATAGGCCGCGGTCTGTTGTGCCTCGTGATGAAGCCTGAAGTTATGAAGACATGCACCGCTGCACACTGTTTTAATTATAATTCCAATACAAACGTATTAGCCTTCTGTGTATTTGTTAACCTAATAATACATTGTGTTAACGTTGTAGTGTGTGTTCAGCCAAACATAAGAAACGCGCACAGATCCACACACACCCCCTCACACATCGATTGAGTCATCTCCTTCATCTTCCTTTCAACTTGTCCTGTGTGGGATTCTTGTAGTCAGTCCAAAGCCTCACTATACGCTTTGAAATGGCTTTATATTTGATTTTTCTTTTCGTATCGCTCCTCCAGTAGCAATCATGAAAGACACATGTCTTTTCCATCATGAGATATGGTTCTGGAGATGTTTTACAACCACATGTTTCCGTGTATATTAGAAAGGTATAGGCTACAAAGTGAAACTACATAGTGTTACATCACCGGGGCGACGATAAGTCACACCAAAGTTATTTGAGTTTTTCTAGGTAACTCGGTGTGTGACTGAAAAACAAATCACAACAAAACAATATCTTGAGAGAAGGCTGAACTGTGTGTGTGTGTGTGTGTGTGTGTGTGTGTGTGTGTGTGTGTGTGTGTGTGTGTGTGTGTGTGTGTGTGTGTGTGTGTGTGTGTGTGTGTGTGTGTGTGTGTGTGTGTGTGTGTGTGTGTGTGTGTGTGTGTGTGTGTGTGTGTGTGTGTGTGTGTGTGTGTGTGTGTGTGTGTGTGTGTGTGTGTGTGTGTGTGTGTGTGTGTTCACCTTCAATCACGTCCTCTTGCATACACAGACTTGTGTACCTGGAGCTACAATCGCTGCTCAGAAAGAAAGGAATCACAGCAGGGAGGCAACATGAAAGCATGTCCTCAAGAAGAAAGGTTTTAATATTCACGAGTCATCAGTCAGAAGTGTTATCTCTGTTTCTCTCTGTCTATAGCACCACACCTGTCTCTGTCTGCGGCTCTCTTCTTCTCCCCTTCTGGCAGCAGCACATTAGACATGAGGCTTTGGATTTGTGTGTCAGTGCAAATATCCCTGTTTCTCCTCTCGGATCACTTTCATATTTCTCTCTTCTACTTCCTTCTGTAAAGCTTCCAGACGCAGGCCGCGCCTCACAGAGAGTTTGTCCGCTCACCTCGGCCTTTGCCCTTCCTCTCTCTTCCTCTGTTCTCCTCCTCCTCCTCTGCGCTCCAATGTCACCGTGTTTTCAGGCGACATTGCTGAGTTTGTGAGTTTATCACATTTCTATTTTCTGTCTCTTTGTTTGTATATGAATTATTTATGCAAAATGTATTTTCGCAACCTATCATGGTAACATGCCTACGTGAGACAACGGCTGACTATGCACTTCATGCCTAAGATTACATTTATATTGTGCTGTAATGTTGCATGGAAATACATAGAAATGTGTGTTACAGGCAGATTAGATTCATAACAGAACATATCCTTGTTTATCTCCTCCTCTCAAAACAACCTAGACAGACATGCTATTCTATTCTTTCATCATTTACTACTTAAAACCTCTCCTAAATAATGACCTCTTTGATATAATAGCAAAGGAATACATTTGGCGTGTCATGTGCCTGACATACTTAATGAATCCAAACCGAATTGCAAAACAGGTTTTAAGAAGAAATACAAAGAAATGGGCAGAAATTATTTTCAAATATTCTTGTGTGTAGATGTTTGATTACAATTCCCCAGTGGGAATAAGATAAACTAGTTTGTTTTAAATGTGTGGGTCTGAACACTGTCATGTCCTTAAACAAAATGTAAACATCTACATTACCAAGACTCCTCAAATCTGATCAAAATCTGCTACAGTTTAGCAATTACACAAATATTGACTTTCTGCTTCTGTTCTCAGGGAGTTAATGACCTCATGTGTTATCCATGATTAACTGTGGGCAAAGAGCTAATATAACGCCGTGATCATAGTGAAACAAGTGGTGATTGTGAGTCACCTACTGCCTTACTCCCTGATCCATACATTTAGTGTCAAAACAGAGCCTCAATTTCCCATTTGTAATGTCCCCGGCTCTGCCTTTGTTCTTTCCATTTGCAGTTTGATGTATAGTCCGTTGTTGCCCTCGGAGTCATTTGGTCCTCCTCCTCTCTACGTTTTCATATACACTCATCCAACCTGTCACCCTGTCTGCTGAGCACTCACACACAACCTCGCTGTTTCCACCTCCTCCTGTCTCCCTCGGTGTGTCCCGAACGAAATGAGCAGTGCTTTCCCACCCACAGCTCTGGGGTCATCACTGCAACATTTCCCATCAAGTCCTTGTCACATCTGATGAGTTTTAATTTGTACTTACTCTGGTGTAATGACATTTCCTGTTTATTTTATTCATGGTCCAAAGCTTTTCGCTGTAACAACTCTGTCAGCGAAAAACCCTATTAATCTTTCTGCAATTTCAGCACACTCTGATAACGGTGCTTAGCCAGATTTTTAAACTCATTATTGTTAATTGATTGACGTTCATCATCGCACAAGGAAAATGAAACATCGTGTTTATTGTGTCTTGTAAAGCACAAATGTACAGATAAATATTAAAGTAACTCGTATTCACTTCCTGAGGCGATACTTCCTCCTGCAAGGTGTCAAGGGGAGATGGAAGATAAGGTGTTATTTGCACATGATGGCGCAGAGTACTTACCGTAAGGGTGTGTGATTGTGTGAACACTGTGTGTTGTGTAAAAGTTTAAATTGAAAGATGGTTCCTGAAAGAGTAGCTGGGTGATGGTATATCGTCACAGACTCTCCAATACCCTATAATTACGATATTTGATGGAATGTTATATGATATACATTTCTGCCTCTTTTGTGCTTTTGTTTTCTGTCGAGGATGAGTGCGCATCATAATACATCGCATCAGTTCCAGTATAGTTTTGTCAATTAGAAAGGTGAAATACACAGCACTGTAAACAAAACCACTTCCCCTTCTCTCTTAGCGTTTGTCTCAAACACAATCTGTTCCCTCTGATTAGACGGTATGTTTTTACCAGACAGTCAAATGACTCCTGTGTTAAATACACTTGTATGCATTGTTTTTCAATGGTCAAAGGCAGCGAGATTAAATAAATGACGGTACTCCAAACCAAAAAGCCTGGCAAGGAGAAGCAAGAATGTCCTCTTCAGTTTATCTGTCACAATGAACCCACGTCTGAACTGTTACATTTCTATTCAAATGCCACGGCTTTCTGTGAGGCTCACCCCCATATCTTTGTGGCACTTTTCCTCTGTAATTATAGTCATTTTTCTTCACATGCTGACAATAACTGTATTGTGTTGAGTTGAAAAGACAGCGCCACCATTACTGGCACATCACATTGGTGTGAACAAATTACTAAGTGTAAAACAAGCAAATACTTGAAACAGTCAGCCTCTTGCTATGGCAACATACTCTTATTATCCTCCTGAGACGTAACGATTAACTTTTCCCCAGAACACCTCAGTCAGTGTGCTTTTCTCTTCCAGATGATTGGATGAGTACATTTAACTCTACAGGATATAACAACTTTATAGCTTTCATTTTTCCATTTATGGGATCCACTGTCATTAGGATCCTGAAATATGTCGTACAGTTTATAAAGCGCTAGGTCCACCTGGAGAACGTTTTAAAGCTTGGATCAGTGGTGTTTTGAACCTATCATTGTAAGTTATCTGTCCCAGGAGATAGACACATAGTGGGAGAAAACGCAGTGTGTGTAAAGGAGTGTTTTTGTAAAGGATAGCCGGAGTCCTAGAGGCAGTTGTGTAAAGAGAGGAGGACAGGGTCACGATGAAAACATCAGAGTTAAAGTGTAAGGAGGTGAATAAGAGAGCCCTGATCACACTGATGTATTGGTTTGGGATGTGTTGGCAATAAAACACATCATCAATCTCTTCCCCTCCTTCCCTCCCCGCCTCTCCCCTCCTGTGTGACCGCTCAACCATTATACTTTATTTAAGTAATTGCCCGGAAAATGGTTCCGAGTTGTCATCGGAAAGGAAAGTGCTCTTTTTAGCAGCTAAGGCAGTTTCGGCTTGCAACTTAGGGGCGTTTGCCTTTTATTGGACATTAGTGAGTGTTATGTCTCTGCCTACCTTCTTCATACCTTCCCTCCCACAGCTGCCCTTTTCTGACATGCCTCTCTCCCTCATGCACTATTAAACAGACACACTCATAGACACACATACACGGTACACTTTCACTTAGCAGTTCCTCAGCCTCTGTAATAAGGCTGCTCTCCTCCCCAGTAATGGGGATCTGCGGTGAGTGGAGTGGTCCAAGATGGCAGCTCCACAAAAGGCTCTGACAGATGCTTGGGAACGAGACACATCAGGGAGAAGATGGCCAGCTAACTCCTCTTGTTAACCCCCCGACCCTTCTCTCTCTTTCTGCTTCCTGACAACTTTGGAGGACTAATACGAAGATTGTTTGCATTGGTTCTCACAAAGAGGTTGAGAAGTTATCCAATATTAAAGTGCCACACTGTTTGCCTTGTCTGTATTGAGACCATGGGGCTAGAGGAGCACATAAAGGGGAAACACTTGTAATTGCTCAAAGTCTTGAAATTATTCACCATCTGGGCTTGTGTAGGCATTCTGTGGATGCACTATTATATGCAGCAGTCTCTTGTTTTAGTTCCATGTTTTTTAGACTTCACAGTAGGGGTGTAACGGTTCACAGAAGTCACGGTTCGGTTCATACCTCGGTTTGGGGGTCACGGTTCGGTACGTGTTCGGTACAACAAGGAAAAGCAAAAAAAAGTTCCAAATGCATAATTTTTTTTGCTGTTATTTATTTTTAACAGTAGTGCAAGTTTAGAACTCTAACATTTGGAATCATTAACTGTATTACACAGTTAAAAACAAACCACAAACAGTAACACACACACACTCAGATGGCCATATTATTTATATTGGCTAATGTCAAACAAAAAGGTTAAATAAGCTGTACAACTAAAAAGAATGTCTTGAAAATATTAAAATAAATAATAAGAAAGTGTTTCAATCACAATCAATAAAAGGCAATACAGAACTGTATAACATCTCCTGATGTCGAAATATAAAATAAATACAATGATAAATATAAAACAAAATCAAATCTGTACCTTTAGGAGCAATGTCTAACATGTGTAATTAACTTGTGAGTGTGTGAGGCCATTATGCCTAAATAAAGGTACTCAAGCTTTACTCTATTTTCAAGTTTTTCTTCAAAAAGATGAGTTTGTCTACGTTGTCAGTAGTGAGGGCAGATCTGTTGGCGGTAACTATGTCACCTGCCGTCGAGAAAACCCTCTCGCTGGGGACTGAGTCAGACTCGGATGTGATTGAGCATGTTTGACGTGTTACCACTAGCATACCGCACCGCTGTCGAACAACGCCGACACACCGTCCTCGTCCGATCCACAACTCGCACCCCATCATTGTTGTAGTCCACAGGGAACCCGAAATGTTCCCACACACCTGATTTAAAAGAAGCAGGTGGGTCTTCTAGCTCCTGTGTGTTGTGTGAACTCGCTGTAGCTACTAACTGTTCTTCTTCATGTATTGTGTTCGTTTTGTTGTGTTTTGTTCTTGTTCTTCATTTGTTATTTACGGGCGGCTGGCTTTTAGGCGCAATACCGCCCCCTGGATTATATATAGTGTAATACTGCCCTGAGTGACAGACTTTTTTCCCACTCGTAAAAAAAGGCGTATTCGCCGTGTGACTGCATGTGCCGAACCGTGACGTCCGAACCGTGACGGTACGGGACGAATACGGGTACGGGACGAATACGGATACCGTTACACCCCTACTTCACAGCAATGGTGTTATTCTGGGGAAATCTGAGGCGCTGATGCTTCCCTCTTTATTGCAGAATATGTAATTCCTCCCTGTTGTCAGGTATTGATTTTAGAAGAAAGGTGATGATAAACAATGTTTTCTTTCTCGTGCCGATCCCAGTGGTAGATTAAAACAAACTGCTGAGAGTAATGTGGCCTGGCTTGGTATTCAATTCAGAGAATGCCTTGCATTGCCTTCCTACTTATGACACTATAGGAGGATAATACTCCAAATATATCATATTCAACCCCGTACCCTGTCACATTTCTTATGCTGAGGGATGGCATGGAAACTAAAAGCCATGAAGAACAAATTGGAAACATTATGAAATCGAACACAAGCATCTTTCCTGCCTGAGAACTACAGTGCATCTGGCAAAGTGTTGATACGTGATAATGGTTCACATTGCACCACAGAGACATCATTTGCCATGTCATTATTCCGGAACTCACTAGAATGTTTAAATATCACCAGTAGTTGCCTGATATTGTGCAGTCTGTCATATGAAGATGATGAAGCGATAAGGCTCCTCCCTGTCCTTTTTTACTGAACAAAAATATAAATGCAACACTTTTGTTTTTGCTCCCATTTTTCATGAGATGAACTCAAAGAGCTAAAATATTTTCTATATACACAAAATAACCATTTCTCTCAAATATTGTTCACAAATCTGAAAAAATCTGTGATAGTGAGCACTTCTCCTTTGCCGAGATAATCCATCCCACCTCACAGGTGTGGCATATCAAGATGCTGATTAGACAGCATGATTATTGCACAGGTGTGCCTTAGGCTGGCCACAATAAAAGGCCACTCTGAAACGTGCAGTTTTGCTTTATTGGGGGGGTCTGGGGGGGTCCGAAAACCAGTCAGTATCTGGTGTGACCACCATTTGCCTCACGCAGTGCAACACATCTCCTTCCATAGAGTTGATCAGGTTGTTGATTGTGGCCTGTGGAATGTTGGTCCACTCCTCTTCAATGGCTGTGCCAAGTTGCTGGATATTGGCAGGAACTGGAACACGCTGTCGTATACGCCGATCCAGAGCATCCCAAACATGCTCAATGGGTGACATGTCCGGTGAGTATGCTGGCCATGCAAGAACTGGGATGTTTTCAGCCTCCAGGAATTGTGTACAGATCCTTGCAACATGGGGCCGTGCATTATCATGCTGCAACATGAGGTGATGGTCGTGGATGAATGGCACAACAATGGGCCTCAGGATCTCGTCACGGTATCTCTGTGCATTCACAATGCCATCAATAAAATGCACCTGTGTTCGTCGTCCATAACATACGCCTGCCCATACCATAACCCCACCATGGGCCACTCGATTCACAACATTGACATCAGAAAACCGCTCACCCACACGACGCCACACACGCTGTCTGTCATCTGCCCTGAACAGTGAAAACCGGGATTCATCCGTGAAGAGAACACCTCTCCAACGTGCCAGACACCATCGAATGTGAGCATTTGCCCACTCAAGTCGGTTACGACGACGAACCGGAGTCAGGTCGAGACCCCGATGAGGACGACGAGCATGCAGATGAGCTTCCCTGAGACGGTTTCTGACAGTTTGTGCAGAAATTCTTTAGTTATGCAAACCGATTGTTGCAGCAGCTGTCCGAGTGGCTGGTCTCAGACGATCTTGGAGGTGAACATGCTGGATGTGGAGGTCCTGGGCTGGTGTGGTTACACATGGTCTGCGGTTGTGAGGCCGGTTGGATGTACTGCCAAATTCTCTGAAACGCCTTTGGAGACGGCTTATGGTAGAGAAATGAACATTCAATTCACGGGCAACATCTCTGGTGGACATTCCTGCTGTCAGCATGCCAATTGCACGCTCCCTCAAAACTTGCGACATCTGTGGCATTGTGCTGTGTGATAAAACTGAACATTTTAGAGTGGCCTTTTATTGTGGCCAGCCTAAGGCATACCTGTGCAATACTCATGCTGTCTAATCAGCATCTTGATATGACACACCTGTGAGGTGGGATGGATTATCTCGGCAAAGGAGAAGTGCTCACTATCACAGATTTTTTCAGATTTGTGAACAATATTTGAGAGAAATGGTTATTTTGTGTATTTAGAAAATGTTTTAGATCTTTGAGTTCATCTCATGAAAAATGGGAGCAAAAACAAAAGTGTTCTATTTATATTTTTGTTCAGTGTATTTATAAAACCTCAAACTTTTTTCTCTGGTCTTTGCCCCACTTGAGAACGATGTACAGCATTTGCATGAAAAAATACAGCAGAAAGAGTAAAGAATCGCACAAGGTGAGACGAGCAGGGATAGAAGAAAGACAGAAGCCAAGGACAGAGGCGAAGTGAGATGTTCGAGAGATGCAGAAAAAAGCGAGCGTCATGACAGAAAAGAGAGGGAGAATAAAGGGAGAGAGGCTGTGTGGTGTGGTGTGGTTTGCCATTGCCACTCATTGTTTGGCGGTGTGAGCGGTCGGCGGCGTGCCCCGGAGCGATTCATCATGATTATGTGGGGGTAGGCAGGTAATGTCACAGCAGGCAGGGCTGGGCACAGTGGAGGCGCACACTATTTCTGGGCATCTGTCTTCACCAGCCAGGACGTAGTTGGTCACATCAGCCTGTGTTGTTTCTCTGCGGCGCCCTCTAAACATTTCAGGCTTTGTCGTATTTTCTTTTTTCAGGTCGACTCTTAAAAATATGTGTTGTATATAGGTGACGTGCTATTTGTTTACAAGTCCACATGATGAGTTACTTTTACATTTACAAATTGATACCGTGCCTAAGCTTCCTCTGTCAGTGTTTTTGGTTACTCCTGCTCCCCAATCCTGACTGTCATATAACACGGAGCTTCAGTGACTCATTAAAGAGGCATTCAATGTCAAACATCATGTCTGCCTATGTTTGGCTCTCACCCCCTTCCCTCCCCCTCTCACCCCTTTTCTGTGATTCTCTCTCTTCAGCCTTTGGATGTCTCTGACACTTCATGTGGCAAAGACTGTCATCTCTAACCTCGATCCTTCACATCGCTTTTATGTTTCTTCTAAAACAGCTCCCACTGTGCAGTGATGGATCTAATGGCTGTTTGTCCAACTGTGTGTGTGTGTATTAACTGTGTGTGTGTGTGTGTGTGTGTGTGTGTGTGTGTGTGTGTGTGTGTGTGTGTGTGTGTGTGTGTGTGTGTGTGTGTGTGTGTGTGTGTGTGTGTGTGTGTGGTGTGTGTGGTGTGTGTGTGTGTGTGTGTGTGTGTGTGTGTGTGTGTGTGTGGTGTGTGTGTGTGTGTGTGTGTGTGTGTGGTGTGTGTGTGTGTGTGTGTGTGTGTGTGTGTGTGTGTGTGTGTGTGTGTGTGTGTGTGTGTGTGTGTGTGTGTGTGTGTGTGTGTGTGAAAACATATGTTAGTGCTTTCAGCTTGTCCTGTTTGTGGGTAGGTGTTATTAGGGCAGTCAAACACACACACGTAATGCCATGTGTACTTGCTGTACATTGGGTCTCTAATGCACAGTGCGGTGGCAGAGAGGTCTAAATGATTAATGATCGCCTCTCTGGTGTGTCTGCCAAGGCTGCAGCTAAAACCAGTGTCATTCTCTCTTTCTGCTGTCACCTCATGAATATTGTATATGTTATGGACTTGCTTGCCTCAAAATATGTCCACTTCATTCAACATACCTCCAATCGGTCAAGTTTGAATCCATCTAATTATCTAACCAATGTTTTACTTGTACATATTAAAAGTAAGCAAATACTGTTTTCTTGGAAGCAATGCCTCCTTTTAACTGTCCCTACTGCCAACTTATCTACTGCAATATTAACTCAAGCTGCGCTCTCTTCAGGAAAGCTTCTCACATTATCTGATCCTTCCTGAAAAAATTAAATAATCAGTATGTTTAAATGTCAACGGATCCAATGAAAAACTCAAACCAAACATGTAATCACACTATGTATTATAGTTTGTGTACTTAGCCAAAGCCTTATATACAGGGGTGCACATAACTTTTTTGCCCTGGTTCTCAAAGGAGCACCTGGAGATGTTGCTTGGTGCTCATCCTTAAAAGGAAATATACCGTAACTTTTGAGGGGGTCTTGACTTTATTTGCCAGACACACGGCACTGAACACACATGCAGAGGTGAACATAGAACACACATGCAGAGGTGAACACAGAACACACATGCAGAGGTGAACACAAGACAACATTAGCACGACCAGTAATCCTACAAGCTGTCATCACTACCCTCCTGACTGTTCTCCTCACTGTCTTCCTCTCTGTCAGACATGGTAGCTGATGATGTAGGCCTACTACTTCCTCTCTGGTTGAGTCTGCGATTAGCTGCTTGCATCCACAAGTCAACAGCTGGTTTTGGGTCGAAAGTCTCTTGTTGTCATCTTAGACAAGTGGATGTAATCAAATAAGTATGTGAACATAACCAATAACCTACCATAGCCAATAACAAATTAATGTAACTTATTTTATTTGTGTTGTTCATTCATATCTTATTTTACCTTAAAATGTATTTATTTATGCATTTTCTTTTTTATCTCTCCAGTTTTAAAGGATATGTTTGGTTACTGTCCTATAGTATACATTGGAATGATTTCAAACCTGTTTATCCCAATAATTATAAAGGAGTGCCTTGGAAATATGTGTTTACATAAATTGTGACCAAACCGTTTGAACTTAGACTAAAGTGAACTATCTAAACACTGAGAGTCCTTTACCTCACTGAGCTGTAGTTATCAGCCTCTCAGTCTGACTGGAGAGGACTCTCCCTCCACATTATTGTAGAAACATCTTCTTCTTCCGTTAGAGCAGCTAGCACCAGATTCTAATAACAACAGCGCCGGTACCGGGCGGTGCGCCCTTCTCTCTCTCCCTCGCTCACTCGCATTTTGGCTGTGAGCTGCGGGCGCCAGATAAGCCAACATCCCCCATTTTCATCACTTACAGCGCCCATCGTACAGGGCAAATTAAACGTGTAACCGGGGTGAAAAGGGCGTTACATTTACTTAATTATGAATATTGTTACATCAAGGCCGAAAATTAGGATGAGCCCCAACGGTCAAAAATGTTTTTTTCCCCTCCCAGAGCTGACAGCGCAGCGCCTCCACAGATCTGGCGCCCTAGGCGAACATCTATAACGCCAGTGCTACGGGCCGACCCTGAGTTCATATGCAACTCGCAAATATCTCTCTCTCTCTCTCTCTCTCTCTCTCTCTCTCTCTCTCTCTCTCTCTCTCTCTCTACGCAAATGAGCCTTTTTTCAAATGACCCGGTGCTCTTTTTTTGGCGGAGGTGCGCACCTGCGCACCAGTTATGTGCAGCCCTGCATATATAACATATTATTCTTTCTACTACCATAAACCATTTTCCTGCCGTTGACCTCCAAACACATAAATTGCCGCTATAGGGTAAAGACCCTTATATCTGAGTTGATTCCTGTTGTTTATAAAAATGTCTTATATTGATACATTAGCACTAATTAGTTGTACATACTCTTCTAGTATGACAGGATGACGTTCATTTTGGCAGCCAGGAAGAAGTCATAAACAAATCTGCAGGGGAGTCTAGTGGAGTTTGCAACCGTGCCAGCTTTCTTTCTAAAAAGACAACATGCGAGCAGATGGGACTGTGCATCGGGCGCACACAACTCTCTGGGATGCAGGACAGCCCTCGGGTGAAATGCCACGTTTTTAGGTGAGCAATCTTTAAAATAATCAATTCTTCTGAAAGAACAAACAGGATTTTAGCTTCGAGCCTCCTCCAGAGCTGCTGAAGACGTTCTCCAGCTGAGTTGTACTCCTTCTGACAGGTAAACTGAATTTAATGGAGTGCGCCCTTAAGACCAGTTAGGCATGAAGATTGTGCAGCACCAGACTGTTTGTTGATTGATAAATCATTTCTTTAGATGTAATCCAGAAACATCATTAAGCAACACAGATAAAACACACCACTTCATGTTGACGATATCTTTGAAACCATGTGCCCAAACTGGGCAGGGACTGTTAAAGCAATAATCTCCTGTAATCACCTAGGTGACAGTGTATGCTACTGAAAGGTGTTGGCGTGCTGCGATGTGCGGGTCCTTCAGGAACATGATTACCTGTCTGCAGAGTTGCACTGTCGGCACAATCTTGGAGGCAAACGGAGCAGAATGTCGTTTAGTTTTTTTTAATCTTCAGTGTGCCCTTTATTTGTATCTCTGTGATATGTGGACTAGTTTGTGTATGTTGTCTGACAATGCTTTCAGTTTTGCTAAATATTCTATACTTTTCTTTTTCCAGGTTAATGTTTGTTTCCTAATTACATTACACATAAAACCGCAATCAACACCCTCTCACTCCCCGTACTGTCATCAACACCTACAGTGCGCTCGTTTGCAGACATCTCTGGATAACACTTGATATAATGAATAACATTGGATAACACACATCTTGACATACAGGAATGAACCGCACTCAAGGTGTGAGTGATGTATACAAATGTGTTTCTCATTAACACTAAAATTGCAGTCAGGTTTAGTTTAATTTTCACGGGGTCCAGCTATAGCCTACATTATCTGCAAGTGATAACAAGATGTATTTATTTCTGTAACTAGGTTGTCTGTGATGTTATTTATAGCATGTTGGTTTCCACCGAGAGTTTCCTACTGTGATTTGAGTTTTTCACAGTTTTTGTAAGTAGGACTTTTCACAGGGTTTTGTGCCTTCCACTGTGTTTAGAGGGAAGAGCTAGAATAGAAGTGAATTGTTGAGGCTTATAATGACAAGTACACACTCTGACATGATTCCTTTTCATTGAGTTCATCAGGAATTGTGGCAAACATTTTACCCTTGAAAAAAAACATGTTTATTTAATAGCACTAAACAATTTTTAATATGTCTCAACAAATATAAGGCAGGGTCTTTGTGGCGAAAAATTGGTCTGGCATTGAAAGAAAATCTACATTTTTGCAATGTGATAATGAGAACCAGATAGAAGTGTCAGTAACAAAACAACAACTCTTAAGTATTGATTTTGGCAGAATCAATGTCAGCTAAATGCTCTAGTTGAATATTGTGTTGGGCGATGCAATAAGGCCAGGGCTAACGGATAGTGTTTGAATCACGTATGACTAAATGATACCCATTTGGGAACCGTCCACACATCCACTTCTCCACTATATAGAGTTTGGAAGTCAGCCAAAGCTTTTTCTTTGAGCTAAGAACATGAAAAGGTCTAAGCTTATCAGAGTTTTTAATAGATGAAGCACATTTGCCTTAAGTGTCTAAAACTGATTAGCTATTCTTTGCGCTTCAACCCTGTTTAGGCTTCAAACACCAGGCTGCATCCCACTGATGCTAAACAGTGTCAGACGGTTTCGCAGTGCAGCTGTGACAAACACTAAAACATCTTTTAAGCCATCATTTGAGCAGATGCTGATTTTGAAACGGTATCACACCCGCGTTATTATTTCCATTATCACAGTCGCAGAATAGACCCTACTGCAGAGCGGCCCTGCTTTCACCGGTAATGGCATCATTGTATTTAAATTTGTTAATGAGATTTTTAGAGATGGGAGTTGTTGTGAGCATTCAAAGAAAGCTGCTGTTATTACCCTGATCAGTCATTTCACTGAACAATATCACTCTGTTTTCACAAAATGTGTCCGGTCAACTGGAGACATTACATTAATGGAGCCTTGTTTACCTAATGCTCAATTGAGGGGGGGAGCTATGGAGCTATTTCAGGGTCATAAGTTTTGATCATTCAAAAAAATACAATTTATTTGAAAGTTCAAGTTTTTATCCTGATCTTTGAAAAATACAATGATGTATTTGAAATAATTTTTCAGGTTGAATATTATTTTGATTCAGTTCAGCAATTTTTTTGAATAAAATATTTATTTTCAGATTTCACTTTTATATATATTTTGATATTTGAATCCTTATTTTTTTCAGTTGCAGATTTTTCGTTTTCAGATTGAAAACAATTATTTTTTCAGTTTCAAATCTTGTTTTTTCAGGTTTCACATTGCTTTTCACCTTCAGATCGTTTTTCACTTTCAGATCTTTTTTTTTCGCTTTCAGATCTTTTTTTTCGCTTTCAGACTTTTGGCCCTGATGTTGCTTGAGGGGGGCGGGGCTTAGCAAAGAGTAGTTTGGCTTCCTGAGTGGCAGGTTGGTGGCAGGCCTCCCTCTGTCATGTTGCCTTCATGGATATTAGGTAGCGCGAGAAATATAACTCAATACTTTATATACACAATACTCCCGTGATTGGTGGTAAACAAAACTGAAGCACAGTTTATTGATCTTATACCTTGATGCTTGACTACGATGCTCAACAGCTCGCTTAACGAACTTTGACGCTGGTATCAGTTTACCACCAATCACGGGAGTATTGTGTATAGAAAGTATTGAGTTATATTTCTCGCGCTACCTAACATCCATGAAGGCAATATGCCTGCCACTCAGGATGCCAAACTACTCTTTGCTAAGCCCCGCCCCTCAAGCAACATCAGGGCCAAAAGTCTGAAAGCGGAAAAAAACGATCTGAAAGCGAAAAACGATCTGAAGGTGAAAAGCAATGTGAAACCTGAAAAAACAAGATTTGAAACTGAAAAAATAATTGTTTTGAATCTGAAAACGAAAAATCTGCATCTGAAAAAAACAAGGATTCAAATATCAAAATATGTATAAAAGTGAAATCTGAAATAAATATTGTATTCAAAAAAATTGCTGAACTGAATCAAAATAATATTCAACCTGAAAAATTATTTCAAATACTTATTTTTATTTTGAATACATCATTGTATTTTTCAAAGTTCAGGATAAAAACTTGAACTTTCAAATCCATTTTTTTTTTTTTTAATGATCAAAACTTATGACCCTGAAATAGCTCCATAGGGAGCCTGTTAAATGGATCATAATCACTTAAAAATGGCTATTTCATGCCTCTCTCTCTTTAAATGTTGAAATGTTTGTGCGTCTACAGCTTTAACTTCATAGTGCCAACTAAATGAATGCCACATATGAATCCTATTGCTCATCATTGACATCGATTAACAGCCAGAAAGAGGCCGTGCTTTTTTCTTTCACAATGTCAAATTATTAGAAAATTCACGAAATACAATATATGCAAATTGGGCCTCATGTACATAATTATGAATACTTTGTATACTGGTATAAATGTGCAGCTTGTTGGTGGAACATCACCTTCATTGTCTCTTTATGTCTCCCATGTACTCATTTGTCTCTTTTATTCTCTCATCCACTCCTGTAAGGCCATCTGTAGATTGTCATCTGTAGACACTTAACAGTTGGCTGCACATCTCATTAGTCTGAAAGGTACATTCTTAATAATGTGACTTTTCCTTCATTCCCAAGCTTTAATGCCCGGCCCCTCCATGGCCCTTTTTTAAGGTGACCTTTGAATAATCAAGAGGAATTAAAGGGAATTAAAATGTGTAATAGTGTGAAGCATCAGTGAACCCGCCGTCATGATCTATTACAGACAATAAAGCCTCTGTGGAATTGATTTGAAAGACAAAGCTTCATATCTTAAAGATGTTAGTCTCTTTGTAAATTAATTATTTAAAGTAATCTCAGAAAACAAAAGCATTATTAGCTGCTACTATCTTGTCCAATGCTTTATGTCAGATTTTAATAAATGAACAATTTCCAGCACAATTTGTTGAACCTTATCTTTGTTGTAGTCGTTCATTTCCCCCTCTTCCTGTGGGACGTCAGCGCCGTCCTGCAGTATTACTGATTATTACCAATGTCGATTGGTAGCAGCAGAGGAAGAGAGGACATTGACACTAAGCTTTCAGAAATCCTCCCCAGAGCGATGCGGTTTGGTGACACTGTTGGATGAGTTTGAAAGTGTCACACTCACACAAGAGTCATATCACCTAAACCCTGCAAACTGCGCACATGTACGCACAAAGATGCCACACATTACCATAATGCAACAGCACACTGACGATTGACAGACAGGTCAGCAGGCGGCGGTGGGAAGACAGACAGTACAAACTGTGAGGGAGGGAAGAGCTGCCGATGTTTGAATTTCAGACTGTTGAAAGGACGGAGAAACAGCGAGATGAAACGACACAAACATATCAGCACATTTCAAGGATAATTATTCCCACTGGAGTTGTTTTGGGGAGTAATTACTTTCCTTCAGGATCTAACACCAAGTAAAACTGAGTAAAAAGGTGGAAACTCTTGTTGGAAAACATTTGTTCTTTAAATAAACTTTCAGAATCTAAATCTTTTCGACCTTTTCTTTTCAATACCCAACAAAAACATAGTTAACGATAGGTATTAATAAGCAGCTATAGCTTTAGCGAATCAACCTTAGTGGACTTATAAAGGAAATTGTCTCAATAAAGTGTAATTTAATATATATTTTGGTCTTCCAGCCAGATGGGATTCATATACCTTGAAATGTGATGTATTGATTAAAAGTGCACTTATTATTCATAATTGATCCTAAAACTTTGTATTTCTACCTTTCAACTATTTTGAATGATTAAACCGTAGCATGGGGAAAGGAGGCAGGTTATTTTCTTTTTTAATTGTTATTCTTGTTAATCGTTGTAAAAAACAAATTTTAGTGAACTTGCATATTTGATACTTTTGAAAATTCTCAATCAATAGGTCTATTTAAAAAATGTCCTCACCAGCTTGCTTTGGCCTCATCACTACCTGTGCTTCTGTTCCCTTCACCAGGTTCACTTCATTGATTGTAGGAATAACGAGCCTTGACTGATTGTTCGGCAATCAACCACTTTTTACCAAAGACTTAATGAAATAAAAATGTTGTGAGTGGATTTGATGCAAATTTCTCTTTGCTTTTTTAATGGGCTAAGGTTAATACAAGGGCAGTTGTCTTTGGCAGAATAGTTCCTTTTGAAAACTGGTGCCACTCATCATTTGACCTTGTTGTTAAGAAGAATATTTGCCCTAGGGGAAACACTGCTTTGTATTTTCAACTCACGTGTCTCTACGATAAACATATGTTTGATATGTTCATGAACATGCTGTCATTAAGATAAAGGATAATGGCTTAGCTTCAGAATTCAAAAGTCTGCTTTCTGTTGTTCACATATCTGTGTATTTCTCACCTCCCTCTGTCTCTGACAAATGTTCTTTGCTGTGACAAGATAAGAGTAAAATACATTACTGGACAACCGAATGATTCCTGATTTGATTTCACTTACTGGAAGAATGAGTTTGACGGATTCAAAACATCCTGGGAGGCAAAATGAATAATCCTTCAGTCTCTCTCCTTGTTTCCCTTTCTTCTTCCGTGTCTACTTTCTTCTCTCCTCTTGTCTCCCTTTGTTCCTTCAACCTGAAGAACTTTTACCTGAGAAGTGGGGTGGGCTGTCACATTCGTTATTCTCCGATAAAACTGTGCATACTCTGTTTTACTTCACTCATCATTCAAGTTGAATATTCTCCAAAATGAAAAAGGAAATCCTCTTTACCTCAGCAGGTTACCTCAGCTCCACTGTATGTAAACAAAGTCTTCAAGAAGTGAAAAACTATTTTCCATCTTCTCCACCCTCTTGGACCCTCCAAAAGCTCCTCCCCCCTCCTCACTTCTGTCAAGCGACTTTGTTACCCACTTTGAAAAAAAGGTTAATGATATTCGCTCTTCTTTTTCTGACTCACCTTTACTCACCGCTGGGTCACCAGACCTTCCTTCCACCAACACACTAACCTCCTTTTCCCCTCTCTCTCCAAGTGAGGTTCTTACCCTCATTACCTCTGCCCGCCCTACCACCTGTCCTCTGGACCCTATCCCTTCAAACCTCCTTCAGACTATCGCTCCTGATATTCTACCGTTTCTCACCCATTTCATCAACACTTCTCTAACTTCTGGTCACTTTCCAAACAGTCTCAAGGAGGCAAGAGTAAACCCTCTCCTAAAGAAACCCACTCTCAACCCGTCTGATGTTATAAACTACAGGCCTGTCTCTCTCCTCCCGTTCCTGTCTAAATCACTTGAACGCGCTGTCTTTAAACAACTCTCCTGTTATCTCAATCAGAACAACCTTCTGGATCCGCACCAGTCTGGTTTCAAGGCAGGTCACTCCACAGAAACTGCTCTCATTGCTGTCACGGAGGAACTGCACACTGCCAAAACTGCATCCCTCTCCTCTGTCATCATCCTGTTGGACCTGTCTGCTGCATTCGACACGGTGAATCATCAGATCCTCCTTCGCACTCTCCAAAAACTTGGAGTTTCAGGCTCTGCACTTTCCCTCCTCACCTCATACCTGAAAGGCCGTACCTACAGGGTGACTTGGAGAGGGTCCGAGTCCGACCCTTGTCAATTAACTACGGGGGTCCCTCAGGGCTCTGTTCTTGGTCCCCTCCTCTTCTCCTTGTACACAAACTCGCTCGGATCAGTCATTAGCCCGCATGGTTTTTCTTACCACTGCTACGCTGACGACACCCAATTAATTCTGTCCTTTCCCCGCTCAGAGACCCAGGTCGTCGCACGCATCTCTGCTTGTCTAGCTGACATCTCTCAGTGGATGTCTGCTCACCACCTCAATCTCAACCTTGACAAGACTGAGCTGCTCTTCCTCCCGGGAAAAGATTGTCCAACTCTTGACCTAACAATCAACATCGGCACCTCAGTTGTTTCCCCGACTCAGACTGCAAGGAATCTGGGTGTGACCCTAGATAACAACCTGTCCTTCACTGCAAACATCGCTGCTACAACCCGCTGCTGCAGATACACGCTTTACAACATCAGGAAGATACGTCCCCAGCTGACTCAGAAAGCGACTCAGGTTCTGGTCCAGGCTCTCGTCATCTCACGCCTAGACTACTGCAACTCCCTCCTGGCTGGTCTATCTGCATGTGCCATCCGACCTCTGCAGCTCATCCAGAATGCAGCGGCTCGTCTGGTTTTCAACCTTCCTAAATTCTCCCACACCACTCCGCTCCTCCGCTCCCTTCACTGGCTTCCGGTAACTGCTAGAATCCACTTCAAGACACTGGTACTTGCTTACCGTGCTGCGAATGGATCTGGCCCTTCCTACATCCAGGACATGGTTAAACCGTACACCCCAGCGCGTGCACTACGCTCTGCATCAGCCAAACGACTCGTTGCGCCCTCGCTGCGAGGGGGACCCAAGTTCCCATCGGCGAAAACACGTGGGTTTGCTATCCTGGCTCCAAGATGGTGGAATGAGCTCCCCATTGACATCAGGACGGCAGATAGCTTGCACATCTTCCGGCGCAAACTGAAAACTCATCTCTTTCGACTCCACTTCGAGCGTTAGAACGATTAACGAAGCACTTTTATACTAATAAAGGACTGGATTACCTAAAGCCAGTTGAGTAGCACTTGAAATGTTTTAGCTCTATGAAACCTGATGTACTTATATGATTCTGTTTTCTTCAAGGTTGTGTCTTCCTGGTCGAATGTACTTATTGTAAGTCGCTTTGGACAAAAGCGTCAGCTAAATGCAATGTAATGTAATGTAATGTGTGTTTCTCTTTTTTATCATTTATTTTGTTCGATCTGTCTTTTTTTATCTTCCTTGGGACTCTAAAATATTTAAAATGAACATAACTGAGTAAGTAGTGAATTAATTATTAATAAAAGTTGAGATATTTCTCTAAATATGTAACTATAAGTGGAATGCAGATTCTCATCGAACTAAATAAATTCCTACTTGCAGTACAACATGTGAAAGTGAAAAGCCCTTGTGTTTTCCGCTTGCTGTCATGTACAGTGGGGCAAAAAAGTATTTAGCCAGCCACCAATTGTGCAAGTTCTCCCACTTAAAAAGATGAGAGAGGCCTGTAATTTTCATCCTAGATATACCTCAACTATGAGAGACAAAATGAGAAAGAAAATCACATTGTCTGATTTTTAAAGAATGTATTTGCAAATTATGGTGGAAAATAAGTATTTGGTCAATAACAAAAGTTCATCTCAATACTTTGTTAAATACCCTTTGTTGGCAATGACAGAGGTCAAACGTTTTCTGTAAGTCTTCACAAGGTTTTCACACACTGTTGCTGGTATTTCGGCCCATTCCTCCATGCAGATCTCCTCTAGAGCAGTGATGTTTTGGGGCTGTCGCTGGGCAACACGGACTTTCAACTCTCTCCAAAGATTTTCTATGGGGTTGAGATCTAGAGACTGGCTAGGCCACTCCAGGACCTTGAAATGCTTCTTACGAAGCCACTCCTTCGTTGCCCGGGCGGTGTGTTTGGGATCATTGTCATGCTGAAAGACTCAGCCACGTTTCATCTTCAATGCCCTTGCTGATGGAAGGAGGTTGTCACTCAAAATCTCACGATGCATGGCCCCATTCATTCTTTCCTTTACACGGATCAGTCGTCCTGGTCCCTTTGCAGAAAAACAGCCCCAAAGCATGATGTTTCCACCCCCATGTTTCACAGTAGGTATGGTGTTCTTTGGATGCAACTCAGCATTCTTTCTCCTCCAAACACGTCTAGTTGAGTTTTTACCAAAAAGTTCTATTTTGGTTTCATCTGACCATATGACATTCTCCCAATCCTCTTCTGGATCATCTAAATGCTCTCTAGCAAACTTCAGACGGGCCTGGACATGTACTGGCTTAAGCAGGGGGACACGTCTGGCACTGCAGGATTTGAGTCCCTGGCGGCGTAGTGTGTTACTGATGGTAGCCTTTGTTACTTTGGTCCCAGCTCTCTGCAGGTCATTGACTAGGTCCCCCCATGTGGTTCTGGGATTATTGCTCACCGTTCTTGTGATCATTTTGACCCCAGAGATCTTGCGTGGAGCCCCAGATCGAGGGAGATTATCAGTGGTCTTGTATGTCTTCCATTTTCTAATAATTGCTCCCACAGTTGATTTCTTCACACCAAGCTGCTTACCTATTGCAGATTCAGTCTTCCCAGCCTGGTGCAGGTCTACAGTTTTGTTTCTGGTGTCCTTTGACAGCTCTTTGGTCTTGGCCATAGTGGAGTTTGGAGTGTGACTGTTTGAGGTTATGGACAGGTGTCTTTTATACTAATAACGAGTTCAAACAGGTGCCATTAATACAGTTAACAAGTGGAGGACAGATGAGGCTCTTAAAGAAGAAGTTACAGGTCTGTGAGAGCCAGAAATCTTGTTTGTTTGTAGGTGACCAAATATTTATTTTACCGAGGAATTTACCAATTCATTCATTAAAAATCCTACAATGTGATTTCCTGGATTCTTTCCCCCCATTCTGTCTCATAGTTGAAGTGTACCTAGGATGAAAATTACAGTCCTCTCATCTTTTTAAGTGGGAGAACTTGCACAATTGGTGGCTGACTAAATACTTTTTTGCCCCACTGTAGCCTATATGTATTTTTTACTTTATGGTAATTTTTTAGGCAAATGTTTTACCTTCTTTTAAAACATATCAAAGGCAAGAACAAACCTATAATACATCATAGACTCTATGCATTACATTAATGCACACAATGTACAACAATATCTGTTTTCTTTTCTTATTACTGCTGATTTTTATTTTTATTCCATATTTTATTCCTTTTTCTTCCATTCCATTGTACTGTTATATTTATATTTTACTATATATTTTTAAATATTTGTTCTATTTCTCTATCGGTGTTTTAATTGTTGGTTTACTTTTATGTATGCACCATGACACCTAATCAAATTTCTCGTAAGTGTAAACCTACCTGGTGATAAACTAAGCTAGTATTACATGTCTACTACTACTAGACACCGCTATGCGTATTACAAACACTTACCTTGAAGAGTCAATGCACCTTTCTTTTCAAGCTGCAAGCACTACCCTCAGCTATCATGTTTGTCTGGAAAAGCACAAAGACTTAATGTCAATATTCTTGTTTTTCTTCCTCATCCCTCCCTCTTATCATCCCCTCAATCCTCTCCCTCGTCTGGTCATGAGTCTGGAAATCATTTATCACTTATTCTGGGTAATCCTGTTAGAAGGGAAATGAGCTGGCTCCCTATTTGTTCGACTGGTACTTAGTTTGGATGCAGCGTGTGTGTTTACATGTGAGTGACACTCTGTGCCCTTGTTAAAAGGGGAGGTTGGTACTTTGAAGAGATGAAATTGAGAAATCTGTGTTTTGTGTGTGAGCGCGGACGTCGCTCTCTGCAGGCTTTGTGTTTTGGTGATGCATTGCCGCAGTCCTCTTCACAATGACATTTCAATACCACCAAACATAAAGGAGAGGATTTCTAATTCTAGTCAATTCATTAAATCAATCCACAACTGCATAAAACACTATGTGGTTTAACCTGTTAAACCCTGAGCCTGTTTTTCAGGTCTCAGGCTCGAAAATGACATTCCCAGAACAAATGACCATATCTTCCCTTCTAAAAGGGTTACATTAATAATATTTGTTCTCAAAGTAATGATAAACCTGTGAGTTGGATGTAGACAAGTCAGAATCAATATAGTTGTTTTTTATTTTAAAGATAATGCAGATTGAACATAGTAAACAACTGTAAATTATAGTGTCTGTCCAAAAATTATTTTTTACTTATAGTGAAATGGATGATGGGTAGACTAAAAGCTTTAGGAATCCAAAGTACAACATATAATAAGTACCCTGTATCAAGATTGATGCAAAACAAGTTAAATTTGACCTTTTTAGAGAGATTTAGCAAAGAAAAAAAACTTCTGGGGTTATTTAGGTGGATTTTCCATATCTCTGGCCCCCCTTGGTCGATTTGGATGATTGACATCTCTTTTTAACCGTCGGAGCCAATGGAATCGAGGGAAAGTTCCACAAACATACACAGGTTACCAAATAAGGAGTGAGAGTGACGAGTAGAAAAACCGGAAGCTGTGCTAACCTCTGGTGGCTACCATTAGCAGCTAATTTGTTTTCTCCGATTTTTGAATAAAAATGGAATTATCAATACTTTTTTCAAAGAGACAGACACATTATTAACCTATGGATTAACCTTCAGCCGCGTTTTTTCTCGTTTTAATGCCATTGAACACGACTTTTGATCAGAATAACAGCGAGGTGAGACGATGTCCCGTTTTTCTCCATAAGGCTCCGTGTTGTGATGTCTGTGTTGCGAGTTCTGATCGCTCAGTGATGATACTATACCTATTAGGGATCGACCGATATTGCTTTTTCAAGACCGATACCGATTATTAGTAATCAAGGAGACCGATAACCAATATTTGGAACCGTAAAATCAGAAAATCTTGGTGTCAAAATGTAGAATAACACAAACTCCAACACAACTTATTTGAAATGCATTTAAGCATATATTATGTTTAATGCACTTTTAAACATCTTTCAACTGGTTTCCTCTCTGTGCCCTTTTCTTTAGTGCAGCCATCTGCAATGAGTTAGAGAGAGACAGAGAGTTAAATTTGGGGCTGCAGGCTGACATGCTTAACTAACAATAATGCTTAATTTATTATATCAAAACAATGCCTGTTTATCTAGCATACAATCCCAATAAGCTGCTAGCAACTGTAAAACGCTATGCTAGCTAATGTTTTGCAAAATATTAAAAGTGAGGCTATTACAGTAGACCTAACGTTAGTCTAGTAGACTCACTTCTAATATTTTGCTAAACATTTGCTAGATCCATGTTGGCTAGCTAATGAGCTTCACATATCAACCTGAAAAACTGCGAGGCTCCACTCGCAGCCCCCACCCCCCCTCCGCACCACAGTTGCTCCGCTGCACGCACCCCCAACTCTGACTGACTTCCCGCGTCCCTGTGTAACTGGGAAACTGATAGAATTGGATCATAAAATCGTGGTGTTTTTGCAACTTCAGCATAGGGGATTGGGATGTTTATTGAACTTCGGCTTTCAACTGATTTACCTTCGAAACACATGTATGGCTCTGCCGCTCAGCGCTGCTGCTTGCCTCTGTTCTTCGCACCTGCCTGTAATCTGAGAAGGTCCCGCCTCTCTGGCTGGCTCCCGCCCGGAAAATCTTCAGTGTTGATTGACACTAAAGTAATAGCCTATCAGATAGCACTGTGGGCGGGACATTGCTCGTGTACTGCAGCCAGAGAAACGGCCGCATCAGAGCCAAGGTTTTATCGGCAATTTGATTTAAAAAAAAGGCCGATACCGATAATCGGTCATGTGAAGCTGACAATTGAGCGGCCCGACCAAGCAAGGAGGCAGAGGCAGAACGTCCAAAATACAACCTGGTGTGGGCATTTATTATAGCATGAACACAATGACACACACAGCCTTAATCCTGCTGTTGTTTCCTTGAGCACAGCCTGCAGCCACAAGGATCTCACACACACTACCTGCCTCTCTAACAGCAAAACCCCAGAGCCTAAATGCCCAACCCAATCAACCCAACAGGACACAGGTGAGGGGGGAGGAGACAACACAGGGCACCAGGTGCACACAATCAACGACAGACATGGGGAAAGGGAACACTTTTCAACAACAAAAAACGAAACAACCCGTAACAGAGGCCGAGATCTATGAGCCCAGAGATCACCTCCGTGACAGGTTAAATGACCTTACTCACTTAACCTTAATTCAAGTTTTCAGGCAGTCTGTTCTGGAAAAGTTAATCTATTGATCCAATCTGTTTAACATTCTGATCTTCCCCAGGTGCGTGACGTGAGTCATCCTGATAAATACCCTCTCATCCTCTTTAGACTACAATCCATACATCCCCTCAGCTCAGAGTTGTCTAAAACGACTCTCTAATTGAGATGCTTCCAAAATGAGAGGAAGAGACAGGTTGAGGAGGGGGAGAGGAATAACACAAACTGCAGGAGAGTAGCGCAGGGCCATTGATAATTTCAGACAGTACACTGAAAAAACACTAGATTTATTTATGAATAAACGAGCAACGATGAAAAATACAAAATTTACTGAGATAATGTAATTAGTTGTGTTGAAATATGGTTAGAGCTTCTTCTGTTTTGAATGATTGCAGGTTTACTCATGTTCCCTTACTTTCTTTCTTTTCATTTTGTTATTAAATCTCTCCTTCTCTCCCCCTCTCTCTCTTGTCTATCTGTGTTGCTCATCACACCATCACAGTTAGAAAGCCTACATTTCTTCTCCTGTACTAGCCCTTTTTCCTCTCTAGATGTAATATATGACCTGAAAAAACTCCCCACATTAGTTCACTCATTTAGTTTTAGATGAAGAAGTTTTCCCCGGATTCAGTAATGTGTCAAAAATGAATAGGTCTATCCTATTCGACATGTAACATGCAACATATCTCAATTATTTTCACTTCAATGCCTCCATCCATCCGTCCACATTTCTTCCCTTGTTAATAATTTGGATCACGAAAGCAGGCTGGCATGTACCTGAGTAATAATTCAGTAGTTTTATGCATTTGAACGTTCTTAAACCAGTCAGAAAGCACTCGCCTACTTTCAGAAAGGCAATAATTGCAAAGTAACCTACGTTCTGATGTTATAACAATGAGGACATTTCATTTAAGTTTCTTTGTACTGCTGTTCGCTCATAAGGCATGGACATCACAGAATGGAGAGGGAGCAGCTGGCAGGGCGAAGTCTTTTTAAAATAGCCACATTCAAGATGGCACATTTTCAACCTTTCACTGTAGCAACGCATTAGTTCTAACTTTAAGAACCCTTAAAAACCTTTTGCATTTGTGCTGTTTATACAAATACTGCTGAAGTTACTGAACGATTCCTTAGAGATAGATAGATAGATAGATACAGTAAATAGATAGATAGATAATTAACATTATTTTGTTACAGAAGCAGTGTGTTCAACATGAAAATACAAATACTTAAAAAGTGGAATAGAGAATTAACAATTACAAATTAAATGAAAATGAAAAATAGTATATCAAATAAACTATATAAAATATTCCGGATAATAAAAATGTTCTTAAAAAAGTCCAAACTAGGAAAAACGACTACAGGAAGTGAATGAAGCGATGAAGTTCTGATACTCTTTCCACAATTACAAGTGAGCAGAGGAGATGCTTTCCCTGCATGCCTTGCTGTTAAGGTCACAATTCATAGCTGTGAAGGCCAAGGGACCTTGTCTCGTCTTATGTGGCATTATAGACTTAAGTCAGGATGTCCCTGGATGCCCTGGGGGACGATCAACACCTTAAAGCTCCTCCTCTACCTCTCTCTGTCTTTACCTTATCTGTGACACATTCTGTCTGCCATCACACTGTCGCTGTTATACCTTTCTGTCAGTCACAGTGACAAAATGGATGTATTGAATAGTATCAACATGTTCTAGAAGTTGACATTCAACGTTACAAATACACTGCCGTATAAGCTTGGTTTGTAGAGATATTATAAATAAGTAAAGTAAAGCCATGTTGCATTATATTGCAGCAGCAAGAACCAACCAGATACTCAATGGATCCACGTTTACAGTGTGTTGTTGTTTTTCTCCTCCCACCTACACACGATGCACACTGAGTGCTAATATACTAACAGGACAGGTCAAGCACAATAACACATTGTAGCACATTCACTGAAAAATATGTGTAGTGCTCTATGACTCTGATAGCAGGATAATTGGAGGTGTGTGGCGCGGTGGACTAGTGCATTGGTGTTCGGATCAGGGAGCACAGGTTCAAACCCCACTGCAGTCAGCATGACACTTCACCCCAAATTGCTCCTGTGGGGATTGGCCGCAATATTGAAGCATCCAACAAATGACATGTAATTGTTAGAAAAATGTCACTCATCACCGGCTTGGTCTTCAAAATCAGGATACATGTATTTATTATCCTTGCAAGAATGGAAGTCACACACAGGGCTGCATGGGACAAATAGTTCCCAGAGTAGAGTCCTTGATATGCTTATATACAAGAGAAGGTGTTACAGTCAACAAGATGGAAAAGCAGGTTCAAAGCAGTATTCTGACATTAGTTCAGATTAGCTAAGGCCTGCGTAAGCAATAAACATGACAGTCATATGCCTATCTCTGTAGGGGCTGTGTCATCATGCCAATCTTAGGAACTTAGCTATCATAACTTCAACACTGTCTCATGAGCGTCATCATGTAGTCAAACATCCGGCTACGTACACAGCTACGTAGGGCCTCTGTTATCATGTACTACTCTGATATAGAAGGAACATTCAGTATTTGCCCAACAGTAATGTCATGTAATAATTTGTGTGATACAACACTTTGTTTTACATTATTCATTTACATCCTGCCAACATTGTATTCAGTCAACATGGATTAATGTCCGTAGTTGCACGGAAAAGTTAACTGTTATTATTCCTGTGAGTCACACTACCACACCATGAACTGTTTGATTGATCACATGCTTGTTTAATTGATTTAGCCATTATTAGCTCCTAAGTGGTTATGGTTTCTCCATTTGGACAGATTTCATGTTGATTTTTCTTTATTCTACAGGACATTGTTATTGAAATAAAACAACAATATGAAGGTACACGTGCAGAGGGTTACCATTAATTTGAGGGTTTTTACATCAGACAATCTCCAGGAATTGTAGTCCTTATTAATTATGAATAATCCCCCAATTTTAGGGAACTGAACATTAACATAAAGTCATCATATTGAATTGGTTGCAAACAATACTTTTTTACACACGTATTGTTATGTCCCGTGTTTGTTTTTAAAGGTTTTTAATGCGTCTGACAGACAGCACCAACAGAGATAAGATGTGAAATAAGGGAGAAGAGTCGGACTGTTGTGGTCCACGCTTGGCATTTTAACTTGTGAGCCTTGGGGACACCTTATTTATTCTGTGATATCAGCAACTTTTTTATTTGCATACCTTAATGCTGTCTCTTCATGCTGTATCTCACACAGATAATCCTCTGTGCTGCTGCTCCAATGACATCAAATACAAAATGTTCATTTGAACTTTTGCTCTAAAATCACACCTGCCCTTGCAAAATACGCCTGCATTCCCTGAAACTAATAATATCTATCTGATTTTCATTTAAAAAGCATTTATCCATCGTGGTACCATTGAGCTGCAGGGTATTTTTTTCAATACATTTTATATTTATCAGAGTCCATAGAGCAACTTTCCTGATAAGAGGAAAGCTTTTTGCTCGTCAACAGCTACAGACTTTCACTCAAACTAAACATGGGCACAAGCTTAAGGCTTGAACGTTTCACATTTGCATTACTATTTAGACGTGCTTTTCATAGTTTGATCTGTAAATCCAAGTTCATTTAAACTCTGGCCCTCTTCTATTACTGGAAACCAGTAAGTCATAAATCAGGGTTGAAGCGGTTAACATTTTTTGAAACTGCATGAAGTCATTGCTCATTAGAGTTTTAAGTTTCTGTCTTCATTAAAATGTAAATGACTTTTCCCCAGAAACCAGTGCTCCATTTTTACTTTTCACTGAGCTCTGCGTCTTAGACTGCAAGTACACCTTCCTACCTACCACTATCTAGGACAATGCACCCCTGGCCATGGGGTACTGCAAGGGCTATGTATCAAAGAAGCAAACGCTACAATACATGCACACATACATGCTACACTTGTAAGGAAATTATTTGTTTTATTGTATTTCCTTGTCCTTAACTCTTACTTTATATAACCCTAAAACCAACTCTTAAGCCTCAAATAAAAAAATGTGTAGAACTCGTTGTTTCATGCACTACTTTTCTAATATGGCCATTAAAACCAATGCATTACATTAAGTCTTAACTACAATTTGGTACAAAACACTTTTATAATACCACTGCAACATTATAAATCATTTCTTGACAGCACCATATTGACAGCGAAACAATAACACAGAAGCATAGTCGTCACTCATCACAAAAACAGCTTTGTAAGGTCCTGCTGACATTCGTAAGTTGCATTTGAACTACATTTAAACGTGCAAAAATAATGAATAGGCCTACATATATCACTACAGGACTTAACATATTTTGGGACACCATCTGGAAATGTTGTGCTGCATGCAATAATTAAACAAAAAATACCGTATGCCTTCACTCTCAAGGCCTAAAACTCACAGCATAGACACACACACACCACACACACACACACACACACACACACACACACACACACACACACACACACACACACACACACACACACACACACACACACAGCAGTGTCAGCTGGTACTGGCAGCCAGACATGTCCAACCCCTCCGTCTGGCTGTGTGTCTAGGTGTGTGTGTGTGTGTGTGTGTGTGTGTGTGTGTGTGTGTGTGTGTGTGTGTGTGTGTGTGTGTGTGTGTGTGTGTGTGTGTTGTCCCAGTAGAAACAGAATGTGTTCCTCTCCAGGAATAGATCACTGCTGGATTCAGGAGCTTCATCATCTGCAGGATGTTTACTCAGTCACCAATACACTTCATTAGTCCTCCAGAACCCCGATACATCACACCGGACTATAACAACCGCATGGTAGTCTAATATAAATGAACGCAGTGCAGCATGTATGACACACTGATATTTAAATACAGAGAATTATGCTGTGTGATGCATTTTAATACTGTATCGAATAGTATTCTTTTCTTTTGTTACATTGTTTCACTCGTACTTTTGAGATCATTTCAACCACATCCATGCAATGAGAAATGGAGATTGGTTGAAAAATAATAATAATTAGATTAATAACATTCATAACAATTCAGTGCATTTACTTGTATGTCTTTATTGGTTAAAGACACCCAAATACCAACCAGGTACAGGTTAAGGAAACACGCTGGTAAATTGCGTTTGGGATGCTCCTGCGCCTGTCCACTTAGGAAATGTAAGTACATTTTTGAGAAAACAAGTTTAAATGTAATATCTTTATTTGTTGTTGGAAGATATTGTGGTTTCACTTTACCAGTTACTTTGCGTATGACTGACTAGTGGCAGACATGGATACCTTAAATCAACAGCTTTGACCATAACAGACATCATCGCCTAAACATAAGAGTTTTTCTTATCAAATATTGAGTGAATTTTCAAATTTCACAAACTGCCAACTCTTTGGTTTGATGGAATCCAGTCAGTCTCTGTAGTTTGATTAAAAGCAAATGAAATCAGTTCAATAAGCTGTACTGGTAGAAAACTGATCAGACAACAGACATATGTTTGATCAGCTAATTGTAATGTTAAAATACTTTATTCAAACTAAACTCATTTACTAATTCACGGCTGGCTTTCTACAGTCAGATTTATGCATGAGATCCACTGCACATGTTTTTTGATACAGCCCCAGCTGTGAGATTGCACTTTCCAAACTGCTGTCTAGATGGCTTACATTTCCTTTCTGCCCCCAGGCATACAGGTATAATCACAATCACAACATAATACCAATACTATTGCAGAAACACGCACATCATTTCCTTACCCCATCTCTCCAATGTATTTATTTCTACAACATTGCCACATGTTGTTAAATTGTTGCCCTGGCAATATGTATCCTGTTTGACCAAATAACCTGTATCTGTCTGCAGTGCAGGGACGATAAAGACAATAAACAAACAAACAAACAAACAAACACACAGGATGTTTACTGATGTAAATAGCAGGGGGTCAATCCACTATAGTGCGTGTTTGCCTCTTAAAGTAATATCTGCAAATACATCTAAGAGTCAGGACTAAACACACATTGCTGTCAGTAAGAAAAGTGCTGGGTGCTGTTTAAAATAAATATATATATATATATATACAGAAAACAACTATTATCACACATGGTTTGTATAGCTTTAAAGTCTTCGACTCGATATCGAACACACTAACACTCTTTGGCCACAGTTTGCTCCCCTCAGGCGGTCGTAGACTAGAATTTGCTCTGGCAGCTTTTAAGATAATGTCTTGTACCTTATAAAGGTTAATGTTCCATCACCGCATGAAAGAAGAGCTACAAAGGCAGGTATAGAGACACGGCACTAAAATCATCATGCTCCATGAAAACTGTGCTGCTGGGGTTTAATAACATTTTCTTTTATTCAGTTTTAATCTCAACTGAGAATCTAACTGACTCCTCTGCTCTGCAGCATAACATTTTAATTAAGCCATATGTCCATATAGTGCCCTAAATCCTTACTAATACTTATACTACCACTTTACTACTGAATCTATCACCACCAATGATTAGAATGAGAAGAAAGAACATAAGGCATATTAATAAAGCCTGTCATACTGCTTGTAAATCATGGAAAAACCTTGGTGCGGCACATGAACAGATCTGAAACGTACATTCTTAATTCAGTACTCTCTCCTGTAGGACCACAGGAACCACCCGTGCCAGATTGGAAATGGTGTCATAATGCAGTAAACAAACTATTCACGCTGCAGGAGCTGCACCCAATTTTTGCCCAATGAAAATACTACTTTGGGAATGGAGGTTCCATAGTGTAGGTAAAAAAGACTATTGTCTATTAGGTCAATTACAACATTATTATGATGTGTGGAAAAGGGGGTAGGGGAGGAAGTGGTCGAGAGGTTCTATTTCACATGGGCTGCTCAGAGCTGTGCAGATGGTGATTATCATTCGCAGAAGCATGCTTTATTTTAGGAAATCCAATAAAATCTCATTTCTATACATTCCTATACTTCACCATGTATTTGCCAATAGGTGTTGCAGCGTGCTAAACCAGGCAGGCAGGCAGGCTTTGGGGGATCCCTCCAAGATCAACCTTATTGTGGGTGAGGGATTCCCCCATGGTCCTGAGAGCTGTTGTTTGTGGGAGCTACAATGTTTCCTGAGGCAAATTGGTCAGGCCAAAAGCGAACCCTAAATAGCTCAACCTCACCTGTACTAGGGGGAAAGGGGCCCTCTGCTGCAGCCCGAGTTATTAAAGCGAGAATTTGGGATTGTATTGCAGCCCAAAAAGCAGTGGGGAGCTGCTGCCATACGGGCACATCACCTTCAAGGCAAGGTGGTGTGTTCAGTTGTACTGCCAGCAGACAGAGACAGGGCCTTGGCATTCTGACCCTTATCACCCAAAAACAGACATATCAGGTTTAAATCACTGCTTAAGATGCAGATCCTCACTCCTGCCAACTTCCCATACTGCTGACTTGCGTTAGGAATAGTCTTAACAATATCGTACAACAAAGTGAGGATAAATAGGTCTGAAGACCTGAGAGGAATTATGATCAACAAGTGGAGGTACATCCTATTTCCATTTGTATGCCCAGCTCTGCTTACCTGCACCTATGAGCTGCTCATTATGTTTGAAATGGAGAGTTTTCTGGTGGTCTCCTCTTTATCTTGCATCAGTGCTTTCTCCGTGCGGTCGTTGAAGCCGGTGAGTGACACTGGCAGCCTTAACGCATCAATAAGCTGCCGACTGAACTCTGCTGAAGCGTGACTCACCACCGGCTACACAACTCTAAAGCTTAGGCTGATGAGATGCAAGAAAGCATGAGCGCAATCATATTTTTGACAAATGCCGTATTTGATTTTAGGCCTTGCTCTATTCAGGGTCACTTTTCTATTTATTTAAATGAACTGCTGAAGTTCATGCACACTGATGTTTCAAATGAAAAGTAAAAAATAGTTTTCTTTTTGTATGCATTGTTTTTTCGCTAAGATGTTATAAGGTTAGTTACTTAATTAAGTCTTGATGAAATCTTACAGAGCCTCAGCGTGTTTCTGTTTTTGATCTGCAAACACACACATCTACTTTGTCACATCTGAATATCACTGAGATGAGAAGACGAGGTTTGACAAAGTAAAATATCAGGAGACTTAAAATAATGTGTTTTCTTGTAGATATGAATCAGAATAGCTAAAACAAATTTAGACACAGAGACGAAGGAATCCAACATCTGTGTTCAGCCCAGTGTGGACAGCGTGGGTGGACCATGTGAGCCGACGATAAGGCTTTGCATGAATTCTCACTGCAGCCATGTGTTAGAGATGATCTCAGCCCAACTAAAAAACAGACAAAATGCACTGTGACATTTCCAAAAGGGGGAAACCGCTTGACGAAATAGGAGAAATTGGCATTTAGCGTGGTACAGAAAGATTATACACGCATTACCGTTGCACGAATCATTGCTGCTGGCTGTGAATAATGCACCAGTGAAGACCGTAAAGAACACACAATTGGATTTATTTTAGTTTTTAGTGAAAGCACCAAGGCCACTATCAAATTATTTAGTCAAGTGATTTTTTTAATAGAAAATCTTAACTACTTGAAATCATAAAAAAAAGACTCAGTGGGAGAAACAAACCCTGTAAGCGTTTCAACTACGAACTTTTATGCAGATTTGAAATGTCTTATTGAATCAAGAAGCCAGTAGTGAGCTTCCTGGACTTGAGGCGATTTTTACATCCTTTATTTGGCCAAAAGTGGAGGAATGTACTTGTGGATTAAATGAAGGAATACAACACTGCAGCAAGTAGTTGCTACAGTATAACATATTAGTACTAGACAATTATATGTATGCCATTTACTAAATAAAAAAGCCGGGTACAAAGTCTTTTTTTTTTAGGACAGTTTTAGTATTTTGAGAATGTAGGTAATGAAAGTACCTGGTGGTAGTAGTAGCCGTCTCTATATGTGAGTGAAAGGACACAATCCCAACATTTCTCTGTCAGCTTAATAACTACAGTTTAATGTCTTCAAAATGAAAACGGTCTGCTCGTTCGCCGAGGAACCTTGACCCGGCTATTGTAGGTAAAGAAATACGCAGTCTATACGTGACTTATGGTGTGACTTATGTCGGGACAATAACTCCTCACTCAAGGGAACATTTCCTCATATACAATGAGATCCTCTTTCTCTCACTCGGTATCTCAAAGGTCAGAGCAATGCAGCTCTCTGCATCTTGCTATTCCCATCCAGACATATTAATCCATTCTTTAGCATCACTAATAACATTTGCCGGCTCTCCCTATTGCATTACTTTCTATCCTTGTCCTCTCTGTAAGACGACGCCGGGCTGATAGGGCGCGCAGCTAGAGCCGGGACAATTATTCAGCCATTAAACCAAGCAGGAAGAGGTGAGCTCCATCTTCAGACATCTGCCATCCCACCTGCAACCCAAGGTTTAACAAACCTCAGCTACTGCAGCACGGAAACGTCTGAATAAAGTATTTTTCACTGGGTAAATGTGTAGTTTTTGTCAATCACTGTCCCGGTTTCAGTTTGCAGTTTCAGGTGCTATTGTTTTGCTTGTTGAAGATGAATAACTTTTATATTTCTTGGTTCAACCCATTGTTGGTGCAGACAATGGATTATAGGATTTATAACTTTCTTAGCCGAAGTTCCCTACAGTGATAAACTGTGGATTAAAACAGAAACAAAACAAAGTCAGATTTGTTCTTTGACATCCTGAATTATCATTGAAATAGTGCGTCATTTCAACATGTGTGTCTTCTCTAAGACAACACACATTACTACAATTAACAAACAATAATGAATAATGCATGTTTTATAGTGTTATGTGACTTGCATATTTTAAATATTCAACACTCATTAATTGTTGAAAATGAGACATCCATTTCATAAGTGTAGTTAGTCGGTTCGAGGTCTCACATCCTTTTCATTTTTTAAACACATTATGATAAAACCAATCAAAACACTGAATCACTCGAATGAAAGCTGCTATGAAACAGGAAGCAGAGTGGCATGGCTGTCATGTGGACAAAAAGTGATCATGGATATCCCATAGTAACACCGAAGAGAGGCTGTCACACATTTTATTACCATACATCTCATTGGCATTGTATTGGGGTTTTTGAACAGTGACTTTGCACAGCAATACTATACAGTGTGTATGTTACAGTGCAAGTTTTGGGGCCATCTGTAGGACTTTACAGATCAGATCCACAACACAAATTTGGAATTTCACTGCCAAAGTCTTTTTTTACAGAAGCTACTCCTCTGCAATGGCCTTCATGGCTGAGAGTAAAGAATATGTACTTCTCTAATCTATTCACTGACTATGTGGCGGACTGGTTTATAGGCTAAATGTTTTCTGAGTTCATTAGAGTCAGCTTCTCCCAAAGACAATAAACACAGCCCACATTATGAAGAGACTGAACTGATCCCATGCGTTTCTATAACTAACCATCAAATTAGCACGCAGCAAACAGGGAAGGAGGAGTAGAGGACAGATGGCAGGGTTGCCACCCATGCTGATGGTGTATGAGTGTGTGTGAGGGAGAAAACTCTGAAAATAGAGAGATCAATAAACAGACTGAAGGAGGTAGAGGACAAAAACACATTACAGGAGAATGAGAGGAAACTAAGGCCATGGACACAGCAGATGTGTGGGGTACTAGAAGAGGCTGTATGGGGGATTGTAGATTGGTGGAGACACACTGGTGGTGTACTGCAAAGAATACACAGTACACACACCTTACCTTTTAATCGCCAGCAGCGTACATTTTCACCACACCACTGAGACACAACAGAAGCAAACCCTTATAGTGCTCAGCAGGAACTCCATTTGCGCCTCTTCAAAAGACTTAAAAAGAACGGTAACTTGCTGGGTTCACACAGGGTTAGCCTTTTTTATGAGAAATCCATAAAAAAGTTCTCAAGAAGGCACTTGATACATCAAATCATTACACAGTACACATCAATAGCAACAGTAAAGACACTGATTCAGCTGTACCATACTTAAGATGTAGGGTTTGATGCAAAAATGAAGTGTATTCCCGGAGATGTGTGCTATGTCTGGTCACTCTCAGGCCTCGGGGAACGCAGCGTGACAACCACAGTCAGCTAATGGTCTGATCCCTCAGCAACTTCCTTCCTCATGATTCTGAACAGCTTGGATTTGATTAGTTTTTTAAACATTACTGAAGAAACACTGAATACCAAAGCAAAACAAAAGCTTCATTTGAAGAATAATGCTGCAGAGACATTAAGGTCTGCATTTTATCCTTTAGATTAGAAGGCTACATCAAGCTTCACCTTTAAACATGCTAATTAGTCCACATTTGTATCTGTAGACGAACACACACACACACACATACACACACACACACACACACACACACACACACACACACACACACACACACACACACACACACACACACACACACACACACACACACACACACACACACACTACCATTATGGCTTTGACCTTTCCTGATAACAGTGTGATGGCTATCTGCTGACCTTGCTGTGTTAACAGTTTGCCCGCTGGCTGCTTTTACTCTCTTTAGTTATCACCTAATGGATGTGATTGTTCTTAAGTGGGAGAGAGAGGAGGCGAGAGAGAGCGACACAACAAAAGTGGTAAAACAATAGAAGAGGAACAAGTGAGAAAATATGCTATATTAACTGATCTCTGACCGCGGCATTACACTTTTGACTGCATCGTTGATTGTTGATGCTATTTTTAAATATAGTCTTGGAAAAACATCTACCAATAAAACATGCCTGTCTCTAATTCTCTTGTTAATTTAATAACACAAGTAATTGACAGAATCTGCTCTGCAGTTGTCTCTAAAATGGGGATCATGACTCAGCTATTTTATCTTTAACTATAGGCTTCCAGAGATTTAATTTGACAGCCAATAGCTTATCTTTTAGTGCCTAATATAATTCCAGGCCTTGCATGCGCACACACTCAAACGTCGAGGCCTGCTGGAAAAGGTTACAACCTTGATGCTGTGCTATACAGCATGTGACCTCAGTGACCTGTTATCACTACCTGAAGAAACAATATGAGGCAAGATCCTCAGTCCTGATTGGATGAGATTTAATTAATGTCGAGACCTATTGATGGTAAAACCAACAATATATATGGAGGAAGATCCCCTTAGGCTTTGGTTCCTTACAGTATGTCTATAAAAATCACAGTATGTGAAATAAACCTATGGGAATAAAAACAACACCCGACAACCAGGGCTGTGCGATATTAGAACAAATGAAGGAAAATGTATCATATGATTGACAGTCAAGTCTTCTTTTTACCTTGGGTTTCTTTAGCATTTAAAAAATGTGGGTCAAAAACTAGCATTTCCTTCTTTGGTTGTTTTCTAAATGAATCAAGAATTATTGTAATGGGGGCTTGGCCATGTGCATATCACTCACTAGCAAAAACATCTGTGTTTACAAGAACCCTTACATTTCGAGTAAGTTATGACCTGTTCAACCCTGAGCCTGTTTTTCAGGTCTCAGGCTCGAAAATGAGATTCCCAGAACAAATGACCATATCTTCCCTTCTAAAAGGGTTGAATAAATAATCTTTGTTCTCAAAGTAATGATAAACCTGTGAGTTGGATGTAGAAAAGTCAGAATCAATATAGATGTTTTTTATTTTAAAGAAAATTCAGATTGAATATAGTAAAAAAACTGTAAATGATAGTGTCCGTCCAAAAATTATTTTTTACTTATAGTGAAAACTACCCTTGGATGATGGGTTAGTACTAAAAGGTTTAGGAATCCGAAGTACAACATATAAGTACCCTGTATCAAGATTGGTGCAAAACAAGTGAAATTTGACATTTTAAAGAGATTTAGCAACAAAAAAAACACTTCTGGGGTCATTTGGGTGGATTTTCCATATCTCTGGCCCCCCTTGGTCGATTTTGATGAATGAAATCTCTTTATCACCGTCAGAGCCAATGGAATTGAAGAAAAGTTCTACACACACAAACACGTTACCAAATAAGGAGGAGAGTGACGCGTGGCCAAAACCGGAAGCTGCATACACTCTGTTGGCTACCATTAGCAGCTAACTTTTTTTCTCTGATTTTTACATTAAAATGGAATTATGGATTATAAATAATTTTTTCAAAGCAACAGACACATTATTAACCTATGGATTAACCGATTCAGCCGCGTTTTTTCTCATTTTAATGCCGTTGAACACGACTTTTGATCAGATTGACAGCTACGGTGAGACGATCTCCCGTAAAAGCTTCGTAAAGGTACGTGTTATGATGTCTGTGTTTGCTTCCCCTGTCGCGAGTTCGGATCGCTCAGTGATGATACTATACCTATATAATCTGTGGAGTCTCAGCTTTAATCGGATATCTTGTATGTGCAGTTACGATAAGTAATAAGGGTATCTTTATCTTGAGTTCTGTGCCAAAGTCTGTTTGCATTTTTTCGCTCGGGTCATTTGGACGCTTCTTATGAGACTTGTGTTTTGTTTTGGTAAACATGGTTCATATCTTCAGTTAGCTGAGATTCTTCCCGTTAATCTGGTGCTACACATTAATAGTTTCATAAATGTTAAGAAGCCCTGAGACACAATCTCGAAAAAAAACGTTGGGGGGCTTAACAGACAGACAGACTTATCTTTTAGGGGTAGTCATGTCAAACAGTAACACTTTGTAGCATGAAGTGCTAATTGGCCTTACTTGACATTGCACATCCCATATTGTGCAGCACACAATCTTATTCTTCTTTTTTCTTCTTCTACTTTTAAACACTGCTGTATTTTTGGAGTCTGTCAGGGGAAACAAGGAGGGGGTGATGAAAACATGAGAAAGTAAGCAAAGTATGTAAAACAGCAACCACAAGAAGTTGGAGTCACCTCAAGGGAAATCTATGAGTTGAGATTTTTTATCTTGGGAAATTACCTGCAGATGATTAGTGTCTATTTTATCGCTGCAGCTGCAAAAGCATTTGAACCCATCTATATGAAAATGGAGATGTCAGAAGACACAGAGAAAAGCATCAGGCGCTCAGTGTGAGGGAAGGAAGAGACGGACTGCCCCAACTGATGTCTTGTAATATCAAAGCAAACACAGAAACTGAGGGAGGTTTGTGTACAAGGGGATGTTGGAAAAAGGCAACACGGGAGACGGGGAGTAGGAAATTCAATTTCATGGTAATCTGATACACATTCTACTGTTTGTGAGTTAAATTAGATTTTAGATTTGTTTTCTCTGTCCCTCCCATCTACCCTTACAGTATTAGAGAGGGGGGGGGGGGGGTGGTTATCTGGAAAGATCTATGGTTGTGTCTGATTGAAGAACCATGCTGTGGGAATAGTTGGCTGATGGTAATCTGTCAAACAGACACAAAAGGTTTTATATCTTTGCCAAGGTACTGAAGAACAAGCATCTTATTTTACCAACCATTATTACACATTTGGTTCATGGACAGGTTGTCCTCCGTGTGACTGGGATAGGACACCTTAGCAAGTCTTTATTTATTCTCTACGCTACAAAATGCAACCCAACTCAAATTATTTTCCTTGGCGCTATTCCCATTCTGCCTGTCTAACTCTTAATCTATTCTATTCTTCACTCTTATTTACCAAAACATTATTCCGAACACACCCCAATGACATTTTAACTTTCACAATAGAGTATTTCTGAGGTTATTTTTTCTAAATGTATTTATTCAATGCGTTCAAATGGTGCACTTAATATTGAATATGTCATTACTCATTTTTATGTAGAAGTTGAAAGAAAATAGTTTTGCAGATTTTGTGTTGGTATATGTGTATTATTTGTAGCCCAGTGAGTCAATGTAAGAGTTTATATAATGCACACACATACAGTCACACACATAACCTAACAATTAGAGGGGAATTGATACTGGATGACAAACCTTGGATTATGTCCAGTGACAAAACTATTTCATATCCGATGCCAAATGTTTGATATGATATCTGAAAATGGTTACTACATATTGGCAAATTATCAGATTTAATGTATACCATAGTTTAAAGCGCCACTATGCTGAAAAAAAAAACTGTTCCAAGAAAGCTATCATTATCTGCAAGACTGTGACATTACATTTAGTCCAGTGTCCTAGCTCTGCATCCGTACGTCACACTTTGCTATATTTAGTGAAGACAGCTATTTGGCATTAATAATGAATTTTGGCACTGGACGTATATCTTGTTTTTTTTCCTTTTTTATCTGGTGGCACATACACATTTTTCATTATTATTTGGGTATTTATTTTAGCATTTTCTACAAAGTGAAGACCTGAAAGGAAATTAGTGGGAAGGGATGGCAAAAAAATGCAACCAGGGTCCTCAGCTGAACCTGTGGTGATGCGATGACATCATCAGTGACTTAACCCCCGAGGCCACCTTGACACACACATCTTGTGTCTGCATTTCTTTCTGTTTCGGGTCCGCCTGCTGCCCGGGCTCGGCTGAAAAAAAGTGAATTGTGTCCCTCTGACTGACTCCAAGGGTAGTGAGGACAAATCACCCGCTGTAAACCTCAGCCGTGCACTCTGCTCACTGTTCCCTGTCTAAATTCAAATCAAGAGCCACAAGCCGGGGAAAATGTGATGGGACAGAGTGTGGGAGGGGAGGGAGAGGTTGAGGTGGGGGGAGATGTGGAGGGGAGGGAGAGGTAGAGGGCAGTGTGGGTAGGGCGAGAGGAATTTTATGTGGAAAAATGAAAATTACCTGTTTCATCTTTTCACACTTTGTTGCTCTCTCTACCTCCTTCAACACAGATACACACACACACACACACACACACACACACACACACACACACACACACACACGTTATACCACCTAAATGGCTTGTCTAATTGGCCGTTTCCTCCTGTTCTCTGACCTTGGCTGCCTGTTTGCTCCCTTCTTTCTCCACCTAGTGTTTCCTCAGCCCTTTCTCACATGTGTCAAATGTTTGGTTTCATTTTCACCCACCCTGGTTGAAGTCTTCATTTCAGAAGAATTCCTTGCAAGTTGTTTGACCTGGAGTTAAACTGCCACTCGTTTAACTGGCGTAGCAATCCATTTTTAATAATAGAACATTTTTCTTGTACAAAAAGTGACCCACTTGAGTACTTGTTTTCAGTATTAGATGTTTTATATTTGTATTTAAAAACCTTTCCTAACCTTCAATGTGAGAGTGATGTAATGTCACGCAAGGAGTACCCCAACCTCGGATAGCCCCTGAAACTCTTTTTCTCCCAAGAAATCCTTTTTCAAAGTGAAGTCAAACATAAATTCCCATTGTCTTATCTCACCTGATCCCCCACACACGACTCAGTAAGCAGGAAAGGAAGCCTGCCAGAGATGGATGAAAAGACCTCTGTGCTGGGAGACTAAAACAAACACAGATGTCAAACTTAAAAGTGTGATGCACAGGCACAGTATTGAAGTGAGCGGGGTGTTGAGTGACTACACTTCTGCGCCTGTTTGAAATGCTGTTCCCCAATGAGGAAATCTTTTTATTTAAAAGGCATGAATTCACCTCATATTCCTGCAGCAGACACCATACATATAGTCATGCTGTTCAACTTTCAAACCATGGCTGTAGCTAAAGAAGGGGCGAGGGAGGAGCCGTTAGACTCAGTGAGTCATCTGCTCACAGTTCCAGGAGACTTTAAGTATCTGTGTCTGCAGCACCACATACGATTTGGTTCAAGGAAACTATAGCCTTGTTTGTAGCTATTTTGCATTCTGGCCCTGATGCCTGCATCAAGTGTTTGAGAGGCAGCTGCTGTGCAGTGAGGCTGTCTGAAAGGCTTCATGACCACTGCACCCCACTGTGTCAGGAGTGCAGAATAAAGCCGAACGCCAAGCATGATACCAGAAAATGTCAACGGTAGAAGCATCGTGATAACTTGCTAAATAATTATGTTTTTTGTAACATTATTGTTTCCTTTCCAGTTTGGTTGCAGTCATAACCAAGACATTTAGTTTTAGATTGCATATAAGGCCTAACAGAGGGCAGAAATGTTCAATTAGGATTTTTCTGACCAATGTTGATGATGGTAATTTACATTGACAGTATTGAGATATGATTGTTCTATCAGAAACACATTCTGTCTCAACATAGTCAAATACAAATAATACAATATTTGTTGAGGGCTTTTTTTATGCAGTCAAGTTGGTTAATGAAACAATTCAAATGTAAATGCCATCCAAATTTTGATTTTGCACCTGTCACATATTAATATATAGTGGCCACTTACAAACAAATCCCATAGTACGTTCACTCGTTCATCTTTACTCTTAGTAACGATGTCAAGATACCAGAAATATTTTAGTCATTGCTAATACCAGTGATATTCCACTATTCTCTATTCAATGCTACGGTAGCATCTAAAACATAACAATATATACCATCTAATTTCAAATCCACTCCTTTTATTACTGTTTACATACTGTGTTTTCAAATGTATCATTAGTTACTGACAAGATTACCTCTGCCCAAAAAGGCCTGAATAAAGTTTGAACTCATCATAATGTAACTCAATGGAACCTAACCCCCTAATCGCACCAGGAGCGTCTGCGCTGCGGCTGCGCCGCGCAGCGACCTCCTCCTGCGTCCTAACCCACCAGGCGTGTTTCAAAACGTTGCGGAAGCGGAGCGTCTTGTGTGCAGCCTCGCAGTTGTTGGATGAACATTCCACTTCCTGCCTGCGCCGCGCTGCGCCGCGCCGCGTCAAAAATAGGATTCATCCTATATTTTAGAAATTCCTTGCGGCGAGGAGCTTCTGGGACGCTTCGAGCCGCGGCGCAGCGTGTCTGGTGGAATAGCACCCATTGACTAGAGTGGCCGCGATCGCTAAAAACGCCGCAGCCGCAGCGCAACGCAGCGCAGACGCTCCTGGTGGGATTAGGGGGTAAGCCTTACGGATACTTTGTTATTTAGCGTAGCTCAACTGTGCTGCATAACGCCTGCTAAACGCTAACGCTTCTAGTTCTCCATATTTCCAACATAGATTAGTTGTTCACAATGTAGCATAATCAGGGACATGTTCTACATCCTCTGGTATTTATTCTGGTAGCTGTAATACTGTAGACAAATAGTTATGGCATTGACTTGGTACCAAAGCATCAGTTTTCATGACATCCCTAACTATTAGCCAGATTCTTCTCCAGGTGTCTCTAAGGGCAGACGAGGAGTGAAGAGATTTTGATAGGATAGATCGGGGTCAATGACTAGCAGCGGAGAGCTGGCTTATGACACTGTGAGCTGAGAGTCTGCTCTGAAATACAAAGACTTGGAAACACTTGTCTCCCCCTCAGTGCTGTTAGTCCTCTGGATAAAGCACTCCCTGGCGATGAACACCGCCTCTGTGACCGGCTCACTCGCCTGTCCTTCTGCCTATCGGATTATTGACTGGTCTTCACACTGTGCTGTGGCCCCTTGTTGCTCTCATATAATGCATCAAGGCTAAAACTACCACAGAGGACACCAAGGACATGTCCATGGATTTTTATTGCATGTCTATTACCATTTTTCAATCAATAATGAAATCCGTTTTGAAGGAACGGTTTTATGTCTGATCTCGTAAAAAGAAATAGTTTCCCAGCTTAACGCCTCTTTATTTGGATTTATTGGTTACACTCCTGTACTGTAGCTGCCAACTCACACCTGCAGAAAAAAAGGTTTTGTCATCAAAGCCACAAGAGGGCACAAAGCCAGATGGAAAATTAAAAGAGAAAGGGAAAAAAAGCAAAGGAGATTGTTTTGAGAGAAGGTGCTTGGAAACAGTTTTACTGACCATTTCAAGAGGTCTGACCATTATCAGAAATATTTGCAAATCATAACGTACTGTTTGTTTTAAAAGTCATAATAATTCAAACATTCGCTGGAATATGAATTTGGTATCAATGTCTCACCAAATGCAGTTATCATAGAAGGATAAATAAATGGAACAACATGAATTTATTATTTTAGTAGTGACAGTAGCCTCGTAAACTCATTGTGTGTGTGTGTGTGTATGTATATATTGTTCATGTTACTGCTTCAGTGCAATAAAGAAAGAGATGGAGAGAGAAAGAGTTATTGTAAATACACACTTGCCTGTACTGCTTTACGACTGTAGAGTCAGATTTGTACATTTGATTTTGGTGTAACATGACTTTAGTCGTTATTGAAGAGTAAACGATATTCTACTTTTCTACATTCCAGAAACATTTCAAATATTAAATGCAGGCTTTATTGCAACAAAATACCATAACGTTGTTTAAAACCTGCACCAATGAATTGTAAGCCTATAGGGGACATATCATGCTATATTTGAAAAATATATTGTAGGGCCATACCTATATAAAGTATATAAATATAGTTTTTTTTTCAAAATACCAAACAGATCCTGCATTTTAGCCATGCCTCATTTCGCTCCATTTGCTCTTTCCAGCGCTGTTTTTGCAGGGGGCTGATTCTGTGAGCTGCAGCTGACCACGCCCCACTGCAGGAGAGGGGAGCGTGCTTTCGATCAGCTGCTGGGCTGTCAGAAGAGGGGGAGAAAAAGAGATCTCCCTCCTCCGTGTTTTATTCTTATAGAAGTAAGAAGAGAAGTAATGGGGCAGAAACCCTCAGCGGTCCAGACATAGACATCAAACGGCGACACATATTCAGTTGCCAGTTACTATGGCATTCGGGCAGGGATATCTAGATACTTTCCAAGGTTTGACATAATGAATTGTGCTACTTTTAAAGCAAGCAACAATGTTTTCAAATCTGTAATCAAAAAGCTCCTCAAAAACGCTATCGAAGCAGTTCCTGCCGTTGCTACGTTAGTTCAAACAGTAACAACGGACTATTTTTCTTAGTGGATGCATGTCAGTTTAAATCAATACAATTATTTTTTAAATCAATAAAATCATTTTCTAATTCATAAAAGCATTTCAATTAATATTGGGAGTCATATCGTTACTTTGTTGAGAATGTGGCCAAGAATGTGGCCATCCAGATCAAGATCCCTCCGCTTCGTGTCGGGCTCCTGATCAGCCTGTCGGTGTTCTTTTCCCCATAATGATCGCGTCGCTGCACATTATCCCTTACATATGATTATATAGTCATTATTCATTTGTTTTAAAGCAGGAGGAGCAAAAGCTTGCCTCGGGGAAAATAGCGCCACAGCAGAGAATAAACAGAAGGGCAACCATGGCAACCATGCAAGGGAAGTCTTCTTCGCTGCTTTTGTGGCAGACTACAGCGCCACTTACAGGCCTGGCATATGTACTACAGCGTCTCCAGCGCTTTCGAGCGGCAATTGCCGGCCGTGGCCCAACCCCACATTCCCCTGATAGGTGGAGAATTGACCACTAAGCGGAGCACCCCTTTTGTGACGTAGAAAATAATTCAAATCTGGATCAGTCTGTATCAGATCCGTTACAGCATTTTTTTTAGAGATTTGGGTAGAGAGGAAAAGAGAGAGGGTTGTATTTTCTGACACTTGGTGAGTTCCCTGACACACCGGGGACACATATTCATGTATAAAAGACGTACAAGAGTGCATTTAGCATGATAGGTCCCCTTTAAGTCACAGTTGTACAGACCGAAGCCAGTAAAGTATTTTTATGCAATATGAAAAGTTCATTAGGAACATATAGCTTTGAAGGCACCAAAATAATTTCATGGCTGGAGATTAATTTGCTGCCGTGACCCACGCATCGCTGTAGCACAATGGAAGCCTTTGTGTCGAGCCCCTGGGGAAATGTGATGTAACATTGCATAAACGTTTCTCACCGTTACTGGAGGCAATCTTTTGTATATGACATTAGTTCAGTTGAATTTTATCTAGCCTCTGAAAACTTATGATGTGAACCTCATGCTTCATGCAAGTAGGCTCCCTAATTAATGCTTCCTATTTCTGTTCCTCACTTTCTTTGTCTGTATTATCTTTTTACATTTTCTTTTTTCTTCTGTGTTTTGGGCATTCGTTTCCCATATCCCTATCTCTCCGGGCTCTCAGCAGCTAAACCACTTCTGAAAAATGCCAGGAGAATGACATCTCACTGGGAGGTGTAAAGCAGAGTTCCCGTTAGAATATTTTTTCGCCGGTCAACATGTCCGTTAAAGTTGAAATCTTCCGGACAAAATGAGAAAAGTGCCGGTCAAAGGTCTTCTTTGTTATTTATTGTGCTTTAAAACAAATTGATATGATTCGATATTAAACAATTTAGCCTAATTATAGTAGATTAACTACATTATTCAAAAGTGAACAGTAATTTACAATAACACGGGAATAATAAACGGAGCGCTCTCCCCCTTCAGTATCATGCAGCTCGTGGATCAGTGATGAGTGACCCGACAGTAAAACTAAACATATCTATAACTAGTGTAGGTAGTTTGAGAGGTCATTAAAATAGCTACGTGTGATATTCTAACCTGAAGTGTGTGTTTTGTTCCGCTCACAGCTGCATGTGATTATGCAGAGCTGGTGTTGACTCGTCAGCAGCAGCTGATCTCTCTCCCGTCAGATTAGACTTCACTCGCGTTTATGTCCATATCGATCAGATCCAGCTAGTTCTAGCTAATGATATGACTACCTGCTTATTAAAAGACACCTAAACAATAAGTGTCGCTATCAGTGGCGGCGCTAGGGGGTGGCTACTTGGGCTCAAGCCCCGGATGTTTTCTGAAAAGCCCCGGATGTTTCACTTAAAAAAAAAATTAAAACATTTTTTTAATTTTTTAAAAACGTCTCGGGAGTAATGTGCAGTACCGGAGTCCACCAGAGAGGCAGCCGCTGTGGGACATTAGCCTGCGTACTGCGTAGCCTGCCCTGAAGAAGAAGTTATCCTTCCTAGTGCCTGACGAGTTTTAAGCTAATAGCCTATACAGTTATGTATATTAGAAAGTTATTGTCATCGAAGCAGGCCACAAGCTGCTGCAGCAGCAGCAGCATCAGCAGCTGACAACAATGTCATCACCAGCAGTCAAGAAATGGATGATGTTTCAGGTTTGTTAATCTAATGGTGATATCTGCACTCTGGCTGACTGAGTAAGAAGTGAAAAAGAGTGATGTAACGTTAATGTTATAGCTAGTAAACATGGAGTAACCACACTAAGTATACCCTTATATGTTAGTATGTATACAGAACATGACTACAAATTATCCTAAGATGTAACGTTAACCCTTCATACCTGTCTACTTTTAAGACACTAAAATAACGTATTCCAATTTTTATTTTGTTTTCGCGCGTGGAATTATACCGGCTCTCGTTTCAGTACACATAACAACAGAACTGACAGGCAACCCTCTGAATCAGACTCCGATTGGCTGTGACTGCATCCACTCAGAGTGTCCGATTCAGAAACGTGACTCTTACACTCTTTACGTCACAAACAAAGATGGTGGATGAGAATAGATCTATAAAACGATAAGCAATGCGCCAGAATCAAGGTGAGACTATCCTCATCCTTTAAAACTCTACGTTTCACCTTAATAAGTAAACGACTATTTGAGTGAGTTAAGGCATTAGTTTGCCCCCAACCCAACGACTCCTGGGCTAAGCCCCGGATCTCCTACAATCCTAAATCCGCCACTGGTCGCTATGCAACCGGGTGAGGCCGCAAAGTATAGCGCAGCATTATGCATTTGTTTACATGCCCACCGGAACACCGAGGCATTACCAACAGATCAACGCACAATCAACCCATCCAGGACATCTCTTTCTCCACATTAAGTGTTAGACATTAGAATTGACTATTCTTGTCTGTCACGTACTCTTTTGTCTGTCACATAAATGGCGCAAGTTGCGCAATTGATGTGGTATTGCGCTAAGCGGAAATTATTTTGAACGGACACTTTGACCGGAGAGATTCAGATTTACCGGTCTTCAGCATATTTTACCGGTCGTAGTCCGGTAATTACCGGCTAACGGGAACTCTGGTGTAAAGAGAGGCTGCTGTTTATATACAGTGTTATACAAGCCCTGACAAATAAAAGTCAGTGATGACTCTGGCACATCATGTCTATGTGAGTTGCAGTTTCTGAAAAATTTGCTTTTTGTTGTGTGTTTTACAGTATGTGCATTCAACAGACCTATTAAGAATACTGCATAGTTGATTGATTTATGTAAATGATTTTAGGAAATACCAATACCCTAAAAAATAAAGAGAGGGTAGTTTTATTAGTTAATACAATTTCTTTGATACAGTACGTGCCACCCACTGGTGATGTATTTGTGTACAGGATTGTCCTTTGCAAGCTGCATCTTCATGCTCTTGTTTTTAAATGAAGCGGCACATAACTGTGTGTTCTAACGAGCGTGTTGATTTAGCAGTCTATTTGAGCAGAAACATTTTGACAGAGCTGTCAGAATATGCTATATGCTAGGCAGAGAGAACCGGCACCTGCAATGCCACCAAGTTTGTTTCAAAAAGGAGGCAATGTATTACCTGCTGCAGGTATAGATTATCTGTTTCCATACAGCAAAGGGTTTTGAAAAACATATCAGGATGCATTTTCACAGAGTGACAGTCAGTGCATGTCAAATAAATCTAACCTTGGTTCCTAAAGCCATAGGCTGCTGTTTTTGTCTTCCAGCTCTTTTGTTTCACCCTGTTTCAGGACATGTGTTTCCGTACAGTATGAGCTCCCAATGTGTAACAATTATTTGAAACAATGGTTAGATGTTAAGCCGGGGGACATTTTTCTCTTCCTTTATGCCTAACTGGATCCAGTATTAGAGGGCTGCCATTGGATTGCAGTCATTTATCTCCCCTATGTGTATATGGCATTATGAGTAATGGTACTTTCACGCTTTTCAGCTCCCTTGATTACTTTGGCCCCCACTCCTCCTCCCACATGCCTTTTTATTCAAATGACATTCTTTCAAATCGAATGCGTACAACTTTGACAAAGTCAGACGCTAACTGGAGAGGATTGAATGTGCACATCAGGCTGGCAGGGAGAGGCAGGGGTTTGGAAATGACATAACAGTAGAGCACTGAGAATGAAAAGGATTCAGATGCTATTCTCTTGGCAGCGCCGAGAGACTGTTGACTACATTGTACTCAATGTTTATCCTCGAATCCAGTCAGTGTACATGTTTCACAATATTGTCTCATCCTCCATTCATGGTGTTAGGAACATACCGTACAGTCTCAGATTTCCCTTTCTGCTCATATTTCCTTTTTATCTTTTTAGAACAATTATTCCGCCAGACATCTTGGTGACAACTAGAAGACAAAAAGCGTTTTCGAGCCAACATGCAGTTTTCGAAAAGCATAGCTAAGATAACAGCACACATTTGAAGCTGTGGCAACTCAATAGGACATGTCATACTTTAAAAAGAGTCTGCCCTCTCCAGTGTTTTCACCAGGCGGTTGAAGCACTGCCGCAGCTATGGTCGCCCGCGGGTCAGTTGGCTGTCCGGCAGCTGGTCAGTGGCCAGTTCTTGGCGCTGCTCCAGAGATGAATGCGGCCGGGGAAAGCCTGATTAGTGTTACTGACAGACCATAGATCTTAGCTGGTGCATCCCCTGCCTCCCCTTTGTGTCTCTAACTATCTGTCCCTCACACACACACAAACACCAGGCCAGCATAGAGAATTTAATTTCAAATGGATCAATATGAGCTATTAGGGGTTTCTCAATGATGTTACGTTCAAATCCATAAGATGTTTTGACAAACAAAACAAATCCTAACTCCAGATCTGTCTTTCCCTGGAGGGTTTTCACCACAGCTCTTTGTCTTCCTCTACAGACGGAGGTGTGAGAGGAGGAAGAGTGTGAGTTACAGTTGTAAGAGCTGTGAAAATAAAAAGGTGGACCTTAAGTTTATTTGAATTGTTTAGGTCTATTGTTCCCAAGGTTAGAATGAACATTAACACTCTTTAACCAACTTGCTTGCCGTTATTTGAGAGATACCACAGGGTTCTGCACTAGGGACACTATAACTTGCCTAACTTGGACTAATACAAGTTAAATAACAACTGCCCTAGTTACCCTTTCCTCAATATAAAAAGGCCTGGCATTTATCTATAATAGGTTAGAGGGAATACCAGTATGAACTATCACATTCACTGTAGATTTGCTTCGATCACCTCAGGGGCTAATTGACCTTCAGTTGAGAAGATTAGCCGGACATTAAGGGTCAAGCCTGCTGAGAGAGAGGGCATGGAAACTGAGAAAATGTTGGCAGCATTCATCAGTCAGTGCGGATTCTCTTCTGTTCTCCAACCTCTGTTGCAGGAAAGGCCCTCCTCCTGCTGGTGTCTCCTCTTATCTGTGTCGGTACTTAAGGGTAAAGCAATGAGAGGAAGAGGAGCAGCATGTGGTAGTATGGATTATATGTATCAGTGGGTCTACTTAGGATAGTGGAAAAGATGAAAGTCTCTTACCATCATGACACTTTCAGCTTAAGATGCCGCTTTTCCTTCTTCTTCTTCCGTGCAGCCGCTTGACAATAACTGACAACCGGATTAGTTGCAGTTCCAGGTTTTGTTGGCAGTGGTGTCAGTGTACTCTAGATGTCTGTTATGTGTTATGCCTCTGACAGCAATGTTTCCCTTGCCCGTTTTTATATTGGACATTTAATTGAACCATTTATTCTGGATCAAATCTAAAAACATGAGGAATACCTCACACAACCCCCTTCCCCATCCTGCCGCCGGGGGATGGTGGTGATTTATCTACTGCTCTACCTCTTGGGCTGTAACTAATCCCTGATATATTTCCCCCATCTTTCTGTCTTATTGCAGCTAAAATCACTTTCATTTTTCTGCCTTTTTCTGTCATTGCCTCCATGCATTTACTCCTTCAGCTCCAACCTACACATTAAGACTAAAAGACACACATGCACGAACACCTTTATTACCTACACACCCCTCTACAGACCCTGTGCTTTGCCAACCCCATCACATACGCACCACATCCCCCTAAATCCCACATATAGTCAACTTTTATTCAGAGTAGACAATGTGTTTTGTTTGGCATGTTGCTCTTATAAAGCCCACTGCTTCCACACTGTTTGCTGTTGGCCCAGTTTATCTTCAACTGTCAGACATCCTCCCAGTCACTCTCACAGGCTTCTGGGAATTCCTTCTGTCCACAGCAAAAACACAAACACACAAATCCTGAAACACGCACGCACACACACACACAGCGAGTGGTAGCAGGTTGCCCAAGGCTGTTGCTGAAATGACTGGCTAACCACCAAGAGTTACACGGACTGTGTGAACTCTATCAGTCAATAGACCATCACCCCTCGTCCTCTCTACCATGGTGGTGTGGATATGGCCTCAGGCTGTGTGTTTGTGTGTGTGCACGGGGGAAAGTGTGTTTGTGATTCTGGAGGCATGAACCCCTATAAAAGACAGACAGACACACACACACAAGCAGACTGATGGAAACTTTAAAATATTTATTAACAGATTAAGAAAATAGTTTTCCAATAGTAAGAGCCTCATTCCAGCCCTAATGGCTCCACACAGAGTTAGTGTCAACAATGTTTATGTTTATCGTAGGACTACAATGAAATGGGCCATTTGAGAAACGAGTGGAATTGGACTGAAGATAAAACATTTACAATGTTGAAACATAACACGATCTCTCTTGGTTACTGATTATTGGACTAATAAATAATGATATGATTGATGTGTTTAGCTCTACTGAGGACACACACACACACACACACACACACACACACACACACACACACACACACACACACACACACACACACACACACACACTCACACACACACACCGTAGCAACAAGGTATGACCATCCACCATCTGTACACACATGCACCAAGTGCCTGTTTGCGTTTTGTATAGAAACTCCACACTCGGCGAGCGAGGTAAGTGTGTGTTAGTTTCAAATGTGTATCTTGCACATACTGTACATACAAACACTTATCTATATAGGTACGTGAGCTATGGTTCTAGGTATTACATTTGGATTCATCTTTATAATCTTTTTCATATGATATTGTATTTCTCTGGGTTATCAAAAAGACCAACTGTGCGTTATTGTAGTTATTTTTGTCATTTTGTATGTGATATGGACCTTGAGTCTGAAATAAAGATTGAATTGAATATGCAGGAACATTTGTGGAGGCAGATGGTCAGATGATTTGTCTTTAAGTCCAAAACATGCTGGGATTTCTTGTGAGCTTGCTCTTAACAACAGTAATACCCATTCACTTTGAGCATTGTTCTAACATTACGTGTTGTGTTTAATCCTTTATATATACAGTCTATGGTTTAATCACAGTAGTCATTATGGTGAGAAACCAATTAGGACTGAGAGCAGTTTGATCAGGTAATTAAAGACATGAATAAAAGACACTTTAAGGCGTACTGACCTTTAACACCACACTGATTGTGCTAAAGGAAATGGTTTGTTTAAATCATTTATGTGTTTGTTCATTTCTCTTTTTACACAGATAAGGGAAAATGTAATGGTTATTCTTGAAAGGTTATTGTTATGGCAGGGCTTCGGTTTGTAGGCTAATTAAGAAACACATTTGCATGATTAGTGTTAGCACTTTTTCCCGCATGAAACAGTTTGCCGTAATGTAGTGAATTCCACACTTGTAGAAGTACATAAAAACTCCCTATCTTCAGCTCATTTGCAACCATTACAACTAAACTGCGTTCCCAATTATGTTTTTAAGGGAAACACATTTTCTCCCTGAATATGGTTTGGATTTCACAGCCTCACCCTTTTCCTTAAGCTGATTTAATAAAAAAATACTTGATACAGGCAATCTGGGACAAAATATGTAAGCTCAGAAACATATGGAAAATGCTGTTTTGGTGCATCTTCAATTTTATTGTAGAGCAGGCTGCACTTTTAGACTATCGCTTTCAGCTTCAACTTCATCCCTCAGGAGTTAGCATTGGGATTCAACCCCTAGTTTTAGTTATTTATTTATATATTTAAAATGTGCTCTCTGGCTCTCAAATAGGACACTCACCACTGTGAACATCATGGTGACCAGAAGACTATTGAGACCGAGTACTGAAACGGTACTTAAAAGCTCTAAAGCCTCGTTCCCAGTTGTGCACTGCTTACTAATTCTGTCAGTGTTGTTGGGTTTCTGTGTGTTGGTGTGTTTGCATACACGTTTGTGTGCAGCAAATGAGTTGGCTGTGGAAAGTAACAGTTTCTCGTGCTCATCTTTTTCTAGAGGGGCTTATGGGCCCCTTCAGCCATGACTAAAGCTTTTCTCCCGCTTTAAAAATGCCTCTGCCATCAACTTTAACCTCCCTGGAGTCATTTCTCACTCTTTATCCACAGCACCATACATGGATTTGCAATATTCTCCATCCATATGTTATACCTTTATAAGTTCTTTAAGACTGCATTTGATTTTTGAATTCATTTAATTGCAGAATTGTACACTTCAAATGAGTGTGGATATATATAGATGGCAGAAAATGGCTGATAATTAGAAGTGTCAAAGAAAAGCAATTTCTTAGCGACTGTTTCTTAGGATGAACTGAAGAACATTGTGAAGTGAGCACAACACCATTTGCCCTGTCTTGCCTTTGTTTGGTTTCTATTCTATGCTATACAGGTTGATGTGTGCATTTTTTACATTTGATATTTTGTCTTTTCTTGTGAAGTCAGCTCTTGATATGTGCTAATTAAGTACATATTATATTGTGTTATCAGTGGTGGAATGTAACTGAGTACATACTGTACTGCAAGTATGCTTTTAGGAAGGCTTCTTGTACTTTGCTTGAGCATTTCCATGTTATGCTCCTTTATACTTCTACTTCACTATATTTTGGGAGCCAATATTCTTTTTTCTGTGCCATTTAATTTACTTTTTTAGAGTTACTGCAGATTAAAATTAATAATAGAACATGTGGCCTTAATCAGTATTAGGATGATGTTTATGGAGGCTACCTATAAAGCAATTCAAATAAGATTTACTAGCTGCAACCCTACATTGATAAACACATTAATGCATCAATAATTATAACGGCCATTCTGCATAATGAGTACTTTTGGTAGTACGATACATTATGATGCCACTACTTAGGCACAAAGTAAGTGAAGTAATTTATCTTATTCCACCGCTTATTAAATTATTAAGTAGAAAAGGACATTTGTTTAATCTTTATGGGCACTTTGTGGACACAAGTTGTTCTAATAATGCAATAACAGCCCCCACATGACCTGTGACAGCACATTTGATTGTGTTTACAATGGTGAATTTGTTGGTTAAGTGCAGTCAGCATCTTTACGTTATATTTACAAAGGAGATTAAATGTATCATGAGTACAGCAGTTATTTCTTTATTAATTAAAAGTATATTTTGTTCCATTACACCGCAGATCCTAAGAGTGATATCAGTATCCTGTTTTCACAAAGGGGGAGAAGTGGCAGCTTCAGGATTTCTTTTTGTGACAGTTTCTTCAAAAAGGGAACAGACAAGCCATTTTTAGACCGTCAGATTTAGTCACTGTGCTATTGAAACAGATTTGGTGCTGTTATTGAATCAAACGTCTTGCAGCTTGGACAGATATAACAGATGTCCTACTCTTTTTAATCCACTATGCCTCTGGGATATTGTAGATTGTAGACAATTTCGAGAGGAAACTGAAAGAGGGCCGGATGGGAAGCAAGTCAATGGCAAAGTTAAAGCTGTTGGTACCTTATCAAAAAAGGTTTTAGTTAAAGGTCCCATCACTCCCATGTCATGCTTTTCTGGTTATTACCCGTCCCCTTGTGTGTTATGAAGGTTTTTATGCATGTAAACGGTCTGCAGAGTCACAAACCCTCAAAGTACACCCTGTAGCGAGTAAAACTTTAGCACAGAAAAGACTTGACTCTATGCTGCCCCAGAACGCCTCGTTGGAGATTTCTCTTTTTCCATTGTTTTCTTCCTGGGTATGTTGACGTGCCCATACCCAAATGGACCCAATCAGTGGAGCTTTGTGACAGCGTGGGGCAGGAGCTCCAACAAGCCGTTTAGGACAGAAAAGGAATACACATACTATACAGAGACGCTGTATGAGAAACCAATGTGAGTTTGGAAAATTGCACAATATAAATCTATTTTAGTAGACCTCAACAATGGAATTATGATCAGTAGAAATGGCCATGTCATGGGACCTTTAAAATAAAAGCAAAACTAATCTTTTATCTCTTTTAATCTTTTTTGTGAGTTGGGTCTTCATCCTGATAATTGACTGGTTTCAATAATCAGAGTATTAATTCAGTGGAGGAATACAGTATAGTATTATTGTTATATACAAAATAAACAGCAACCATCTGTCAGCCCACATTACCACCTCCATCTTATGGTAATTACCATTGGTATTATACAGTAGGTGTTAAATATGCTCACCTTATAGTGTCCCCTAGCTGACACTAGACTGTCACTCTAAAAAAAATCAGTCTTGCTCTTTAAAAGGAACTTCAACATATATCTATTCCGATAACCCAGGAAAAAGTCCAGATAAATTGTCACACTGACAGTTAACAGCTGTTACCTGTTGGCCCTGACGGGTAGAGAGAGAGAAAGAGAAAAAAAGACACGGGTAAGTGGGTTAAGATGACAGATTTACCGTGGCAGACAGTGACGGACAGAAGATATGAGACAGACGGTAAGAAAAATCAGACAGTCGTTCTCAACTGATACAGCTGAGATGTGAATTGCAACAGCGAGGATAAGAAGTGAAGCCAGCCAGGGAAACTTTCCTGACTGCAGTGGATCGAGTGATGTGTCTCTCAGTAGAATGGTGTCTTGAATGTCAAACTAACCGATCTGGCAGAGCAGAGAAGACTTGTGAGCTAACGTGACAAACTAGAAACAGCCAGATGACAGAAAGTTAGTATGATAGCATTTTACCGGCATCAAATCCGCTTAGCAGAACTGAAATGTTTCAAATAATGACTCAGATTGAAATAGACCTAGCTTTGAAGCAGCTAAAGTCATAACCTGAAATCAGATGAGAAGTAAAGAAAGGCCCAAATGAAATCGATTTAGATTTTTGCCAGATTCTGCTTTTCTTTCCCTCAAATACTGTGGGTTTTTTCCGATACATTTCTTATGAATTCAACAATTCAATATGAATATCACAACATTGCATTTTGTTTATTTTTTGCAAACTTATAAAACGAAATATGCTATGCCTTTGTATAATGTAGTGTCACACGTTTAGCGGTTAGTTGTTCTGATATTTAGATTTATTTCAATCACTAAAAAGGGACCCCTCCTCCAGGTTTCCCATCAACCTCTGTGTGGCGCTCTCATTGGCTAAAGCTCCCGGGTAAGTCCAGATTTGTAACCTTGTCAGACTAGAAATCTGTGATGAGTCTTTAGACCCCAGGATGATTAGGAATCCTATAATAAATTCATCTTATTTAAGGATGCCTATGCAATGGTCTTGGATTCCATCTTTGAACAATGAACTCAATAGCCCTCAGCAAACATGCATTTGAATGTGTTTGTGTGCGGATAAACCTGGCTTTGGTGAAACCTCAACAAAGAGAGCTTCGGAATAAAGTAGTAAATTGTTGTTAAATTCAAGAATTTTGTCTATGTTTTCTTCATCAACAAAAATCCTAGGGCGTTGCTCTTACATTTAATACTTCCACAATTTGTTTTGCTAAAGAAAATGGAGTGATAGAAGCTTTTGAGAGAAGATCTGCATATTTTGCCAACTGGGACCCAAATGCAAAATGACATCAGTTATTGAAACCCATCAATAACCAGGAGAAGCAATGCTGCGGCAAAACAAGCTCACATTACACATGGCCCAAAGGAGACCAATTACTTGATATGGTTGAGGTTTATTTGCAAAACAGTATTTTATGACTCTACAAATATTATGTTTTCAAATCATTTGAATGAAACCATAACTTCTGACAGTAACATTTGGAGAGGAGACTCCAAATTGCTCCCTGTTGGTTTCATCACACAGTCGGTGTCATCGGAGATATAAAGGGCTTCTTTTCACACCATCAGACAAAACATCTGCTGCAAATCATTTCTGTGCATAAAAGCATGAAACGGCTTCATTGAAACAAAAACGTATATCAAAGGATGTAGTAGTGCATGCATGCATTATACAAGTCTGATAATGTAAATAGGATGTAGAAAGCATTACATAGATTCAAGTGGCATTTTCCTCAGTACTTCATTTATCATGTGATGAACTAGCATATCCAATTTGTACTCTTGTCACACACGTCTTCCTTGTTAGGGATTATGACTATAACACCATTTAAATCTGTTCAAACTGTCAGCATGTCTCTCAGCTAACACACTCTATTAAGTCTGCTTTGCATTGAAGGTGTAAACTTGTGTCACTGAATATATGATGCAAAACCAGACGGAGGCAGATGGATGAGTCGCTCACACCAGCCAGTCATGGCGTGGAATTTCCTTTTAAAGTTTTTTGGACATTTGGCAGATTGTTGTATTTGAAGTAAGTTGAAATAAGTGCAAATGGTAGGCTGTTTACGTCGGTCGGCCGGTCACCGCATGAGGCTGAAGTCTGCCGAGTGGAACTGTTTCCTATTCAATCCAGTCAGTCACACCGCCATCCATTTCTCCTCACCCTCACTGCCTGCTGCTTTCTGTTAATGGAGATATCCCCTCCTCCCTCCCTCCCTCCTGTCCCCTTCTCTGCTCTCTCTTTGTTGTCCTTTTCCTTCCATTCCACTTTGCTCCTTTCAAACCCTTCTGTTGCACCCATTCATCGGCACACTTAGTGGATCTAATTGACAGTTAGCCGTCACTAAAAGCAATGTGCATCTCTTTTTCTGCTAATCACTCCTACCTCTCATGTACTGTACATCTACAAATAATTGATACCAATTGGAAGAGACAGACGGAAGAAAAACAAATAAGGTTTTATTATTAAGTGCAAATCTAGAGGGCAGGCACACTGAGATTCTTTCAGCAGGTCTCAATATTTCCTCAAAGTGAATGCCAAGGCCTCTAATGGGCAGACAATTGACATTTTGCGACTCCCCGGGTATCGCTTTAGTTCTGGCGTGGGTAAATGCCACAGTTGAGAAAAAAAAACGTAATCAGGGAGTCAAACAAGTTGCAATGTTTGCTTGAAAGTGAAATAATTATAGTTATTTTTGTAATGGCACTGGTGGTAATGCAAATAGTATTTCTGATTCATTTAATGACACTTCTTGACACTTCTTATCTGCCTTAAATGGCATCCATGCTCCCATACAGTAGGTGTTTCAGGTAAATGCCATTAGCTGTTGGTAACATCTAGTGTGTCTTTTGTTATGAATCCAGTCATTTCATGCCTCTTGTCTTCAAGGTTATCCTTCAATCTGCGAGGTGCTGCAGCCTTTCTGTTTTTCTTCAGTTTACTGGTGAATTCTTTGTTTCGTATATAGTCAGACGGCAGAGCCTGGATTGCTTTTCTCTGTGTTTAGGATGTGGATAATAGATTTGTTTCCATCCAGAATTGTTGTAATTTGCTGTAACAACTACACCCACACTGCCTTCACAGTCTCCATAGGATTGTACTGACTCATCAAATCCACAAAAATGAGAAACCTACTGAATTTCATTTCACGCTCACAAGAAGTAACAACACCGCCACAGACCATTAACTTCCTACCTACACTTCCTGTCTCTCTCCCTCTGTGAATACACTTCTCTTTATGTTCCTCCCGCAGCAGGTAAACCAGTTTTTTTTTTATACTTCTCATTCAATATGTTGTTGTTCTCCATAGGTTTTGTCCATTGCCGTCTACTTTACAGACACTCGGTGCTCAGACGTACCCAACAAACTCAGTTATTTTTCTAACTATAGACATTGCACTGCACAATATTTGATGCCAATTAAAAAGAGTGGCGTTGTTTCCCTCCTCAGTGGGTTTTGATGCACCAGCCTGGGGAAAATAAAATTAGGGAGTTGTATGTCGCAAAGCAATGATGGCACATCTGTATCTCAGACATTGTTATTCAGATAGGAAAGCTAGCTATGAATCGTCTTGATGGGATTGTGGGTAAAGCCAAATTGAATCAAAATCTCTGTAAACTAATTGTTTTACAACAGGGGGCTATAGGCTCATGGACTGCAGGGTTTATGGCCCCTTTAATGAGTTGTCAAATAAGAAGCAGTATCTGCAAATCTGTATAAGGAGGAAGGCTCCTAGGAGAGAGTGAGTGGGCAGAGTTTATGATCTGAGAATGAGCCACCAGCCAGCTCTAACCCAGCGTAAGACTGCAGAACTTATTTGCAGCAGTCAATATACTTAATTACTCTGTTCTTGCTAACTGCGTTCAACTCTTCAGCACTGGGACTGTAAAAGTCAGAGTTGATGCTCATAGTAATTATGGACATAATGTAATGATTTTGTCCCCCTACTCTCCTAGGCAATGCAGTCTCTAATGCTTAATCTACTGCTGTAGTAGAATGAGTCACCTCATTCCTGTGTTACTGTATCGGCTGGGCCTGAAACTAGGTGAGGAATTGTCTTGAGAATGTTCAATTTATACACAAAACACATAAAAGATTTCTTGACCCTGAAACCAATATAACAAATCAATTGAAGCAGAAAAGTAATGTTTAAGTTATGAAGTAGTGAAACTTATATGATGTATTTTGTAAAAGCTGTTATATTTGATTGAGCACTGACATTAATGACATTTTGTAATGTCATTCTTCTTCTTTCGTGTAACGTCAGAGGGACACCGAGTTGGACCTCTGACGTTACACGAAAGAAGAAGAATGACATTACAAAATTGACTATTTACACAACCAGCATAATCAGAACAACATAAGCATTTATTTAGTCGTGTTAGTCTCTTATGCTGCACTATGTTTCCCTATCAAAGCGAGCTGAAAGATACTGAAATGCTCCATAGAGTCACTCCCCGCAACTGTGGAACTGATTTAGGCAATTTTCTGCACATACTGTTTGTCACTACAAATGAGTCTTTTAACATCACACATAGTAATTTGATCCATAGTTAACAAAAGATTTGGGCATGTGAACGGGGTATTATTACATATAAAAATAATAATGAATTCATAGTTAATACAATTCTTCTGCCCATCTTTATCAAACGATATTCAATACCAATATGCAATCAGGAGATTTAAATCCCTTGTCAGTTGAATTGTTTTTGCATTTGAAATTATTTAGCAAGTTAATGATTGTATACCAGGTTGTTGTTTATTAGTGGTCCCAAAAATGATCCAAGCCAGGATTAAAACATTTCATAAGTCCCAAGCTGTGAGTTTTGTGATCCGTTGCACCCCTAATTGTAACCGATACACATGATTAACTCCTTCATGGCTTAGACTAAGTTGCTGTCATTAATGGTACAGGTGTGGAACAATGACTATCACTGCTCAGTGCTCACAGCTGAAGCTGCTATCGTATATCCATCAAATAGCCTGACTGCACTCTGAATCTGTAATTCTAATCTTCTCGCTGATTTTACCTTTATGCCTAACAGCATCATAAATGCATCCCACATGGACACATCCATATCACATGCTCATTTTGAATGAGGTTTGTTTGTTTTGTTTTAACTGACACATTAGAGAAACCAAGAATAAGAAGTAAGAAGAATATTTTGATACTCGTCATGGTGTCGGGAGTTATACAGTATGTTTTCTCAAAAGTAGAACATTAATTTGTACTGTTCTTTGTGAGAAAATGTAACATATTACCAATGCAGTTAGTAAAATGTAAATGAAAGCAAGTCAGTATCACTTTATTCTTGTGTTGTTAATGAAGCTAGAAACCAAGAGAGAAATGAAGGACATTATCTATGAAGGTAGATATGGTGCAAAATGCGAGAGCGTGTAAAACCTGATGTGAGCACTTGCAGAAAAAAAATATGAGCTTGTGTGCATACATTTACACTTGTATAACATATTCACATAACTGTGAACCAAATTTACACTTGTATAAAATATCCACGTAACTGTGAACCAAATTTGATGTCACAGAAGAAAAGAAAAAGTTTTGTAGCTTGTAGAAAAAAATGAATTTAGTGATGAAATATTCACTTGCAGAAAAATACATATTTTTAAAATGTATTTTCCAACTGCAACTTGGTTATTACAACCTCTCAAATCAGTCATTACAACTTGACGAATCTGCTCTGTGGCAGTATAAATCGACGAATCTGCGGTCTTGACTTTTGCTACACTTCTTGCGATAAATGTGTCGCAAAAGTAATTTTCACCTATAGATGTGGGGGGAGGGAGGGGAGTTGGAGCGAAGGGACAACGAGGCTCGAGTCAGTCACACAGCCACAGTCAGGTCGAACCGGATGACTACGGGGCTAATGGTTCGTGTCGCTACCAGTCCGCTGACTGATAATCAACGGTAAGTTTTGCCCATTACTTGCCCAGTATTACTTTGAATATTATTATTGTGATTGAGGATTAAATCCGCTTTGAAGACCACCGTTTTATATCGTGCAGTTTAGCGGCAAAATAATGTCAGTTAGCCAGCTAACGCTAGCTTTATTGAGTTTATGCTAGCTAAACAAGTAGTGGTTGTAGTCTACAGCAGTAATTAATATATTATAGCCTACTGCTTTGGCACTAACGGTTGATAACAGTTTATGAAAATAAAACCAATTGAACTGTACTGAAATAATGACAAGTTTTATAATTGTCTTGGGCTCCTGCTGTGTTTTTAAAGCCTTTGTAAATTATCCATGCTATTTTCACTGCGGTCAAGCCAGCCTCCACTCGGGAAAACCTAGTCAAGCCAGCCCGCACGTGATATTGCGGTGCGCGAATATCCTATGCATTACGGTAGAGTCCTGGAAACACTGCCTCTGTGTTTAGATGAGAATAAAACAAAAACTGTCCAGTATCAAAGACTCACTTCAGGGAGAAACCTCTGTGTGATGGACGTCCTGTCTGTTGGTTTGGAGAGGACTGAGGGTCTTTCCTCAGCGAGGAGGACCAGGCCTGATGGAGGAGCCCATGCTGGGCAAAGCTGATACCAACTGCACAGGCCTAGTCTGTCACTTTATTTGACTAAATGTGTTTACTTATACATTCAATAGGTTTACACCTTCTGTCCATATGTGCTTTTTATTTAAAACATGTTTGATTAACTTTTGGTTCACATTTCAATAAATTGTATTTGTATTTGCATTCCTTTTGTCCATTATTCTTACTGAAAATGTTAGATTACACATTCACATCTGACTGAAGATTGGCCCCATTTATTTGTGACGTTGCAAACTCTGCGGTACAAGTGATGTGAAGCTCATAAAGCGAGGAAAATAGAAATAATCAGCTGATGGAGTGTAGATGTGGAAATAGATGCATTGCATCAGCTGACTATGTTTTTTGCCACACTTTATAAGCCTGACTATAACCACCCCTTCTCTGAGGTGCAGGCAGCGTCACAAACAAATGATGGTCCTGGTAGACTACAAAAATATTCGGTGTGCAGATCTTTGTTTTCACAATATAAGTAGTTTAGTGAAAGTCCTGTACTGGTCTTACAATCTCATAACATCAGCTTTTAATTTTCCTCTTGGATGTTCTTCTTGACCCTCAGAGAAAGAGGAGATGCTGAGTCGTGTCTTTCAGGCATGTCCTTTCTTAACAAAAATGACAGGAAACATAAAACATATTATTGCAGAACAAGTGTGTTATTTATGAAAGAGGTGTGTTTGTGTTTTTAGGGGCTGTAGATATAATTATTTTTTAATTGTAATCAGATTATGAATGAACAGTATGAAATTCATCAACATTGAAATATATTTTATTATCAAAATAATATTTAACTGTTATCAAAATATAGTGCAACTGTAGAAGCTTGCTCTGTTGTCTCACTGAAAGAATAACTTTTACCACGTTTTTTCCAGACAATATTGAGAGATAAATAGTAGCAGTTCTCACTATGTGTTAAATATCTTTGCCTTCAATACATTACATTAGAAAACTGACAGTCATATTGCTTAACATCTAAATGTAACTTTTTGCATGGAAAAAACCCTCAACTTAACTGATGTGTAGGTGATCTAGTATTTAGTATTGTTTAATGGAATGTATATCAGTGTATTCAAGTCAATACTTCATTCATTTAAACCAATATCTTTCTTGATTCTTTGTACAGTATGAAAAAAGAGTCTTTGTACCTGTGCTGAAGTTCACTGCTGTGAGGAGTCCAGTTCTGTCTCTCACTCTCTGGTCCAGCCTGTCTGCATCACCTGGACACCTTAAACAAACAGATATGTAAAGTACCATGTGTACAAACAATATAACGTATTCTCTTCTGTTGAACATGTTGGATTGTGTATTGTCCGAGTCAGGGTCCTTTTTATTTTACTGTAACTTTGGAAGTTGTGTTACCAATGCTTACTGTTTATTTGATACCCATTTGGTAATGCGATTAATAAAAACAACAAGGTTTGGGTTCGTTCTTCAGATGACTGTGACGTTAACGTGTAAACTCAATAATGAACTCCAGCTCAACCAACCATATTGTAATATCTAAGTAATCATCTTGAAATATGACATTAATAATTGTAATATACACACATCTTATTGTGAGGTTGATTTCGCATACACTACTTCGACGTTAGCTAAATAGAAAATAGCATGGATAATTTACAAAGGCTTTAAAAACACAGCAGGAGCCCAAGACAATTATAAAACTTGTCATTATTTCAGTACAGTTCAATTGGTTTTATTTTCATAAACCGTTATCAACCGTTAGTGCCAAAGCAGTAGGCTATAATATATTAATTACTGCTGTAGACTACAGCCACTACTTGTTTAGCTAGCATAAACTCAACAAAGCTAGCGTTAGCTGGCTAACTGACGTTATTTTGCCGCTAAACTGCACGATATAAAATGGTGGTCTTCAAAGCGGATTTAATCCTCAATCACAATAATAATATTCAAAGTAATACTGGGCAAGTAATGGGCAAAACTTACCGTTGATTGACGCGCCATGTCAGCGGACTGGTAGCGACACGAACCGTTAGCCCCGCAGTCATCCGGTTCGACGTGACTATGGCTGTGACTGTTGCCCCTTTCACACCAGCGCTTTTTCAGCTCCGGCTCGGAGCTGAAGCCTGAAAAGCGCCGGTTTTTCCTGTTCACACCGCAGCGGCGCCGGCTTTTAGCTCCGGAATCCGGTTCACTTCCAGCTCCAAAAAATTGTCGGTCTAGAGCAGGGGTGCCCAACCTTTTTTGAACCGAGAGCTACTTTTAAAGTTGCCAGTCTGCCGAGATCTACCAGGCCAAATAGAGAGGCGTAGCCATTACTGACAGCTTACTACCAGGTAAATACACACTTCTACTTGTATAAAACTGACCTTTGTACGATGAATACTTCATAAAATACTGCAGATCCTTTATCTTACCTCTTTCTAATCTACACACATACAAGTATTTATCTGAAGTTACACAACAGTGTTGTTGATACAGAGTTGGTGTTTATTCACACGTCACACTACAGTGCATGTTTTCAAGAAACATTGAACAGTGCTGCCACATATGACACAGGAACAAAAGAAAAGACTCTGAACCCTTTCTTTGCCATTATATAAAAATAGTGTTGCTACAAAAGTATAAATTAGGCTTACTAATAAGACAACTCAGATCTGAAGCTACACAGGAATCTGCTGCCAAAGTGCAATAAAAAAGACAAAATTAATAGAATCAAACCCTTTTTTTGTTGCATTTTAGTAGATTATAAAAAGAAATGCCTTTAAAATAGGATGCAAGCAACACTAGTTTCTTAACCTGAATTGATAATAGACTATAATCAACCATTTTGTACAATAATTATAATGAATAAATTCAAACAAACTAAAACTTACAGTTTATTAATAACGGTATCTAACTTGAGTTTTTATTATATCAAAAACCTGTTGAAATGCTACCGTTTTTTTACTGTCCTCCAAAAGCGCGTCGGCAGCCTCCAGGAATGCTTCTTTCATAACTTCGCAGTCTTTGAAAGACTTCATGTGTTTCGCAAGAACGTGACTGACACGATAAGATGCTATGGTAGCAGCCTTGCTCTTGTTGTTGGGCCTGGTGAAAATGGACTGCTGTGCATTTAGCTGTCCTCTCAGGCCCCTCCCCTTTTGGGAGCGTAGGGCAGAATTAGGAGGGAATTCCGTCTCGTAGCGTTTGTGCACTGTTTTGAAATGCCGCTCCTAAATTACCCTTCTTCGATAAAGCTACGCTCGCATTGCAGATGAGACAGATGGACTTTGAATTGGAATAAATACAAAAATAATCATCCTCCCACTCGGAGTTAAAATTATATATGTTTTGCTTCTGCCATAATTGCGGTCTTGTTTGTGTGCGGACTGTCACTCCTGTTGATACGGACAACGTTAGCGAATTAGTGCACTGCCCACTAGCCACGCCTCGACACATGGGGTCACGGCGGCCAATCACAAAGCTTTGATGCGTTCAAGTGCATTATTCTGGCACAGAAAGATTATGTTATAGGACATTAACGATAAAACAGAATATTGTTGTTCTATTTTTAGACACATGTCGCGATCGACTGGGAATCTCCCCGCGATCGACCGGTCGATCGCGATCGACTGGTTGGGCACCCCTGGTCTAGAGGCAAGAGCTTCGGAGCTAAGAGGTGGCGTCGCTTACGTCTCTCTTACATCGACGCGTGCAGGAAACTAAACCCACCTCCCCTGAACATGGGTCGACTGTCATGCCTGCCTACAAGCAGTAGTGCTTATAAACACACTTTATAAAGTCAGGCAACACTAACCAGGCTTCGTGTGATTCTGTTTATGTATACCTTACTTTGACCATCCGTTCACTGTTATTGATCATTGTGGAGAGAGGCAGACGTTTTGTTTTGTATTATAGCAGCTATCGGATGGAATCAATACATGGGCTGCACAGGTTTTCGTGTCCGACTATCACAAGTAGAATCATAATAAAAATACGCCGGTAAAATGTGCCTGTAGAAAACGGTTTATGCCACAATAGGATAGCAATAACAAGTAGTCAGTTTAGCTTCGGTTGCTATGCTAACATCACCCATTTTATACCAGAGAAACTTTCATAACAGCGTTGTGATACCAAACAGCGTCAATTCAGACTGACACACATTCACTTAGGCTAAGGGGAACTGGGGATATGTATCAGCTGCTTGTGTGAGTCGGACAGTGAATACTTTAGAGCAGCCGCTGCAGTGTGAGCTAACCGGGAGCTAACGGAGGAGAATAAACTCCCGTGGAAGAGCAGCCAACACTGCAGCGGTCGGTAAATGCTGCAGAAACACATTAATAAACAATGAACCACGGCACTCTGGAGAAAAGCATAAGGTTGGAGAAGTCGTTATTCAATTTATTCTGGCTTCGTGTGATTAAAAGCAACACGATCATCGACCCGACGCAGTTCCCCGTTGTTGTTGTGAGCGCCGTAATGCCGTTGGGGAGCAAATCAGCGATGTAAACGGTGACGTCATGACGCAGCAGTGGCAGCACCAGTCGGGTGCTGGGCGGTGTGAACAGAGCGGGAGCAGAAAAGGGAAACCGGAGCTGAACCAGAAAAGCTCTAGCTCGGAGCTAGAAAGGGAAAAGCGCTGGTGTGAAAGCCGCAACGTGTGTCTGACCCGAGCCTCGTTGTTCTGATAGCTCCGCCCCTTCGCTCCAACCCCCCTCCCTCCCCCACATCTACAGGTGAAAATTACTTTTGCGACACATTTATCGCAAGAAGTGTAGCAAAAGTCAAGACCGCAGATTCGTCGATGTATACTGCCACAGAGCAGATTCGTCAAGTTGTAATGACTGATTTGAGAGGTTGTAATAACCAAGTTGCAGTTGTAATGGAAAATATATTTTAAAAATATGTATTTTTCTGCAAGTGAACATTTCATCACTAATAGTACAGCGGATAAGCTCTCATAATATAACAATTGTGCATTTTATGAGAAAAGCATGACATTTCTAGCATAGTTAGTGCATACCATAAGGTTTATTTTCAGATGTGGAGGGAAGTCAGATTTGACCTGTGAGAACCGTGAGAGGTCAAATCCAAGATGGCCTCCAGTCTCTCGGGTCAAATGTTCAAACACGCTTAATTTTGGAACCAAACATTGTAGAAAAACATTTAAGGTGTCATAACCAACTAAATTAGGGATGCCCAATCATTTGGTGATACCTTTGAGGTTGCCAGAAGTCAAGAAAATGCATTTAGGTGAAGATAAAGGTAGAAATTGACCAAAAATAAGCTGTCAACAGTTGAAATTTGCCAAATTGCAAATTATTTTTTGTGTGTGTGTGTGTGTGTGTGTGTGTGTGTGTGTGTGTGTGTGTGTGTGTGTGTGTGTGTGTGTGTGTGTGTGTGTGTGTGTGTGTGTGTGTGTGTGTGTGTGTGTGTGTGTGTGTGTGTGTGTGTGTGTGTGTGTGTGTGTGTGTGTGTGTGTGTGTGTGTGTGTGTGTGTGTGTGTGTGTGTGTGTGTGTGTGTGTGATCAACTTATCATCAGCTTGATACATGACATCAAGGTAACAGTCAAATCCAAGATGGCCGCCAGTCCTCTGTGTTTAATGTCCACGTTTTTTAAAATGTTGGAACCAAACGATGTAAAATAATGTGTCATTTCCACCTAAATTGGGGATGCCCATTCATCTGATGATACTTTTGAGATCGCCAGAATTAAAGACAATTAATTTAGATCAAGGTCAAATTACATTAAAAACTTTTGGAAATGTGCTGAACCAAACGATGTAGAAAATAATTTAAGGTGTCATTTCCAACTGAATTGGACAAGGACAAGGTAGACATTTACCAACAAATAAGCTGTCAATCAGTTGAAATTTGTAAATGAACATCCAGTAGTTGATTGGGTGGGCAGCGGTTGGCTCCACCCACCCGTTGCTATGCGGCTGCATAGTAACGCTTCCTGACACCCAAGCAGGATACTGCAGTCCAACCAGCAGGCATCAGCAAAACCAGTCATCATACTCATCATTTTGAATTCAGGTGAAAAGGTATAGTATATGTGTTTTATTTTGTAAACATTTACAATACAATGATATGATAATGAAGTTAGAGTTGGCTAAGTTAACTAGTTATCTATCTCACATCAGTTGGCTATGTACTGTAGCTAGGCTACTATTACAAAATAGCGATCCGGCCAATAAGTATGCCAATGCTAGCTAGCTAATTGTTATGAGGGGCCGTACAGGCCATAATTCATACTGGTCCTCTCACGCACAAACATTCTCCTTTTACATACATATATTTTCACTCTTACATACATACATTCTCCTTTTACATACATATATTTTCACTCTTACATACATACATTCTCCTTTTACATACATATATTTTCACTCTTACATACATACATTCTCCTTTTACATACATATATTTTATAATATGCATGTCTGAAGAGAATATATGTATGCAAGAGAAGAATGTATGTATGTGTGAAGACAATATATGTATGCAAGAGAAGAATGTATGTATGTGTGAAGCAGGGGCGGCATCCTGGGGGTGCTGAAGCACCCCCCAGGATTGCCAAAGCACCCCCTAAGCACCCCCAAGAAATATGTGTTTTTTTTTTTTTTCGAAAATTATTATTATTATTTTTATTAAATTAAATTAGAAATATTATTGATTACATCAATGCATATGTGAAACAAACACATTTTTGACCAAAAACATAAAGCCAACACAGGTGATATGATTAGGCCAATGGTCAGCACCCATTCGATTTTTGACCTACCCATAGGCTAAATTACTTTGTGACACTTGATTGACTTCCTGTTAGCTAGAGCGCCAAATGATTTGCTAACAGCAAAGTGAAAAATTGATCGTTTTTTAGTCCTTAAACGACCACGTGTGGACACTCAATCAAAACCAACTGAAAGCGAGAGGGATTCTGCACATAATAGGCCTCGTGAGTACAAGTAGCTTACTTCTGGGTCTCTGTGTTTCATTCAAGCCCTGCTCTGTGTGTGTGTGTGGCACGAGCCATTTTGTGTGCGTGCGTGCGCGAGCGAGCGAGCTCGCTCGCCTCGCGCACCAGTGGGTATCTACCGGAGATCGTTGTGGTTAGCATCTGGTGCTAGCTAGCCAAGCTAATGGATATAAGGAGCTTTTTCAACAACAAGGTGGAGGGAGAACTCTCTCCTGTCAGACGGAGAGTCTCAGGTAACCTCAACTCAGGTGAAGTAAAGGACTCTCTCAGTGTTTAGATAGTTAACTTTAGTCTAGTTATCTCAGTGGGTCTCAAACGGTTTGTTTTAAAAGGGGAGTGATTTGTAAAATATCTATAAAGAAATAGAAAATCTGTTGACAGTTCTGTTTCATATGGGTGTTGAGATGTATCCATAGATCTCTTAATGTTGCTCTCAAAGTGCACCAGATTGATGCTTTTAACTTAAATATGTAACAACAAATCTTCCCGGGGGAGCTAGCCCCCGGACCCCCCTAGAGGAGGTGAGGACCCTCCTAGAGGAGGTGAGGTCCGCTCCCCACTTGTAAAAATAGCACTTTACCCCTGCCTATATGCCGTGAGCTGATTATCGAGCCTTCATTGTAAAACAGTCGCGGGTGCACTGTGTGTGTGTGCGTGGGGAGTGTTGCAGTAGAAAATTAAACTGTAGCGCTGGTGCATTAATGGGAAACCCTAAATGTTTGAGCACCCTCTATGAAATATGAGGGGCCGTACAGGCCATAATTCATACTGGTCCTCTCACGCACATACATTCTCCTTTTACATACATATATTTTCACTCTTACATACATACATTCTCCTTTTACATACATATATTTTCACTCTTACATACATACATTCTCCTTTTACATACATATATTTTCACTCTTACATACATACATTCTCCTTTTACATACATATATTTTATAATATGCATGTCTGAAGGGAATATATGTATGCAAGAGAAGAATGTATGTATGTGTGAAGACAATATATGTATGCAAGTGAAGAATGTATGTATGTGTGAAGACAATATATGTATGTGAGAGAAGAATGTATGTATGTGAGAGAGAAAGTATAGTGGAAACGGAAGGAGTATGGTTGAAACGGAAGGCAGGTCATTCTTGCGCTGTGATTGGCTCAGAAGGTCGAGCGGGGCGGGCTCATGTTCAGAACTTCTGATTTCAAATCAACATAACATGATGGAGGGAGATGAATCGCGTAGATTGCAGCAAGCATTAGGGGTTTTAAGGAACATTTAGTCAACCCCTGAAACTGTCACATCCCTGGCCAGGTGTCCTTGCGGGTGCGTTCGCTTTACTTATCAGAGCGTGCCGTAAGGGCGGTTACTCTTTGGTTTATAAACTCCCTCCTGGGACGGACTGATGCATTAGATTATGTGCTATATGGAGGGGACTTTGACAGAGTATTTCTCACAAAGTACACAGTAAAAGTACTTCAATGTATTGTTAGTAGCAGTCAAACTAGTACCGAGTCCAACAGTGTCAGTTTTATGAAGAACTTGTGGTAAAATATATTTGTAAAAAGAAAATGAAGAGCTACTGATTTGAAAAAACGGCTCTCTGTATAGTTTAAATCTCCTAACAATGTTGTCCATTTATTCTTCTCAATTCGAGTCCAACAGTGTCAGTTTTATTAAGAACTTTCAGTAAAAAATATTTGTAAAATATAAAGAGCAGCTGATTTGAAAAGACAAACGCGAGAGACGGCTGAGTGACCGCAGTGCAGAATCGCTGTATAGTTTAAATCTCCTAACAATGTTGTCCATTTTAGACACATGCTTATTATATTTACAGCCTTAATAACATTCATTTTCTGGGCTCAATGTGTGTCTTGGCCGTTTTCATTGTGATCGCTAAATTCACCTTGTTTCCCCTTGTTTATAATTATGTTCAACGTTCCAAGCAAACGAGTGCTTTTGTTTTGAAATCACTTCCGCGAGTATCGCGCCCCCCCCCTCGCTACAATGACCATTAGACCATTTAGTAAGGTAAAAAATAAAAAGCAAAAACGCCTCGCAGACACTCTTCCGTTTACTTGTTTAATAAAGAAAAACAAATGGTCCGTAGATACACGGAGTCATCTAACCCTAACCCTCTCCCTCCATCATGTTGATTTGAATCAGAAGTTCTGAACATGAGCCCGCCCCGCTCGACCTTCTGAGCCAATCACAGCGCAAGAATGACCTGCCTTCCGTTTCAACCATACTCCTTCCGTTTCCACTATACTTTCTCTCACACACACATACATTCTTCTCTCACATACATATATTGTCTTCACACATACATACATTCTTCACTTGCATACATATATTGTCTTCACACATACATACATTCTTCTCTTGCATACATATATTCTCTTCAGACATGCATATATTATAAAATATATGTATGTAAAAGGAGAATGTATGTATGTAAGAGTGAAAATATATGTATGTAAAAGGAGAATGTATGTATTTAAGAGTGAAAATATATGTATGTATGTATGTAAGGCAAGGCAAGGCAAGGCAAGGCAAGGCAAGGCAAGGCAAGGCAAGTTTATTTATATAGCACTTTTCAACACAAGGCAATTCAAAGTGCTTTACAAAAAATGAAAGACATTAAGAAAAAGGCATTTAAAATCAGTCATTAAAAAGAAAAGCTAATAAAATAAACATTAAAAGAAAAAATACATGGATAAAAGTTTCAGTGCAGTCTAAGATATGAATAGTTCAATTAAACATTAAAAGAAAAAGTACATGGATAAAAGTTACAGTGCAGTCTAAGATATGAATAGTTCAATTAAAAGCAGCGACAAAAAGAAAAGTCTTCAGCCTGGATTTAAAAGTAGTCAGAGTTGCAGCGGACCTGCAGGTTTCTGGGAGTTTGTTCCAGATATTTGGAGCATAATAACTGAACGCTGTTTTACCATGTTTAGTTCTGACTCTGGGGACAGTAAGCTGACCAGTCCCTGAAGACCTGAGAGATCTGGATGGTTCATAATTTAGCAGGAGGTCGGAAATGTATCCTGGGCCTAAACCATTCAGTGCTTTATAAACCAGCAGCAGTATTTTGAAATCTACTGTATTCTTTGACACACAGGAAGCCAGTGTAAAGACTTCAGAACAGGAGTGATGTGATCCACTTTCTTAGTGTTAGTGAGGACTCGAGCAGCAGCGTTCTGAATCAGCTGCAGCTTCCTAATAGATTTTTTAGTGAGACCCGTGAAGACACCATTGCAGTAGTCGAGTCTACTGAAGATAAAAGCATGGACAAGTTTTTCCAAATCCTGCTGTGACATTAGTCTTTTAATCCTAGATATATTCTTTAGGTGATAGTAGGCTGATTTAGTAACTGTTTTAATGTGACTGTTGAAACTCAGGTCAGAGTCCATGACTACACCTAGATTTCTGGCTTTATCTGTTGTTTTGAACATTGCAGACTGAAGCTCAGCGCTAACTTTTATACGTTCTGACTTGGCTCCAAAAACCATTACCTTAGTTTTATCTTTGTTTAATTGGAGAAAGTTCTGACACATCCAGTGATTGATTTGTTCAATGCACTTACTCAGTGTTTGAATTGGAGCATAGTCTCCTGGTGAAATTGTTACGTAAATTTGTGTGTCATCTGCATAGCTATGGTAACTTATTTTGTTGTTTTTCATTATCTGAGCCAGTGGTAGCATGTAGATGTTAAAGAGAAGAGGCCCCAAGATGGAGCCTTGAGGAACCCCACATGTCATATTTGTCAACTCAGATGTGTATTTACCTATAGAAACAAAGTTGTTTCTGTCCTTTAAGTAGGATTCAAACCAATTTAGAACTGTTTGCGAAAGTCCCACCCAGTTCTCCAGTCGGTCTAGTAATATGCTGTGGTCAACAGTGTCAAACGCAGCACTGAGATCTAATAATACTAACACTGAAGTGCTGCCACTGTCTGTGTTTAAGTGGATGTCATTAAAGACCTTTACAAGAGCAGTCTCAGTGCTGTGGTTTGGACGAAAGCCTGACTGGAACACATCCAAACAGTTATTTAAATGCAAGAAATTACTCAACTGTTGAAAAACAACTTTTTCAATGATTTTACCTAGAAATGGGAGGTTTGATATGGGCCTGTAATTGTTCATTACTGAAGCATCTAGATTATTCTTTTTTAAGAGCGGTTTAATGACTGCAGTTTTCAGGGCCTGTGGAAAAATACCTGAGTGAAGAGATTTGTTTACTATATGAAGTAGATCTGAGGCCATGCAAGGCAAAACATCTTTGAAAAATCCTGTTGGAATAATATCAAGGCAGCAGGAGGAGGATTTCAGAAGTTGTATAATGTCCTCTAGGTTTTTATCATTAATCTGATGGAATTGTGTCATGGTGTTTGAATTGATGTTAAGTGGACACAGAGACAACACATTTGCTGTTCCTGATGCAGAGGCACTGACTGCTTGTCTGATTTTCTGAATTTTGTCAGTGAAAAAGGAGGCAAAATCATTGCACGCCCTGGTGGATAGAAATTCAGAGGCTACTGACACTGGGGGGTTAGTTAGTCTGTTGACGGTAGCAAACAAGGCACGTGCGTTGTTTTTGTTTTTGGTAATGATGTCAGAGAAGAACGATTGTCGTGCGTTTTTCAATTCCAAATTATAAAGGCCAAGTCTCTCTTTATAGATTTCAAAGTGAACCTGGAGATTTGTTTTTCGCCACCTGCGTTCAGCTTTTCGACATTCTGTTTTTTCTGTTTTCACGCTCATGGCCTTTCTCCATGGAGATATTTTCTTGCCAGACACTTCCTTAGTTGGAGCAATGGCATCTATAACATTTTTTATTTTTGAATTATAATGATCTACTAGCTCATTTACTGAGATGTTAGCAGGGGCAAGTGTGAAAGAAAAATTCTGAGTAAACATTTCTCTAGTATTTTCAGTTAAATATCGCTTTGTGGTTACCTCTTTTTGAACATTTTTGTGAACAAAAATAGAGCTCTCAAAGAAAACACAGGAATGGTCAGAGAGTGCAACATCAGTCACCACAACCTTAGAGATATTCAGACCCTTTGAGATAAGTAAGTCCAGAGTGTGCCCCTTATTGTGCGTGGGCTCCGTCACATGCTGAGTCAGTCCATAGCTATCAAGAACACAAAACAGTTATTTTGCCCCTCTGTCCTGGGGGTTGTCAACATGGATGTTAAAATCACCAACAATGACTAGACGGTCAAAGTCAATACACACTATAGACAGCAGTTCAGTAAAGTCATCAAAAAAGCTTGCACAGTATTTGGGTGGTCTATAGATATTTAGGAACAGAGCTCGAGAGGAGCATTTCAGCTGAAGGGCCACATAGATGTAAGAGTGAAAATATATGTATGTAAAAGGAGAATGTATGTGCGTGAGAGGACCAGTATGAATTACGGCCTGTACGGCCCCTCATAAATTGTCATGGTTATCCACCTCACTTAAAGGTGAGGTAGGTAAGTTTGAGAAACCGGCTCGAGATACACTTTTACACCTGGCGGCCATCTTGGATTTGACTGTTACTTTGATGTCATGTATCAAGCTGATGATAAGTTGATATCACACACACACACACACACACACAAAATAATTTGCAATTTTGCAAATTTCAACTGATTGACAGCTTATTTTTGGTCAATTTCTACCTTTATCTTCACCTAAATACATTTTCTTGAATTCTGGCAACCTCAAAGGTATCACCAAATGATTGGGCATCCCTAATTTAGTTGGTTATGACACCTTAAATGTTTTTCTACAATATTTGGTTCCAAAATTAAGCGTGTTTGAACATTTGACCCGAGAGACTGGCGGCCATCTTGGATTTGACCTCTCACGGTCCTCACAGGTCAAATCTAACTTCCCTCCACATCTGAAAATAAACCATATGGTATGCACTAACTATGCTAGAAATGTCATGCTTTTCTCATAAAATGCACAATTGTTGTGCTTATCCGCTGTACTATAAGTTCATTTTCTTTCTACAAGCTACAAAACTTTCTTCTGTGACTTCAAATTTGGTTCACAGTTACGTGGATATTTTATACAAGTGTACATTTGGTTCACAGTTACGTGGATATTTTATACAAGTGTACATTTGGTTCACAGTTACGTGGATATTTTATACAAGTGTAAATGTATGCGCACAAGCTCAGATTTTTTTTCTGCAAGTGCTCACATCAGGTTTTACACGCTCTCGCATTTTGCACCATATCTACCTTCGTAATTATCTCCCACTACAAAACTGGTTGAAAACAAGTTTGTAGCAAAACCAAACCAATAGTGATAAACAGAATTTTGAAATTCATTAAATGAATGAATGAACACTAAAATGTTAAATGCGTTTTTAAATGTTTAAAATCTCTTTTAAAGAGCACATCAGTTTTCAGTAATGCAGTGCCTTTAAATACATTTTTACAAAAAGACACATGACAAACATGTTTTTTACCAGACTCGAATCAGAGACATGGCATGGTACACATCTACAGCTTGGATCAGAAAGCTACAGTGATGGCAGACACCAGACTGGTCTGATTCTGCTTCCTGCGTAATCTCCAGTTGTATTTCTTCCTGCTAACGAGGAGGGGTTTTATTTATGGGGCGTCATCATCTCATCCCCATCAAAGCGTTGGACTGTTGGGTGTGTCCTAAATCATCACGAATGGAGGCCTCTGCCAGGTCTCTTCTTCCATGATTATGCAGTACGTGCTATTATTTGATGATGTATGATCTCAGGCATGTAATGTATCCAATAGGAATTCAATTTAAATGTATAATAGGAGTATACATTGAAGGTTTGTCCTATAGGCAGCACTTATTCTCCATACAGGAAGTGCTATGTATGCCTTCAACCTTCTTCTACACTAATTTGCTCCATTTTCACCCTGACTCTCCTCCCTATTATTTCTCCCTACTCATCCCACTGCCTCCAGTATGGCTGCTTCTCATCTTCTCTTCCTCTCTGTAACACGTTAACCCTTTCGCCCTCGCATATTTTGTTCACTTTCATCATGATCATTTACATTTCCCTTCTTCTCTTTCTGCATTCTCCTAAAACATCTTTATGATATACTTTTTGTAATGGTGGCTTACTGGTCCACTGTCACACATTCTCGGGTCAACAAGTCACACATCAAAGCAGAGCAGTATCTTATCTCATTAGGTGAGAGGATAAGTGTGTGTGTGTGTGTGTGTGTGTGTGTGTGTGTGTGTGTGTGTGTGTGTGTGTGTGTGTGTGTGTGTGTGTGTGTGTGTGTGTGTGTGTGTGTGTGTGTGTGTGTGTGTGTGTGTGTGTGTGTGTGTGTGTGTGTGTGTGTGTGTGTGTGTGTGTGTGTGTGTGTGTGTGTGTGTGTGTGTGTGTGTGTGTGTGTGTGTGTGTGTGTGTGTGTGTGTGTGTGTGTGTGTGTGTGTGGTGTGTGTGTGTGTGTGTGTGTGTGTGTGTGTGTGTGTGTGTGTGTGTGTGTGTGTGTGTGTGTGTGTGTGTGTGTGTGTGTGTGTGTGTGTGTGTGTGTGTGTGCGCGCGTGCTCGTGCTCACCCAGGTTTAATTACTGCTCATTCCAGCAGGGCACTGGGAGGTCACTATAGATTTGCACTTGTTCAGACAACACAAATAGTTCCCCGAATAGTGTCCTTTACATGCTTATGAGACAGGGTGTTACACAGTCACAAGATGCAGAATACCGGTTCAAAGCAGTATTTAATGTTTAGTTCAGATTAGCTAAGGCCCACGTAAGCAATAAACATGACAGTCATATGTCTATCTCCATAGAGGCTGAATCATCATGTTAATCGTTGTCACATAGCTATCATAACAGTCCTGACGCTCTTCTAGGTAATCATACATCCGGTTACGTACACAGCTTCGTACAGTAGGGCCTTTGTTATCATGTGCTACTCTGATATTAGAAGAGTACATTCATTTTCCCAACAGTTACTAAAAGAGTTAGATGTAGCCTTTACACTGCATTACTGCCTATTAAAGGGCATATGCTTATAGGCAGCTCAACAAATCTCTTGACAACAAACAAAATAGCTTACGGTAACTTTCCACAGGTATCAGAAAAAGAGCCTGGTTGGCAAAGAATGCAAAGACAACAGTCATGAACATTTTTCTTTCCACTAAGCTGGATAAGTAAGTAACAAAACCTGCCGATATATTAAAACTACCAGGGCCTTTATTTTGAGTTTTTAAAGCACTCAAATGGTGGTTTCTTGTTCCACATTGCACATCTTTTTGGTTGTTTCTTACTTTTGATTGTAGACAGGCTGCTAGCAGTATGTTGCTGTCAGTATATAAACAAGTAAACGGACAGAAAATATGTTGTCAACATCTCCATTGCAGTTTCTTTGAAAACAATTTGACATGAATTAAATTGGTCAATACATAGAACAGTAATGCCATGTCTCTTTGAATATGAGCTGGGACCCAAATAAAATATAGATGATCAGCCGCCTGATTTCATGAGCCTCAGGCCCAGGGAAAGACACAAATGGATATATTGATTTTAATATCAGAATGGACAAGTTGCCAATCCCCTGCATTAATGTTATTTACAAGAAAGCAAATCTTGCTTCTGGATTTCTGTGTCCACATTACTGTCACATCAGATTGTATCCAGTCCTATAGAGCGTCTATTAGACTGTGTCTTCTGCTAAGTGAATTATTCCTCCATAATGTGCATCCTGACGCTGTAATGGCTGCAGATGTTCCCAGGAAATGGCCTCAGAGGCCTTGCAAATTGCAGTCGATGACACTTTAAGGAGGAACCACATGGTAGAACAAGTTTTTTTTATTAGCTTTGCAGCATGGCTCTGGATGGATTGTTGTAGTTTGGACCTGAAAATCTTAAAAACTGCCGGGATAGCAATTACATTTTGTACAAATAGTCATGGTCCCCAGAGGATGAATCCTAATGAATTACTTCCCTCTAGAACCACTAACGTGTCTGTGCTTTTATGAAATATCTCATTAATATTGGATGGGTTGCTATGGAATCTCTGCTTCATGGTATATTTCAAGTTTTTTTCTCTATACATTCACGCTTACCTCTATTTTCATTTGATTGCTTTGGCTCAGTACAAGGATGTCGAGGATAGGCGTAGGCGGGCGGTGTAGGCGGGCGGTGTGGCCAACGCAGGCGACGTAAAAGTCGGGACGCCTTCGGTACGCGTTCTTTGGTCTCAGGTTGGTGTGTAGCGGCCTTTACAGTACTTCATGTCTTGAAAGCCATTTTGGAAATAGCCCATTTCCACGGTCTGATGTGTGGTCTTTCTATAAAATAGCTCTCATATTAGACTCCCTTTAAACAGTCACAGCCTTGCACCCTATTTGTTTGGGATAAATGTAAGACCTTGAGCCAGAAATTGAACCTGCCATCCATGAGTAAACTGCACTAGCTGTTGGCTGCTATTAGGCTTATTGAAGACATCTTTAAATGTAAATGAAACGCTATGTGAACATGATGTACTAACATATTTACTCTGGCAAGTGCAGGCACAGAGAAATGAAGACTCAGTTAAATAATCTCCATTTTATAGCCTGTTTTATAGTCACCTCAGCGCTGCAGTCTAATATAGTGTTGGTTTTGAAGAGTCTATTTATGAGATTGTTTCAGTTCATTTTACGTCTGATTTTGAGTGGAAATTCTTGCCAACACAGAAGAGTAAATCCAAAGAAAGCTGCAATAACTGTATAATAATGAAGGTGTAGCTACAATTCACCAGAAAAGTGAGTATTAGTGTGTTTAATGCACTGCCTTTCCTCCATTACGAATTAAATACTCCAGGTGTGAAGATGCATAAACAGCAGCTCAAAGACAAACGTCTGTTCCCCTCTCAGAGCAGATCCTGCTGCAGTGATTTCTGTTTCCTGCATGAGCACGAGATGTGACTCCCAGTATGAATAATGTCTTCCCTTGTGGCTCCCTCTCCCTCTCTGAAATCTACTTTGTCTCAGCAGACGGAGAGCAGAAGCGTACATTGTTAATATATTGCACATCATCTTTTTTGTAATAAAACCAATGAAAATGGGCTTATTTCCAACTAACACAACTTCCCAAGTGTATGTCATTTATTTCATTCACAACGTTTTTGCATTCCTTTACAAAACGTGTTTTTCTTTTTGGAAACAAGTTTACTATTTATTCATTTCACTTTGACCTGCTTTCTCAACTCAGCATGGTGACAAGCAAATGAAATAGTAGGAGAAAACAGCTGAAATGTGTCCAAACAGATGAAAAGCTGTGAAGGTTTGAGGAACAGTTTGATGCATTTTAAATCTCTGCCAGCTAGACATGTCATCTGCTCATGGCATGAGACAAAGTGTTCCTCTTCAGTGGATCGAAAGGTCAAGTTGACATCCCAGAGTGACTTCTCTACGCTAGGGGTGTGTGTGTGTGTGTGTGTGTGTGTGTGTGTGTGTGTGTGTGTGTGTGTGTGTGTGTGTGTGTGTGTGTGTGTGTGTGTGTGTGTGTGTGTGTGTGTGTGTGTGTGTGGTGTGTGTGTGTGTGTGTGTGTGTGTGTGTGTGTGTGTGTGTGTGTGTGTGTGTGTGTGTGTACCATTCTTGCAGCCTGTACAAGGCTTTCTATATATACTGTATGAGGCCCATGTGAGAAAAAATGAAGTGTTACAGTAGGAAGTTGTATTCACAGTGTGACAAACTGATGGTGATCTGTGTTAATCTCCAGCTCATCCTCCTGACCCAGGGCTCAACGCTATCTTTTAAAAGTGGTTGCTAGGCTGGCAACCAGGCATCAGCTTTTGGTTGCCAAAACGGAAAATATGGTTGCCATTTTTAGTCACCTTATATTTTAAATAATTAAGATACTATACAGTTATACATCAACTTAATAATGAAAATGTGACCCAAAAGAATGTTCAAATGCTTTACAATAAGTAATTAACACAATTATTTGAAACGTAAGTGGTAGTAAACTTGTCCACCCTCAATTGCTGGTATACTAAATACCAGTAGTGCAGCTGTTGTCATGTTCTTCACAGATCCCTCACAAATGAATTGAGCAAGTCACTAGTTTCTTGGTCATCCGTTGTCTCCCTTTCAAATGTGGGTTTCCTTGACCTTTGTGCTAACCCCCACCATAGATCCACTGGCCCTTCAGCGTTGAAGTCTTGGATTGGCCATACTAATACATTTATAATGTTAAATACATTAAAACCATTCACAGTTAAGAATTAGATATTAATTATTAATGCAGTAAATGACCTTTTATATGTCTAACTATATTTAAAATGTGTTACCTTTTTATTAGGGCCGGGACTTTAACGCGTTAATTAAGATTAATTAATTACACAAAAATTAACGCATTTTAATCGCACTTATTTTTGCACCGCGGAACGTTTCTCACTGGATGAGTTTCAGGCGTACCGATTATACTGGAGCACCAACTAACGTTCATGACTTCAGACAACAACAAACCACAGTGAACAACAGTGGTTGTTTTAAAAAACGGACGGATGGAAGCGTCGATAAGAGCACGGTTGTGTGCAAATTATGCAAAAAGGAATTCGCATATCACCGCAGCACATCAAGCCTCAAGTATCACCTCAATGCAAAACATATAGCAGCTAGCGTGGAAGCTAGCGTGGACGTTAGCCTCTTTTATCGCGTTCACACCAAAAAGAGCCGGTACTAAAATTAGTTCATGAGAACCTTTTTACCCCCACGAAAGTCCCTGCTAGAGAGCAGAGAGCTGCTAGAGCAGGGACTTTCGTGCGGCTCTCTTGTGAGAAAAGAGCTATATTTCTGATTGGCTGGGCGGATTGCAAACCACGCCCCGTAAAACTCCCAAAAAGTTTTGTGAATTTTATTATCCTCGCATTAGCATTATTAGCATTAGCCCAGCGCAGAAACGCAGAGAGACTAATTTATGGCAACACAAAATAAAACATGGGAGCAGTGGAGATGAGGAGGTGTCGGCGTTCTGGCGATTTACTCGGAAGGCTGCTGGGAGTCCCAGCAGCTTCTACTGAAGCCAGTCCCCAACTCCGGGGACTTCCGGCCGGGGACTTTGGGCGGCAGTATACGCCGTGAAGTGGTTTGCGGCCTGCCAGTAAACCCAAAGCAGAAGAAGAAGAAGTGACGTCAGCGGCTTCATTTGCCTTATCCACCCCCAGGTTCAAAGAGTTCTCATGAACTAAATTATCATGAACCTTTGTGGGAAAAGTACTGCGGTGTGAATGCGCCTAATGGTATACTAAAATCCATGTGAAAAAAATTGCTTCTCACTGTTCTCAGGTCAAATATTTATATGTGATTAAAAATGCGATTAATTTCGATTAATTAATTACAAAGCCTCTAATTAATTTTTTAATCGAGTCCCGGCCCTACTTTTTATAGAAGTGATTATATTTGTATGCCAATATTTTCCTATGGTAAAGTTTCGTTTTGCACTTTTATTTTGGTAGTAATAAGATCGGGACTCTTATTTTGAAGGAACTTTTACCGGAGCAGAATGTACATATTTCGCCTCCCAAGACTTTACACATTTCCTCTTTGCTTTTCGTTAGAGTTCATCTTGCGCTTTATCAGTTGAATCACTTTGAACATTCGTTTGAGATGTTGACAGGTTGGCCGAACTTTTTACCCTACAGTCAAACAACTTAATTTGCGTCGCCATTTTTTGTAAAACAAACACACGGCACACCGCGCACCGCTTTCTGGCTCCGTAATCACACCAATGCACGTGCAACTTAAGTATCAGGTTCCTGACCGGTCACAACAATAATTAAATATAAGTCTTTATACAACAAATATTTAACATTTATCTATTTTGGGGAGCTCATTTAGCTGTTTGCTGTCCTTATTTCTTTATGTTAAAAACGGGTTGCCACTGATGGCAACCAAAGGCCAAGAAGCGGTTGACCTCTTTTCTGAATGGTTGCCTGGCAACCTGGCAACCGTTACTGTCGAGCCCTGTGACCTTTCAATCTCATGCTGGTTGGATTCTCCACGTTGTAGCACTAGTGAGGAAAATAATGCACTGCGGAAAAAGGACGATTGACTTTTTACATACATCTTCCTCCCTAAGCTCAACACAGAGTTTGATGTGGTTTCTTTAAGTATTGGATTAATCTCACAGCTCACATTTCTCACCAAGAATAAGTGTGTTTTAGGGATTTTTATGATTTCCTTGCCTGTTGCTGTTTTCCAAACTAGATCAAGGTATTATAAGTTTTAAAGCTTTGCTGCAAAGACCTTGTTGAGTCCTAGTCTGTGCCGAGCACAACAGGCAGTGTAGCCATTAGAGAGGAGCCTGCTGTCTTTATGCACACAAGGCCAACAGAGAGGTATTAGACTGAATACAGTCTATACAATGTATTTATTGTTGAAGGATTTTACATTCACATTTCTTTCTGAACATTTCAGAATTGTTTGCACTTTGGAGAAAATAAAGCACTACAATCATATATGTAAGGCTATTTACAGGCTTCAATAATCAGATTCCCCAAACTTTGGAGTCCTCCTGTCATCTGTTGAAACCTAAAAAAATCAATCACAAACACTTTTTAAAAATTATATTCTGTGTCTTCTTGTTCGTCATTCTCAGATCGCTTAAAGTGACTCAGCACATACAGTTACGAACGAAGCCTCTATTGAAACAGTTGAAATGTATGTTTCTTCCTCTCCCACAGTCAACAAGCACAAGCCGTGGATAGAAACATCGTACCATGGCGTGATCACGGAGAACATGGACACGGTGCTGCTGGACCCCCCGCTGGTCGCTCTAGACAAGGATGCCCCGGTCCCCTATGCTGGTAGGAAAAACTAAATCTCACAGAAAAATCATCCACTGTACAGTATCCACACACATTTAGAGGTTTAACACAACAGTACACACATCTTCACACTAGTACGTTATCTCTCACACACACTTTGGCACTGAGTGGAGGATGCTTCAGTACAGTGTGCAGGAAACTGTGGCAACTTCACACCACACAACGAAAACAGATGATCCAACAGTTGTCTGTACTCACCGTTTGTCATGGAGACTGAATTCCATTTATCACCCTTAGCAGTGCGAAACAAATGCCTTTTCTTCCTTTTTTCAAGAACACTTTCTCCATATTTAAATTCCTCAATGACTGCAAAACACAGGGCATTTGTAGGAGCGTTAATGTCATTTTTTCACACGTGTTTGTTCCCGTAGTGGATCAGTACGGTATGTTTAATTGTGTTTATTTAAACAGATATGATGAGCTGTTGGGAATCTACAGAGTTGCTGCACCACAAGTATAGCGTGTTGCCGTTCTGAATAATAACAAACAACATGAATCACAAACCCTGCCTTTTATATAAAGCTTGTGGCCAGGATGTGAAGTAGTTTTAAGTCCCACAGCAGCAGCTTTGATCCAGATGGATGAATGATTCAAACTCACTGAGGTTTATGAAGATGCATTTATTTTCATTACCTTGTCAGGTCTGGAGTTTAGATACATCTTCTTCACTTCTCCTGACAGGGATCCATTCGCAGCGGCTGCTAATTGAAGCCATGAGTTATCCTTTTTCTTGCTGCTGAATTGCCCCATTTAACCAGACAAACAGATTGTTCTCAAGAGTGGAAGAATGTATTCCTGAGCCTTGTCAGCGTCATGACAATGTTCATTTTCTAGCCTAAATCTTAATCTGACACTGTGGAGCTGTTTTACAAGCCTGTCTTATGTCATTTAACAGTTACAAAGCTGTTTTCATTTAAACACATGTACAGCACATGAGGGGCGAGACAACGTTCTGTAATTATATAACCCAGCCTGTGTATTTCAATGATGTAGCACTTTGTTTTGGTCCTAGCCACAGTATCATTTATTAATTAATTAATGTTCTGACTTAAATGAGTCTCCTATATGTTATAACCCTTTAGAAATGTATTATATCGCAATAAATAGAAGCATACATAACATCAGCTGGCCTTGACAAGGGGACATAATCATAGCAGTATGAATGGTAGTATTACATTTATAAATGGCCTGCATTCTCTGAATGTTTGGTTACTGAGAACTTACTCTATACCTTTTTGAAAACAGCTTTACACAGCATACATACTGTATGGACAGTAACAGAAAATCCCTGAGATGGCCATGAAAAACACTCCACTTGTTTGTTCAAACTTGTTATTGCTTCTAATGTTTGAGACAAATATGACACACAGCACATAATGGCTTCCATTAAACCAGTCGCTGGGAGCATAGTAGTGACAAAACAGGTACACATTTATTCACAAACAGTATGATATCATTATTAACCTCATCCCCAGATAATTGTTTCTGGTGCTGATTGTGTTGTCTAACAAGAGCTGGAATCTGACAGCCGTCGCGCCGGTACAGCAGAGCTTACAGACACAGGAAGGGGAGATATATTCGAATTGGACAAAGTATTCTGAGACTCAAAGGCAAACGAAGAGGCTTTTTTGGCAGCTAACGCTTAACAGCTCATTATGGCGAAATGGCTTCCATTAATCCCAAAGCTGACAACCATGAAAAACTGATACTCAGCTATTTTCCTCCCTCTGTTTTTCCTTTACTGCGTGTGTTTTTGTTCTAGTCACACAGTCATAAATGAATGTTTTTTCATTGTTACGTGTGAGCTGTTCTGTAAATAATGGGTATATACAGCTGACCTTGAGGCGCTGGATACAGCTTGAATGCATGGTAAAGGCACCTCTGTTCTGCCTATACTTGCTGCTTTTAGCAACCCTATAATGTGCACATACTGTACAGTGTAACCCAACTGCTGAGGCATTATGTAGATTTACTGTTTATGAAGATTTAATGATCCTTGGCCGGTTCAGGAAGATTTAGTTATACATAACATACAAGAATCTACAGAATATAGTATGCAAAAATAGAAACTTAATTCATGTTTTATTCAAATCATAAAAGGGGGAGATGGTGGAGATAAACCTCACTGACATTGTTCCTCTGTAATCAAGCAGTACCGACTTACAGTCATTTACAGTTCAGAGCTTTGCCTAGCAACATCGTCCGCTACCCAGTGAAGGTTTAATGGCGCTGCAGCGAGCAGCCCGACAAAAGAGGAAATTCATTTTGATTGTATTTCTCCATGATTAACACTTGCTGTGTTGACTTGAGAAGGTCAAACCGGGTGAAATATGGCCTGAGAGGAAAAAAGGCAGCGCTGTGCCCTGGCTGCTGACTGGTGATATTTCTCTCTTTGTTTTTCATTGCTTGCGGTTTAATTAATGAATCCCATACAATCGCTACCAAGGAGACTCTGAAAAAATGGCCATCAAAAGAGCAGCTCGGCCCCAATTTATCTCCCTTTGCAATTGTCTACTGCTGCAGCTCTCCCTGTGTTTTTCACAAACTCACACATACCTTCTCTTCTTCTTGGAGTCCAACTATTCTCTCATATCTTTATCTCAATCGCTGCCTCTGTTTGTGTCTTTCTCTCGCCATAATGCCACATTCCTTCTTCCCCAGCACAACTATCTTTCCTCCTATCCTCTATCTGGACACATTGCTCCTAGCGAGCTCATACATGCAGTCACTTATGCATTACAGACACTCTCATCAATCCTGGTTTTGTTTTACTGCAGAAAGGAGTAGGCCGTCCTTCTGGCTCCACATTAATTGCACTGTGGGAACATGGACCAGGATTGTCAAGTAGTTGCCTCTCTTGTTCTTTTTTCTGTCGTCATTCTTTATTTCCTTTTCCATCCACTGGCCTTCCATCACTAATTCCTCTCTGGATTAATGTCCCCTCATCTTCACTTCTAACCCTCTCCCCCCTCACCTTTTTACCCATATATTCCTTTCCTTTTCCCTTCCTGTCGTTCTGTCTTGCCCTCTCCTGCGGTATCACATTTCACTTTGATGTAAACTACCCACAGTGGACCGAACTTTAACATTATACGCTGAGACAGGCGTCCTGGAGATAAATTGTTATTGCCCCATGCCATAATGCCATGCCTCTATTCTTCTCTATGCACCCCTCCATCTCCTCAACACCTCAACAAAGGTGTGTGAGTCCAGGAGTATGTGCTGATCGAGCATTCTCAATCAAATTAGCATGAGGAATGGTGGCAGTGGACTCTAGGGTGCTGGGAGGCAGGCAGGCGGTTTCATTTGCTTATTCTTTATCTCCAGGCCGCAGTCAACAGCCACACATTCTCCCCATTCATCATGTCACCAGGGTAATGTGTTGTGGTACATTGTTTCCTCTGCAGAACTCAAATAGGGTAAAGGAACAAAAGTAGTTGAACAAATATAAAGGGAAAGGGAGAATGGATAGCTGCGAGAAAAAAGTGGCTGTGGACAATGGAAATAAGAGAGGGTCATCACAGGCGGCTGCCACGGAAACACACGTTTGATTATTCCCATTGATTTTTTACATTGTTGGCGTTCGCACAGTGTTTGTGTGAAATATATTTCTCAGTATTTTTTTACAGCAAGTTCAATGTTTGTGTCTTTTATATTGTTGAACTTGTGTTTTGAGTGTGAGGCTTTGTTAATACACTGTGTAGAGGCTAAGCCAACGCTTTAAGCCTCTGAGGATCCGCTTGGTGGGTGTAATTGACACACACAAGTTTGCTGCCGAATAAAGGTCAGAAACAAAGTTTCCAGTTTGAAACATTCCATTTATTTCCATTTGACTGGTTTCCATTTACTTGCTTCTTTCCATATTCACCACACGATATTACCGTTTACACAATACCTTTGCTTTGCTTGTAATCTCGTGTTTGTGTGTGTGTGTGTGTGTGTGTTCTCCGTGTGTGTGTTCTCCGTGTGTGTGGTCAAAAACTGTATGGGCCTTCTGGCGGAACCTCTCACCAACACACATAGGTTCCTACCTTTATACCCACAGTTAATTGGCTCCTACACACTGGGTGTCCTTTAGCTCATCATTATTATATCAGCCATTTTATATCATGATAAGAACTAATGAATTATTTATGCACAGTATCTGATCTGTGTATAAAGATAACGACATTTTCACACAGGCAGCCACAATACTGACGTGGGCTCAGACCTGTCCAGTACCCAATGATTACACATGTATGATGAAGAAAATACATTTGAAGCTAAACACGACAGGTTAGGCTGCAGCTATGAGACGTGAAAGCCATTTTGTGGCCAGTGTAGACAGCTGTATCGATTAGAATTTAGCAGACACTTGTGAGATGGCTGAAATGCCACTGCTCTATACGTTCAACCTACATTGTGTCTGTGACTCCTCAACATTTTGGAATATATATTAATAAACTTCCTTTGTCTTCAGGATTTGTTTTACATTTGTTCAAAACACACATTCAAATAATCAATCTTTACCGTTTTGAGAGCGTTTTTGTGATGCAATAAATTCAAACCTTGTTCAAACAGACTTTACTTAGACTTAGAGAATGCAGCTTTCCCATTAACTAAAGTAAAACTGAACTCGATTCCTGACACTACACAACGTAATGCCTGAATCTCAAATAACAAGGATTTTCTCCACACTCTAATTTCTGTGTCACAACCATAGGTCACAACCTAATCTGTGTTCGGTTAGAAAATATTGACATAAATATTATTGCTTCAGTGAATGTACTGTGTCAAAGATGCCCACAGAAATGTACAAAATATTCCACATTTCATAGTTTTCAACTGTTCCATCTTGAAGTTACTTGGCTAAGAAAAACAACTAAAACTGACGTGATTTACATTCATGTGTCAGTGTCAGTCATCCCTTTTTTTTGGAGCACAGTGTCAAAATCAATGTAATGCTTGTAGTATCATTATGGAAAACATAGGACTTATTATCATAAGTTCAAAGCCAGTGGTGAGCAAGATTTTTGTAATGAAATGCATCCTGTTTGAATGATGTGAGCCTGCATTATTAATAATACTGTTAAGGCCTATAGAATATTGGACCCCAAAGCAAAAGACTGGAGAGAGATGGTCAAAAACAAAAAGCTTTATTCAAGCAGAAGAACAGAAAATACGGCAGTGGAGTCAGGAAGTTGGCTGGCACTGAGACGTCAGGGACAGGAGGCAAAAATCCAAGCAATAGATTCAAAAGACGAGGAGAGCAGCGAGACACACCGGATTGTCGAAACACAAAGGAATGATCTGGCAGGGAAGTGGCATGAGGACCGGGCTATTATATCTACAGGTGAAGAGGTGAATGGAAACAGGTGTGTCTCGTCTGCTACTGGGAGGAGCCAGCCAACTCCCTGTCACACACTAGCCCTGCAGAGGAAAACAGAGAAGGGAGGGGTGAGACAGAAAAAAGCACACAACAAAAACAAAACTAAACAGAATCATAACAAATACCTGAGTTGTTAATAAATCAAAAGGATGGATGGTTGAATAATTGTGAGTGAAAGGTTTTGTTTTTCCTGCCAATCCGTCAGGAACAATCACACCACTTCTTCTGCCACTCGATGAAGACACACGCAAGAAGTAGTTCATAGCTCTCAAAAACTTTTTCTAGTGTTGATTAAAGCTGCTAGGCGTAGAAGAGCTCTAGAGAAGCAGGAACAGCATGATGGCATATTATAACCATCTAAAAAGAGAGATGGGACATTAAGAATAGAATGTAAAATATGAGAGGGTAGAGAAAATAACTCCTTAATTAAACAGTACACTTTTTCCATGGATAATTGCTATAGTGGGGGCTGTGTTGCTGTTAGGCATCTTCACATCCTAACAATAGTGTGTTTCTCTTTGCCAAATCCCAATCTACCTACAGTGACTACCTGAGAGTGAAACTGCACCAAGGTGACAAAAACAGAAGTGGTAATTAAACTCAGGGAAGCAGCAGCTAGGTGACACACTTCAAAGCTGTTGAGGCAAAAGAGGAAGCAGAGCAGGGAAGGAGAGACACAAATAAAGGGATAAAAGAGAGTAACAAAGTTAGAGGCAGGAAAGAAGGAAATACTGTGTGTGTGTGTGTGTGAGAATAAGAGAGAGATATAAAGAGGGGGAATAGAAAGGCGTATTGTGATGGATCATCAAAGGATAAGCGAGCATTGAAGGGACAGTCTGATCAAACGGCGCAGGTGTCTGTCTGTCTGCCCCGAAGGTGAAGAGACACACCACTTGGTCTGCCTCTCTCTTTCTGTCTCTCTGCCCTCTTTGTCTTTGTGTAGCTGTTACATTTCTGCAGTGGGTGCTTAGCCGTTAGGTAATAGTGAGGCAAGTCTGCAACACAAAAAGGTTGAGGAACATCAAAGATTCTGTCCGCTCTTCAGAGGGCTGACACACACCTGCACACCGGATTTCTCTCTGCTGCCACTGACATGACTTGAATTAATCTCTTATTGTATTTTGTCTGCATCTTGTCTAGTGATGCGAAATGAAGTAATATCCCCATATTCAAATGTTAAAGCACTCATTTATATTTTAATTTTGTATGTGTTATGTAAACAGTGTTATGCTTGGTGATGATTCCACAAGGATGTATTGCTAAAAAAAAAAATTAACATATTCAATTAGCCAAGTCTTGTATTTGACTTTCATTGGGTATCTAGAGATGCATTCCAAAGTGAAGTCTATGCTGCTGGATGTGTGAAGAATACGCAAGCATGCTAACTCATCTTCCCCAACAACTGACAACATGTAAGTACGAGGTGGTACTCTTGTATTGTCAGTCAGGTTTTACCAAAGTGGTACCAGTTTATATTTGGTATTGTGTCTTTTAGAAATAACACCAATACTTAAAGTACTTTAATTTATTGATATTTTGGAACAATATTCCACTTTATATGCTTTTAATGTGTTTTTTAGTTTGTACTACAAATCCACAAACCTTAATGCTATTGAAAAAGTCGAGATGTTCATAAAAAGGGAAACAACACTTTAAAGACAATTCCTCTGTGGTTTGGAGGTTGTTTTACAGTTTGTCTCTTTAGGCTTTTCACCTAACACTGTCTCCCTCCCTCCATTTTTTTTGTTCGGAGCAGGAGACTGGCTCTCAGTGAACTATCAGTGTGTTTATTGATCTCCTCCTCACCTTAGGACATGAGGTTCAGCTCTACTCCTCCACACCCCTCTCTCTGTGTGTGCTCCCAGCAGGACACATTCATCCCCCTTTTTTCTCCATCAGCCGTCTCAATCCCTCTTCTGGTTTCCTCTCTCTCTCTCTCTCTCTCTCTCTCTCTCTCTCTCTCTCTCTCTCTCTCTCTCTCTCTCTCTCTCTCTCTCTCGCGCTCTCTCTCGCTCTCTCTTCCACTTTTCACAGTGAATCACCATTTATGCCTGAGACAATGACATGCTTTCATTAGAAACCAGGAAGATATTGTACTTTTGATTGATTCTGCTCACCTTGTGTCTGACCTGCATGTTTGCCCCCATGACGGTTAGCTTTCCAGTCTTGGTCACTGCGGGGCCTGTTGTTTATACTTAAGGATCTTTAAAAGCTTTAAAATGAATGAAATAATAGAAAATGATGAAATAATAGAAGTAGAAGGTTACCAACATATTTATTATAAACGTTAAAGGTCCCCTATCATGCAAAATTCACTTTTTAACGTATTTTTTACCTACATATGTGTCAGAAAACAAAACCCTCTCTTGTCCTCCGTACCCACATCTCTAAAAACGAGGGTACAACAAAGCTGATCCAGATTTGCTGCCAATATGACGAAATATCAGAAATGTGGACCCACGGCACTATCAGCAACGTTGTTATCAGAAACAATGCCCGACGGTTTTGTAACTAATATAGTCTTTGTTTACATTAGCAAGCATCGCTAACACTCAGAGCTAACCTGTACTGGAGAGAATGTGTAAAAAAGCAGGATATAAAGAAAGGAACTCACCTTGTGGTAAACCCGTGAGAGAAAAAGCATTTGAGCTCCATACTGTTTCAGAAATAATCCTTGATGTGGTTTTGAATATGATATGGCGTTTAATCACGGCAGCATTTAGCTGTATATGGTTAGAATTATATATTTTTTTTTTAAAGCTTTAGACCCAGAATCAGCAGTTCTCTAACAGGGCTGAAACAGAGGGGTATGAGGGATGTCTAAAATGTATGATCTGTTTGGTATTTTGAGCAAAACACTTCAGTTCATAGACATGTTTTTTATATATTTGTATATATCGGAGACCTATAATATATGCCTAAAAATAGCATAATAGGAGACCTTTAACTCCCTTACAATATTACATTTCCAAGATTAAAATGTCACCAGATGTAACTGGGAACTGGCTATAATTGATGGAGGACACTATTCCTCGTGACAATTGTTTTTCTCAGTTATTTGTTCCAATATATAAGCAAGTTTTAATTTGTATTCAGCTTTTTAAGGTGTTAAAAGAACACATTATATTATATGACAGTGCAGCCAATGAAGAAACACAATGTATACTACCTGATGTACATTCTGTTCTCAACTGCTGCAGTTTCCAATTAATTGATCTGTCCCGTGAATGGGATTCTCAAAAGTCTAATTGGCATACGGCTGACAGTGTTTAAATGTAGCCAAGGTTTAAGACAATGTATCAAAGACAGGAACGCCACTGTTCTCTCAACAACTCCACCTCCTGTTGCAGGCAGCTTACATTCATACTGTTTATTTACAGTATGCGTTGTGATTTCACAGCTCATCCTCATTAAAATTGGATTTGAGACAAAGAACATTATAACTCTGTCACTAACACTACAACATTTTAAATATGTTACCAATTAAACAAGTGAAGATGTCAAATCCTATAAAGTCTGAGCTAAAATATAAAATCCCATCTGATTCGAATGGAGCTTTACATCTTAACTTTTCAAATTCATCTTGGATCATTTTTCTATTGGATTGTGGACAATTGTGTCTCTTGTATCTAATCATCGGCAAGGGAAAGATACAGACAACTTGAAAACATTTATTTATATTTTAATATTATGGTGGATACATCATGTAATGAAACGTCCTAATTATAAGGCCAATTGTCGAGATTTTCACTCACTCGCTCAACAATTTGTGGCCGCTTGGCCTTCATGTGTTGTGTTTGTGGGGTTTTTCTCTCTCTCCAAGTGTGGGTTTATGCTGGAAGACTGCTTCAATAAATGTTGAAGTTGTTTGTCTAGCTTGTAGCTTTCGGTTATCAACACAGAGTAATGGATTAGACTTAATCAATCCCTTTTAGAACCCATCTGTGTTGAACTGTACTCTGCGTCTTACACAGGGTTATTTAAGGTTGTATTCCTCTGTATTTAATGTGTTGCAGAGACACAAGACAGACGAAGTATATGACCTTAATTGAATTCTGTTTAATGTCATCTATATTCTGCATTATTGAGTGTAGCTACTCTCAACTGAGGCTGATTGACTCCTTATCTTGTTAAGTGAAAATACAGCATATGTAACATGGCAATTTAAAAACAAGAGGAAAGATGGTCTCACTTACTTGAAGGAATCATAAATATATAATATATAATAAATACATGTAATTATCCAAATGGCTGTCTCTCCAAAATAACCTGCCATTTCCAGTTTCTTAAAATATACTGTATACTAACAATTTGGCATTGTTTTCTGGATCCCATTTATATGATGAAAATCACCTCTCTGTTGAGTCAGGCTAATTGGATCCATATAAGATGGTCAGAGTAATTGCTTGTCCAGTAACGCTCCACTGAACCCCGTCATCAATGCATTGTCAAGTTGCTCACAGCATCAAACCACCTCTTAGCCTCTGATTGATTTTGCAGAGGACCGAGTCCCTTCCCTTATTACCCTATTACCCCCTTTTTCTATTCTGCATTGGATCTTTCTCTTATTCCTTGACACCTTGTGATGATTTTCGATTTCTTAAATGCTCCTTTCTTTTTGTATGTGTGTGTTCACTCATAATGAGCTAATAATAATAAATACATTTATTTTAAAGGCGCCTTTCAAAGCACCCAAGAACACCTTACAATTCCTAAAATAGTCTAAAGAAAGGTTTAACAACAGTATGGAGGGACAATAACAGGGAACAGTGTGTGTGTGTGTGTGTGTGTGTGTGTGTGTGTGTGTGTGTGTGTGTGTGTGTGTGTGTGTGTGTGTGTGTGTGTGTGTGTGTGTGTGTGTGTGTGTGTGTGTGTGTGTGTGTGTGTGTGTGTGTGTGTGTGTGTGTGTGTGTGTGTGTGTGTGTGTGACCCCCTAAAAACTTGGTCTGGGGCAGGGTTAATGAAATTATAATTTCATAAACATAAATCACACTTGTGCTCCTTTTATATCCATGCTCTGGGGCACCCTGTCTACTGTATGACCTCCATTTATTCTACCATGTACCAACAGTCTTACAAATATAGCGTTCATAAAAAAATGGCTTACTAAATGACTAAGAACCTTGAATGATTACATTTCCACTGTAAACTTTAAATGTGCAGGCACAAATCAAACAGCAGCTAGGGGGGCGATGCTTTTATAATAGATAGTTAATTGTATATATATATAATATGCTGTTATATTCACACGTTTATACAGCATATTGTATAAACGTGTGAATATAACAGCTTTACCCAGCATTGTTAGTAAATGTGTTGATAACTGTGAAAAACGTGTTTCCTGGCTCTGTTTCTGGTTGTAGGAAGCAGACAGGAAGTGGAAAGTAGAGCGGTATTGAGACGTGCTACCTCCTTGTCTTTTTTTCCATCTAAATGATGGTCGAAAGAACATGCTCTTCAAGGATAGAGCACTGACCCATGGTCCTGATGTGAGCTGGAATTACTTAATGAAATGTGTAGTGAATGGCAGCTGAAACTAATCCAGTAATTCTCTGTGTTCTCTCGCATGCTCTCACTCTGACAGAGGGTTGACAGGGCTTCAGTTTCCTGACAGGCCAATTAGACAGCAATTTGCATATCTTCCTCGCTCCATTTGCCTTGTTCATGTGAGCATAAAATAAGGTAATCTGACTTTTGGACATGTGGACGACACAAGGCACACAGACTAACTTAATCCATGACCCCTCCTCTTTTCTAACTTTCCTTGTACCTGACCTCTGTTGTTCCGTCACCTTTCCCTCATCCTGTATCTCCTGTTTATCCAAACCTGTTAACCTTTTCACCTTCCTCTCCTATCTCATCCATGTCATCATCCAAATTACAAAAACTAAACAGGAAGACAGTGCTCACCGAAGGAGGTTAATTAAAGATGTTAATGTCTTTTTTATCTTCCAAGAAACCTTTCAGTTTTAATTGTCCACTGTACGTAATAAAGCAAACTAACCAAGACATTTGCTAGAAGTTGATGATGATGGATGTGGTTAAAAAAACAGCAAATCTTTACCTTAGAAATATTTAATAAATTAATAAAACTCAGTCGAACGTATCTCAGTCACTTATATAACAAATCAATCGCCTTTTGTGGCCTGTGCCAATATTCTTATCCAGACATGGCAATATTTGTCAATGCACTGCACCCTTTTGTCTCACTTAAAATGGAGTACTGTCCATGTATTATTTCAATGTGTCTAATGTCGAAAGTTTGTAGGCTCACTATATTGGCGGATGCTGCTGCAGTTATGTAATAAAAGTGCATGTAGTAGGGTCATTTGAGTATTTTTGGCAAAACAGAAACACATACTGTAGCGCTTTGTTTTGTATATGTGGCTTAAAATGACTCATTACTTATTAGTTATTCCGTATTCTAAGTGCAGCAAATTAAGAGTCAGCTGTTTAATGGGCAAATTAATGTAAATTATTAATAGAACCCCTATGATACACACTAGAGGTGTGGCCTGATTTATTAAGTAAAAACATGACCTCGTAAAAACCATTAACAGTCTAAAGATACACCTTCAGTGAATTGCACAAAAAAACGTACTCTTTAGTTGAGTTTCACAAGAATTATTCGAGCACGTTTTTCATTATACCTCAAATCAGTTATTTTAAGGAAGTTTGGTTTAATTAATGAAAAAAAGTAATTAGTATTTAAGCCAAACTTGAATTAAATAAATGCAAATCGACTTCTTTAGGATTTGAATACAGTTTTTTTATCCCACTATACTGTATGAAACTGTTTAAATGATAAACTCTGACTCATATACGGGGTCAAAGACCAGATTTGAAAAATGTGGTTTGAATGTGATGGATGTCTTGCTGTTTTCAATCAAGGTGAAGGAGACAAACAGCCTTTTTTATTGAATGATGCTTCAGCCTGAGAGAAATTGACATTATACTGTGGGTGAGAGAGAGAGAGGTTAAATAGGGACGGACAAGTACAAAAGATACAAAGTGATTCAGCCTGTTTTTTATATTCTTTTATTATATTCTTTCTTACCATGTATTATTTAATAAAATGCATTAGTCTTCACATTTGTAAAAAGTTACCTATTTAATCTTCATTGTGCTACATGAACATAGTCTTGGTAATGAAACCCAAGTGAACTGGATAACACTCTTTTGTTTCTGGAAACACTACAATGAAATGTGACCTGAGCAATCTCTACCCCATGATGTTTCCATCGCAGCAACACGTCTCATCTACCTGCGATGTAATTAATGAATCGGGCTCCAGGCCAGACTCCGTCATAAGACGGTTACACATGCACCCGTGCCGCTTGTTGTTTTGGCTGCAGGACGTCTGGCAGGAGGGACACCCTGAGGGAGCAAAGGACAAACAAGTTTGAATTGATAGAAAATGTTTCAGTCAGCTGTGTTAAAAATGTAACCTGCGGATCTGCTTTATGTTATTACGGCAGTATGCAGTGTGACTCAATTAGAGTCTAGTAACTAGACTCTAGTTGATGCTGCCTTAAAAAAAATGGTTAAACATAGTGAAGAAAAGGTCATCAGTAATGGCAACTAACTGTGGTGGAGTACAGACCTAATACAAATAACTAATGTAATGTACTCTGCCTGGCTGCCATTGATGCATGATTGGAATACATCAGCAATTTTGCAGCTTTTCTTATCCTCCTTTTTCCTGTGTTCAAGTCATTCTTTTTGCTCGTCTCCACATCATTATCTTTTCCCCCTGCCTTCTTATTTGTGGTCTTTTTTTGTACTCTAATAAAAAGCATCTTACCTTCTCCAAAATGCTCCCAGGTTACTAACAGTCAACTTTTAGATTGCTGCTGTTCAATAAATTAGATTTCATCCTCATGGTCCAATCTCTTCCTAATGAAGTGCCCCAAACACACAAACACACACATTACCTTAAGGCTGAGTGTGTGCTGCTGGACATGGGTCTCCAGGGTCAATTATTGCAGTGTAATGATTGTAATTGGCTAATTTTCAGCCCATTACCCTATTTTATGTCTCATGCAGCGGGTTGTAATTTAGTGAAAGAGTGATGGCCGGCCTGGCTCTGGGTGATAGATGATAGTCGGCGCTAGCAAAGGGGAACTCCGTCATTAATAGTGTCTTGGAATGAGCTGTCATGTCGCCAGGCCCACACACAGGGACAGAGTGGAGGGCGAGGCAGGAGAGACTGCCCTTGACGCAAAAAGAAAGATTACAGATTGTGTTCATGCATACTGAAAGCATAATGAGGATTGTTCACGTGAATTGATTTATAAAGCTAGCCAGAATCAGAAGTTCATAATGATACATGTCTAAATCCATCAACACAAAGTCAAAAAACGTGAGTGTAGAGATCCTTATTTACAGATTTCTCTCTGATAGGGGTTAGGGTGCATTTCTTTCATTCTTTTTTCCTGCGATTATTTCTTTGCTCAGTAGATTTGGCTCACATTTGGCACAGCAATCCCAGTGCAGAGCTGGATCACCTCTAAAGTGGCCCCGCAGGATCTGACGGGAAGTGACAGCAAATACGATTTGTGTGCGTCTCCACCTGCCACTCCACTGCCTTCTTTTAGCTATCCGGGACAAAAGGGGAAGAGTGCTCACTTTTCCAGAAGTGCCAAACCGCGTAAAAGGCAATTTCAAACAAGTGACAGAGTAATGTTCGAGGCCAGCGAGGGCCATCAGTCAAGTGCTGAACAGAACTAAGTCAGAGTTCTCCTCTGCGCGTGCTGCAAGTGATCGCAGGTTGACTACTGTAGCAGGAAATTACTTTTCACAATACAGATATATTCTATAAAGGAGATTTCTGTCAAGTATTCTGAAAATGCTGGTACAGCGTCATTGTGATGCTGTACTACAGTATAGTTTGGAAAAGCTGATTGTCTACCATGAGTAGTACAATTTTTCCACTGTTAATGAATAGTAATGATATTAGCTCAAAGTACATTTCAATCAAAAGCCCTTTGAATGCTTTGCTTCCCAAAAGACAATAGATCAACAGTTATTCAAATGTAATAATTTGAGTAGAGAGGTTTATGGTCATTTTATTTAATAATGGGAGGAATAAATAAAGGTTTAGTTCAAGGCGGTCCTGTGCCGTATAGCCATAAAGCATGACGCACTGTGCTCTTCAGCACTGCAGCTGTGGAACCAATTTCCTGTATTATTTGTATTCTTTCACAGGTTTTAATCTGGTTTTACACCTCTGAGAATCTTGTTGTCTCTGCTAATTGCGAGAGAGAGTGTGAATAAAGGCAAATTGAAAAAAGAGGAGCAGGGGGAAAAGCAAATCTCTCATATCTACGGTATGTTCCCTTATACCTCCCATGGCACAAACGGATGAAGACCGTTAAATACCAAACCCTGCCTGCCCTTTTGGTGACCTTTTTGTGTAATTTAACTATCAAAAGTAGAGCTGTCGCTACGAGGGGAGTTTTTGTCAGGTGGCAGTCCATATGAGGCGGGCTTTATGGGGTGACAGGTCTCCATTCCCTCAATGGAAATAGTGAGCCTTGCTTCAGTCTTTGATGGTTATAATGGTCTCTGGCAGTCTACCAAATTTGAATTGTCTTTTTCATTTGACATGCAGTGTTTACTAAAAACATTTCAACTGATCAATGCTCAGTAAATGCACTTCTCCAAGATTCGTTTTTATTCCAAGATCATGATTTTCACTCGGGTGCTTTGTGCCTACAGTGTTTCTTTCACTAAATGCTTAAGGAAATACAGTGTTCTCACCTTACCTTGTAAATGATGTTGTCACATTAAACATCTGAGAGAAATGAGTTATGACAGCTTTACGTGTTGCAGGATTGTTTGTTTGTTTGTAGCCTTTATTTAACCAGGTGAAGCCCCTTGAGATCAAATGATCTCTTTTTCAAGGGTGACCTGCAGGACATTAGTTACACATGTAACATAAAAACAACAGAACAACAATAAGGATGACAAACAACATAATGTACAGGGTACAGTTTACAAACTCTATTTACAGAGACGGGTACCATGAGTATCAAACAGCATGTCACCCAGCTGAGTTTTAAAATGATGCAGGGGAACCAAAGTGCTCAGTTTTAAACATGTTTGCAGACTGTTCCAATTTAGTGGAGCTGCACAACTAAAAGCTTTCTTCCCTAAGACAGTCCTAGCACTTGGCACATTTAATAAAACAACATCATGAGATCTCAGGCAATATGTACTTTCAATTCGTCGAGAGATCAGAGAGCAGATATAAAAAGGTAGTTTACCCAACATGGCTTTGTAAATGAACATGTACCAATGACTGAGCCTCCGTACAGTTAGTGAAGGCAGACCTGCCTTGGCATACAGGGTACAGTGATGAGTAAGTGCTTTACAGTTAGTAACAAATCTCAGGGCACTGTGATAGGCGGCATCTAACTTTTCCAGGCAATGGGCAGGTGCATTCATATAGATCAAATCACCATAGTCCAGCACAGGTAAAAAGGTCACAGTGACTAGCCTTTTCCTGGCTTCAAATGAGAAACAGGACTTGTTTCTGAAAAAGAAACCTGGTCTAACCCTCAGCTTTTTAAGCAGGTTATTGACATGACGTTTAAAAGTAAGACAATCATCAAGCCAGATACCTAGGTATTTATAACTGGTAACCACTTCAAGTACTTGTCCTTGCATAGTAACAATATCCAAAACAGGCTCTGGTGTCTTTTTAGCTTTTGAAAATAGCATTACCTTGGTTTTATCAACATTTAAAATAAGCTTAAGTTCAGCAAGCTGAGTCTGAATAATGTTAAAAACAGCCTGTAATTTAACACCAGCCTCCTTAATGGAGGGACCTGCACAATACATTTTTATGCTGATGATACCGTGTCATCAGCATAAAAATGTAAAGTAGCTTCATCCACATTTTCACCTAAACTGTTGATATATATGGAGAATAAAAGTGGACCTAAAACAGAACCTTGAGGAACACCATTAGCAATGTTTAACCACTCAGAAGACAGCCCATCAAAGTGAACACATTAGGACCTTTCAGAGAGGTAGTTCACAAACCACTGCATGGCTGGATATGCCGATACTGAGTAGCCTCTGCTTTAAGATGCGATGATCGACGGTATCAAACGCTTTGGAAAGGTCAATAAATAGAGCTGCACAACTCTGCTTATTGTCTAAAATACTCGTAATGTCATTCACCACTTTCATTGTGGCAGTGATGGTGCTATGTTGCTTTCTGAAGCCTGACTGATGTTTAGACGGGATATCATTTTTACATAAAAACTCCTTTACCTGTTCACTCACTAGGCGTTCGAGCACCTTCGCCAGAACTGACAATTTAGAGATTGGCCTATAGTTATTTAAAATAGTTGCCTCCCCTCCTTTTAGTAAAGGCAAGACTTAAGCTGACTTCCATACTTTTGGAATTGCATTTGTGCTGAGGGAGAGGTTAAAAAGAGTAGTAAGAGGAAGAGCAATAAAATCTGCAGCTATCTTTAAAAAGAAAGGTTCTACGTTGTCCGGGCCAGCCGGTTTCTTAGGATCTAGCTTAGATAAGGCTTCATGAACAACATTGACAGTAAAAGGAGTAAAACTGAAAGGGTTTTCCAGACCACATTGTTCAGAGTCACGGATTGGGGTGTTCACAGAAGCAGAGTTAGTCACAGAATCAAAAAAAGAACCGCAGGACACAAAATGCTCATTAAAGCAATTTAACATAGTGGCCCTGTCCGATATAGTGCCAGATGCTGTGGTAAGGCACGGAGGTAGCTCATTACGGATCTCACCGGTGGATATCGATTTTATTGCTTTCCAAAATTTCCTAGGATTATTTAGGTTTTCTGTGGTAACTGACAAATAGTACTTCGACTTTGCACTTTTGACATTTGAAGTGAAGCTATTCCTTAGCTGCCTAAAACGCAGCCACTCTACTTCTGAGCCTGATTGCCTAGCCTTTGCCCAGGCCTTGTTTCTCTCATGAAGGAGACTAGACAGCTCAGCAGAAAACCAAGGATTGTCTCGTCCCTTTACTCTAAATGTACGCAGGGGTGCATGTCTATCAATGATCTCCATAAAACCAAGATAAAAATAAGACCATGCGGTTTCCACATCAGCACACAGTTCGATTTTACCCCAATCAAAATCAAACAGATCATGCACAAAACCCTGCTCAACAAAATGTTTTTTGTCTCTCTTAATGATAAGGCGAGGTTTAACCTTTTGGACCTTAGTGTCCCTAATTGTGGCTACAACACAGTGATCGCTCAGATCATTTGCAAATACTCCCACAGATGAATATTTATGGGGAACATTAGTTAAAATGAGATCAATTAGGGAGGATTTATTAGGGGACTTAATATTTGGGCGAGTAGGACTGTCAACAATCTGAGTAACATTCAAAGAGATACAAAGGTTTTTAAAATCCTCTGACACTGCAGTTAACCAGTCCCAGTTAAAATCTCCAAGTAGCACTATTTCCTTGTAGTCTAGTTGTGATAAAAGATTTGCTAGTGAAGACAAGGAGTCTTTGACAGCTGAGGGGGGTCTGTAACAACTCACTACCATGACCTGTTGACCCTTTGCCACTTCTATATTTATGGCTAAAAATTCAAATTGCTTACTGATCGATTTGGAAACTAATGTGGTTACACTGAACTTATTCTTAACATAAATGGCAACGCCACCACCTTTATTAGGCCGGTCGGTACGATACACATTAAAACCATTTAAGGCAATGTCAGAGGCCAAAATAGATTTGTTTAGCCATGTTTCTGATAAGACAATGACGTCAGCGTCAGTCGATTTTGCCCAGATACGGACAAAATCTAGTTTACCTAACAGACTGCGCACATTCAAGTGGATGAAACCCAACCCAGACCTAGCTTTAAAATCAGCAGGAGTAGCGATCTGACTACTACTACTGGGCGGACCAGGGTTAGGTTGTACATTTCCTGACAGTAATAACAACAACAAAACCAGGCATCTTTTCCTCTTAAACGACACAAATACATTGTCATCTAATTTAGAAACACCGGAAAAGTCTGCGAGAGTGTGATTAGAGCTTAAGAAGCAGTCCTGAAGAACCATCATCGCAGGAAAATAAAAAAGACAAACATATTTTGTCGAGCAGATTGACTGTGACAAGGCAACCGGTAATTGTTTGAGCAACACATCCGAACCTTTGCAGGGGATGCCCACTGCGGGTGGCAGAACAGACCTGAATCCAGTAGTCTTCTCAGAATGACTAGAGATCTTCTCATAGTCCAAAACAGTTAACAGGCACAGCAGAATCCCGATATGGGCCATTTTCCCAGACCAGCACACAGTATCCGCGATGTTCCTGGAGCAAAATCAGCACAACAGCAAAGGACAGGCGAAAACAGCAGCGTGGAAGTGCTCCGGTCCCTCCGTGGTATCCCCGGGGTGAAAGCAGGCCTCTGCAACAGCAGAACCAGGACAGGTGGAAAGCAGGCCCCAGCGGTGGTGAAATCCTCCTCCGCACAGCAGCACACGCCCGGTGGAAGCAGGCCAAGCCCGAAGCGTGGATCCACTCCGTCTCTCCGCGACGACTCCGGGGTAAAAAACCTCTCCAGTACAGCCGTATTCTACAGGTGGGAGCAGGCCTCCGTAGATCGCAGATCGCAGGCAGCAAACTGGTGGAGCCGCTCCGTCTCTTCGCGACGAGCAGGCCTCCGTAAATCGCAGATCGCATGCAGCAACAGGTGGAGCCGCTCCGTCTCTTTGCGACGTCTCCGGAGGAAAAACACCTCAGTACAGCCGCACTCGACAGGTGGGAGTAGGCCTTCACAGTTCGCAGACAACTAAAACTACTACTTGTATAAGCAGGGATGGCTAAAAGTTTGTAAGCAGGAGAGCTAGATGCTGCTAGATGCTGCTAGATGCTAACAGATGCCAGATGCTAACAGGTAAGTGCGAGCCTGTAGAAATTGCGACTGCCTCCAATGACACTGAGTTCATGTTTGATTGAAAGTCATTGGTATGCACACAAACTCATATTGTCTAGTTCCATGGTAGAAAATCTGTTTAAATGATTGGAATTACCTCTAAAAACAAAATGACATCTTCACATTATCCCTTAGCTGAAGAGCTGACAGATGATTAAACATGACAGTGATGCTCGCATGAGCTATTGCCTGCCGTCTGTTATGACAAACATAACTAACATGCAGAGATCAATGAAAGATGACAGATTAGGTTATCTTAACCTCCACAGCATATCAAAACCACACTGCTCATTACCTCACGGCAACATGTTGTCTCTGAATGTACCTGATGAATGCTGCATGTGGTCTCACCCCACAGCCCACACCCCTGCTCACCCACCTGACTGATGGTTCAGCTATGTCATTTTAATAAGCATGCATTAACATTCAAAAGGCCTCCTGGGGTTCTCAAATGCCACCAGATCTCATTGATGTTGTGTTTGCTTTAACCTATGATGTAGTTAAAAATGAGATAATGTAAAAATTATTGTGTAGCTAAGTATTCATTAGAAATGGAGCAAAAATAAGGATAGAGAGAGAGGGGGGGGTAGAAAAGAGTGTCGTTTATTTTTCTTCTGGGTGCTGAATAGACAGCACCCAGCTCTTTTCAATTTCTTAGAAAGAAATGTTTAAGTTGATATTTTTTCAACTACATTGTCATTTTGTAGAATGTCATTTGTGGTGATGTTGGATTACACAGAGATATGTTTCTATTCTGCGTTCATGACGATATAGTAGGACTTATTGGAGGACTGTGGACCAAATCATTTTAGCTAGTTGTTAATTAATGCATCAATTGCTTAGTTTTTTCGACAGAGATGTGCTCATAAAGCAGTTGGAAATGAGTCATTCAGTATGACAAATATTACTAAGAACCAATAAATTAAAGGAAATCTTAACCGTTTACATTTAAAACGACAAATTAATCAACTTATCGACTAAAAGTAGACTGCCTGCTTTCTATCACTAGATACCATAAATAGGCATACTGTTCTTTTATTATTTTTTACCTGAGCTTTGTGTCAACATGCAATAGTAACAGGGGGACAATGTCAAGAGATGATATCCATCAAAAAAACATTATTATTAATAACAGAATACTATGTCAATATGGTTGGACGTTACTAGCCACACAGCTAACGCCTATCAGCCAATGTGTGTGTGTGTGTGTGTGTGTGTGTGTGTGTGTGTGTGTGTGTGTGTGTGTGTGTGTGTGTGTGTGTGTGTGGGTGTGTGTGTGTGTGTGTGTGTGTGTGTGTGTGTGTGTGTGTGTGTGTGGTGTGTGTGTGTGTGTGTGTGTGTGTGTGTGTGTGTGTGTGTGTGTGTGTGTGTGTGGGTGTGTGTGTGTGTGTGTGTGTGTGTGTGTGTGTGTGTGTGTGTGTGTGTGTGTGTGTGTGTGTGTGTGTGTGTGTGTGTGTGTGTTGTGTGTGTGTGTGTGTGTGTGTGTTGTGTGTGACTAACCAGTGGACCGTAGCCTTCTCTTCTCAGTGAGCTGCTGAGCTGACAGAGGTCATATTCAGAGACTCTGTGACATTTACAGCTCAGAGGCTTTTGGAGACTCCCTGCTGTACCTGGCAGTTTGTGATTATCTCAGAACCAATCATGCCAGGCTGCAGTCAAACACACGGGTGTCTAAAATGAGAGAAGAAGAGAATCACAATGATATAAATGTTGCTTAGAGGAGGAGAAGGGAAGGGGTTTTCAGCTGAAAAGATAATGGGAAGATGATGTTAGGTATGACATGGTCTAGGAGAGCAGAACATGGTCAAAGTGAGGTTGGGTTAATGAGATGCATAGCTATTTCCTGTCTCCTGTGAAATAAAAAAAACATAATTCCAAATGTTGCTGCAGGCAACAAGCAAGACCTGAAACAGACACATTCTTGGTGTTGTTACTTCTCTGCGTCTGTGACAGCAGAGCCTGGACGCATAATGTCTGTTGGTCTGTACATGTCTGCCCATGCCAATCTCATCAACATGTTCTCTATAAGCCGCTTTCACACCGCAGGACTTGCCGTACTTTAGTGCCGGCACTAAAGTACCACGGCACTGAATCCGCCAGGGGGCTAGTGCCAATCGCATTCACACCGCAGTACTTTCCCTGAGGCAAGATTACGCTGACGTCACTTCGTCTTCTTCTTCTTTGGGTTTACTGGCAGGCCGCAGAACCACTTCACGGCGAGTACAAAAAAAAACGAGAGAAGAAGAACTACACGGGGGAGGGGGTATAAAGCCTACCCGCTGTATGAGGCGTTTGTTTACTTTCCGACCTCAGACATGATGGAGTTCATAAGGGTAATAAGGGTAATTTACAAATAAAATACCCCATTATAACAATGGACTTTATCTTTATGTATTTATTATATATTACCCCCTCAGGCTGATTTTGGAAAAGGACATTAACCCTTGTTTGGTGATTTTCCCTTATTTATCTAAAACAAATGACATGATAAATTACTTGTGTTTATGTGTGTAAGACTTGTGTTTCTGCCCCTGCCATTGCTGCACAAGGTTGCAACATTGTAGATAAATTCAACCACCAACACCTGTCTGCTCTCACATTCTTCTATTCTGCAAATTTGGGGTGGGACCTTTATACAGTCTATGGGTGGGACACAATAAATAAAGCTTTGCCAGTTTGTTTGTTTTATTGCACAGTCAAGACATAACAATAACGGCATCACGCTGTTCCAGGTGTGTCGTATGCATGTAAATTGAAGTTAAATAAAAGTGTGAAATGTAAAATAAAGTGTAAGTAGTTTCAAAACAATGTAACAGTGGCAATATATATAGCAGCAGACACACCTTAGTGCAAGTTAGGTGTCAGTATTAAAAAACAGTGGCAATATATATATATTAGTGCTGTCAAAATTATCGCGTTAACGGCGGTAATTCATTTTTTGAATTAATTGCGTTAAAATATTTAACGCATTTAACGCATGTGCAGAATGGCCCGCCCCATACGTGCCACCAGTGGCAGCGCCAGGGTATGGCTGATTGATTGATTGATTGGAAAGTTTATTAACAGCTTGTATATTGGGTACAGTACAGCTCAAAACATACAATTGTTAAGGGGATGCAGACCAGAGAAAGACTTTTGTCTTGTTTACATCAGGGTCCCCCATTTCCAATTCATCATATCAATTAAGACATATAAGACATGGCTTGGGTAGGCTACACCCATACCAAGAAATGGCTTAGCCCCACCATGAAAAATTATGTTAAAGTAAGCAAAATAAAGTCTGCCAACTCGCGCGGAGTAAATTGCACAGACAGCAGTTAGTAAGATTGATTTCAGTAGCCACGGTTTTGAAAACTTTTGTCACGTAGTCTTAGTCGTAGATCGTCTTCTCAATAGAACATCTTTGATAACGGCGTGGTGTTGTTGCAGGAAGTCCCGACGGAGAATACTTTTGCTGTAGTACAGGGGTGCACATAACTATAGGTTACTTACGTAACCCCAGTTCTCAGAGTAACATGAAGTGAGATGTCTCACTATGGGATGCGCCTCATCGCGGAGCAAACAGAAGCATCAATCTCATTACGCCAATCCTGATTGGCTGGTGATCTTGACATCAGCGTCAGGGAATTCACCCCCTATAAGTAGCTTGCGCCACGACGCATGCATCATTCAAAATAAGCACCTCTTCTCGCTTCACCATAGCAAGGAGGGCCGTCTGGTGAGGACATCTCACTCTCATGTTACTCTGAGAACTGGGGTTACGTAAGTAACCTATAGTTCTCATTCATAACACTCCGTTCGATGTCTCACTATGGGAAATTGTAGCTCCCGTATTGTCAGACGAGCTTATCTCGAAAATCACCAAACCAACCAGAACTTAACAGGTTCTGACTCAACCAGGTGCCCAGCACTGCTTGAGTCACACTGGGAGCAGAACGTCCAGCCTGTTAAGAGGCGGACAAAAGTGAGCGGCGAGGACCAGCTCGCCGCTGCACCAATGTCTTGGATGGGAGACATCCTGGACAGAGCCCAGGATGCAGCCAGACCCTGAGTCGAAAGAGCTCGCGGACCCGAGGGTGCCTGCGAACTCTGACTCATATGGGCCCCAAAGCAATTGCTTCCACAAACCAGTGGGAGAGCCATTGCTTAGTAACAGGCTTGCCCTTATAAGGGTTAGCCCAGGACACAAGGGGTTGGTCATTATGACGAAGCACCCTTGATCTGTCCCTGTACGTGCGTAAAGCACGGGCTGGACACGGCAAATCCGGCCGCTGTTCCCCGGAGGAATACAGTGGCGGGGAGGATGCCTCAATGTCAAATGTGGTACCTGAACCAACCGCCTTAAGATAAAGGTAGGGTTGGGCTTCAACCACACTCTGTTTGCCCTGGGGCAAACTGAGTGCATGAAGACTGTACAGATAGCGCATGAGTGCCACTGGCTCGCTTGGCAGCTGCCAGGGTCAGCTTCATGTCACACTGTATTCAGATTGTACCAATCACGGGCCAGGCCCATAGAGCCAAGCGCTCTGGGTGTGGGTGAAAGATCGCCCCCCCCGCTTGGGACAGTATGTCCCTGCGTAGTGGGAGCTGCCATGGCTGCCCGCACAGCAGCTGATATATCTCCGCTGGCCAGTACATAGCTGGCCAGTGCGGAGCTATCAGGATAAGTGTGTGGCGTTGCTCTCTCACTCTGGCCAGAGTTGGGCGTATCAGAGCCAGGGGTGGGAACGCGTACAGAAGGCCCGGGGGCCAATCGTGCGCGAGTGCATCCACGCCTAACGGTGCATTTAGATCGCGCATCGAAAAGAACAGCTGACACTGAGCGTTGTCTTTCGATGCGAACAGATCCACCGCGGCTCTGCCGTAACGCACCCACAGCTGGCTCACAATCCTTGGATGTAGAGTCCAGTCTGCATAAAGTGGTATACCTCTGGACAGTAGATCTGCCCCGAGGTTCATCACTCCCGGTATGTGCGTCGCTCTCAGAGAGAGGAGACGTCTACCGCTCCATAGGATCAGTTTGCGCGCCAGTGTGTGTAACTGGAGAGAACGCAAACCCCCTTGGCGGTTAATATACGATATTGTGGTCGTATTGTCTGTCCTCACGAGGACGTGATGTCCCCTGAGGAAAGGCAGAAAGCGTTTTAGGGTGAGAAACACCGCTAAAAGCTCCAGGTAATTTATGTGCGCCCGCTGGAGGTCTCTGCTCCAGAGACCCCTCACCGGGCGACCTTCATAAATACCTCCCCAACCTGTCAGACATGCGTCCGTGGTGACCACTTTCCGTGAAAGGACAGCACCCATAGGCACACCTCATACTAGAAAAGTCGGGTGCAGCCAGTGGCGCAGTGCCATTACGCATTTCACAGTAACCATAACTCTCCGCGCGCCATGTGTAAGCGTCCCAGTCGTACGACCAGGATGGCTGACGCCATGAGCCCCAGCAATCGCAGGCATGATCTGAAGAGAACATGTTTGCGCAGCTGGAACAGAGCGAGACAAGCTCTGAAAGCTTTCACTCTTTCCGCTGACAAGTGAGCTGAAAAGGGCACCGAGTTCAGGCGTAAACCCAGGAAGAGTATAGTCTGCGCGGGGCACAACATGCTCTTCTCTGTGTTTATTATGAAACCCAGGTTGAGCAGGTGCAATGCCCGCACGAGCCGGGGTTGTCGATAGCCTCCTGGGCGTGTTCCAGCCCGAGGCAGGACGAGCAGACCTGGTGTGAGTCTGTGCCTGCTATCTTCAACCCGCAGCCGCATGACCGAGCCTCCGAGTCCCTGACTCCTCTGGTGTGAGGGGGAGAGGCGTCCATCTTGTTCGCCTCGTGGCGTGGAGAGGACCCGCTCGTAACAGGTACGTCGTTGAGAGAAAAAGTGTTACCAACCCGTCCTTAATCCGGAGAAAAAGGGACGGTGTGGTTCCTTTGTTCTCAAAGAATATTGACTGGTGTGTCAATATACTTCTAATCCTTTTCTCCTCCGTGAGAGAGAAAAAGAAAAGCGTCCTCGCTACCGTGGTGTCGGTAGTAAGGGGAAGCTAGCTAGCAACAGGTGCGTAGCTAGCTTGAGAAAAATCAAAACCTTACCTTACTTTCCGGGGAAAGAAACGGCGAGGTCGATTTTAATACTAACTGGCGTTAGTATTACCGTCTTCTTGCGAAGCAGAAGGAGTAGCCGGCGAGCGCCCGTCGACCGAAATGGTTATATTTGGGTTCAGTCTGTGGACCGTTAAGCTTGTCCAGCTACTATAGAGATGTGCTCTGAAGCGAGAAGAGGTGTTTGAATGATGCATGCGTCGTGGCGCAAGCTACTTATAGGGGGTGAATTCCCTGACGCTGACGTCAAGATCACCAGCCAATCAGGATTGGCGTAATGAGATTGATGCTTCTGTTTGCTCCGCGATGAGGCGCATCCCATAGTGAGACATCGAACGGAGTGTTATGAATGAGAACTGGTACGCAGGTTATGTGCGTAATCTGAAATGCGTACCGTCACTTGTGTCACAAAGCGCATTTGCGTACCGACGTACTTGTGAAGCTTTTCCAGAAAGCGGTTAGATCACCAGACGACAGAGTCGGCCTCCGTGTGTGCACAGACAGGGCTGCTGTTAACGTCGGTCTGTACAGCGGAATTGTGCCAAAACTACGCCAACCGGCTGCGGAGGGAGACTGCCCCCCCCCCCCTTCATTGGAGAACTGCGCTAAAACAGCTGATCACAACGTTCACACTCTGTGGTCACGAAGTACTCCACTAGCCGCCCCCCCCTCTGTCGACTTTCCTGAAGTACTCCCCCGTTGATAGAAATCAACACGTAATGAATTAAGACCCCACGGTTTGATGATTGATAGGTGTGTGGGTTGTCTTTCATTTTGACACGCAGAAAAATGTTATAATAAACATAGATACTGTATGTTAAATGGATATATCCGCCTTCTTTCATTTATCTTTCCATTCCCACAACATTATACATAAATAAATGGCATATTTTGGACATAGTTCGAATGGTGATTAATCATGATTAATTAATTTTTAAGCTGTGATTAATCTGATTAAAAATTGTAATCGTTTGACAGCCCTAATATATATATAATAACAATAGAAAATCGTTACCACTCTTATTATTGTGGTCTTTAATTTTTTTATAGTCCTGCCTGAGTTTCTTTATTTTTACCCGGCATCCGTGTGCACTGTGCACGATTCCCAGCTCAAGTCACTTTTGCGAACATCGCTCAAAACATTTGGAGTTGGGAACTGCTTCCCGTAGAAGCTGCAGCATCCCGTCCTCAGAGTAAATGGCCAGAAGCGCCGACACTTCCTCATCATTCCACCGCTCCGGTGTTGTAGTACGTGTGGTCATAACTGCTTTAAAGTACAAAAAAACTACTCGCTCAGGTGTGGATGTGGTTTTGTAGCGAGGAAAAAAGTGGCTGCCTAACAAAAAAAATTCAGAGTCTAACGGGGCGTGGTTTGCAATTCTCCCAGCCAATAGAAATAGAATAGAAATTGGCACTTCAAAATGGCCAAAAGAGTTCCCGGCACTGAGTAGTCCCGGCGGTGTGAACGCGACATTATTGGTACTAACGGAACTAAAGAACCAAAGTACCAGGGAAAGTCCTGCGGTGTAAATGCGGCTAACATCCTGAGGGAATTTCTTCATATTTGCCACGAATGTGGATGAACTTATTAGAAATTGGTGTTGCAATGTCACTGTGACATTTAAAAAATAAAACATTACGACTTTTGTCATCCCTGGACTGTTCCTTTAGTGTTACCAGGTCACTGTTTCCAGGAAAATATTAGTTACAATAATTAATTCATATTAGTTTAAACATGCAGGATTTTTGGATAATGACTTTTCAGACTTTTGTGACCCTTTATTGCCACCATTAGCTACTCTTTTTACATGTATGTCCCAGGATGAATTATTATAACTGTTATAAGCCACAGTACATTTTAGCATGGTAGCATTCTATCCTCATGACTAATACACGCTATTAGTATAGTTCCTTTTCTCAGACGTACACTACAAATACATTACTACAAAACGTTTCCAGCAGCTCCATGTGTCTCTCTTTCTTCTTTTGTGTATGCATTTTAATACATACGCATGTGTCTGTGAGAGCAACTGCACACACCTACTTCCCCGAACAGTACAATTCCCCTTCCTCAAGGAGCTATCTCACTGTCAAGTGGTGACCCTCGGGGAGCAGCAAATTGTCAGCTGCTGTGAACAGCAGGAGATTGAGGAACAGAGGAGGGGGGAGGAAGGTGAGAAAGAGAGTTAAAACAATAGTGGGTGAGGCGTGTCCGGGGTGAGGGAGAGCAAGGTTGAGCGGTGGTGATGTTGAGAGCTGAACAATGGCTAACCCCGAAATCTGCTACAGAGGAAGGGAGAAGAAACATTGAGAGGTGAGGGAGTGGAGTGGAAGAGAACGACTGAAGAGGTTGGTGGTGTGATATTTAAACCTGCATTAGTTATCTCACACATCTCTCTGTATATCCTTCCTCATCCTTTATCTCCCTGCAGCTTCTCCTCTCCTCTCAATCACTTTTTAATTCACTCCTCTGTATCCCTTTTGACCTCTTCAGTACTACATGTCAGTGGTATTCCCCAGAGTGCTCATATCTCTGTTGGTATTTTTACATTTGGGGCTGGTTTATTATCCCTTTTGTACTCGCACAGGCTGTTATTTTTATTGTTTAATTTTGGTAAATTGATAAACTCTGCTTAATTTGTGGGTCAACGTTTGATGCACTACCCCCAAACAAAACATGCTCAATTTCCTGTAAAAGTGATTAACAGCATCCTCATATATATTTGTTTTGTTTACTACAAACTTTCACTGGATATAATATGGGATTAAGCGCCCAGCCTAAATGCTACATTGTAACTCAAACCCATGATTTCTCAGACAGAAGTAGCCTCTCCTAAACGAATCGTTGTTGTGTCTGACTTCGGCACTCAACTATTTCTTATTGGTTTGAAACACTTCATCCAAAAACACTGTTGAGAGCTCTCATCCTCCCTTTAGCATTGAAGTGGCAGAACTACATATTCACGCCGTTCAATTAACAGGCAACAATGACAGCCGCAGTTCATCCGATGCATTTCAATCCCACAACTTCAGATGCTGCAAACAACACTAATTGCATAGCAAACCACCAAAGCCTTCAGCAGAATAAGTGTATTGTGTACGATATTGAATTCCCCTCTTTTTTTACATTGTGTTGTCCAGGGTCTTGAGTGAATAGAAAACCTGGAAAGTGTGTGTTAGTGCATGTGCTTCCCGTCTGTGTGAGCTGTTGATTTGTCACCCTGAGGTCAAGTGGATAGTGCGACAATCTCCCAAATGCAATTAGGAAGTGGCCGGCTATCTGAAGGAGCCCAGTGAGACTGTGATTAATTGCCCCTTCATGTCTCTCTTTAACTGACTGTGAGCCTGCTGTGACTGCGCTGGTCAACAAATGCACGTGCACACACACACACACACACACACACACACACACACACACACACACACACACACACACACACACACACACACACACACACACACACACACACCACACACACACACACACACACACACACACACACACACACACACACACTGCGTTGTGAATACAGCAACACTTTTCACTCTGGAGTCTTCTGGAGGGGGAGGAGGTGGGAATGTAGATGCTGGTGTTTTTGACGGCATTTAGTCACGGAGAAATTCAGGAGTTATTTCCTGTTGCAGCTCAAATCTGAGGAATTATTTGAATGCTGGCTATACTGTAGGATGTACTTTATATTGTGTGTAGGTGTACAGTATGTGTTAAGAGGTGCTTTGAATCAATACCATATGGATTGTGTTGGTGCTTTTGTTTGTGGGAGACTATGTGGGTGCATACTGTATGCAGAACTTTACACAGGTTATGTTATGTACTATAGACATATGGATATTTTCTAATTATTTTCAAGATGTCATAAGAAATAACTTTGCATCTTGCAATGTCCATCTTCTTTTCTCAAGTTACTTTAGTGTGAAAGTAGTTGAGGAAAACTTTGAGAGTAGATTTAAAAAGACACATGTCATCAAGTGACAAATCTGCAGAAGCATTACTGACATTGACAACTTATCCTCCAGTGACATGCCCAACGCTCTGTGTCCTCATCAACCTTGAGACAGAGAAAATCCTATTAAAGCAAATAGGAGACGGCTTAGTTAAAGGCCATGAACTCTCATGTGTTTTCAACCCCCTCCTCCTCTTCCAACTTCAATCACAAATACAGAAATTCAAAAGTAGAGGAAGAACCTTTTTCAGCCAATCTAATTAATTATTTTTAACATTTTTAAATGACTCTAGGTTAAGAACCAATTTATCATAGATTCTTACCACACTTTTTGTGCATATACACTTTCACCTTAAAACTGAAAGTCATATATAATACTTCAGTTTTGGTTATACTTTTGAATTATTACTATTCAAATACAAAACAGAAATCACATATCACACTCAATGCATTAGTTAGTTCATCAGCATACAATCTGACATATTTGCCGACAAAACCATCAAACTAGGATAAAAGAATTAGGATATATTCGTAGATGTAAAATTGGAAAAGGGAAAGATGATCATATGTCTGATTGTGAAGAATTAAATTGGGAAGAATTACCAGAGACCCGACGTTTCGCCATAAAAAAACAAAAGTTAACATCCATTCCGAGGATCTTTATCAAAATTGTAAAAGAATAAATCTAAAATGTATGTAGTCTGACACCTAAGACAATAAGCTAAAAGAAGAAGCGTTGCATACGTCACCTTGGGCTAAAAGATTTAAAAAGATTTCAAGATCTTTGAAAAATGTAATCAGTCTAACACATTAAAGTGTATTAATGGCAACTTTGCACATGGTCTGCTGGATCAAAATCTGTACACAGCTTTATCCCACCACTGATCTGTAACATCTCGCCAGGTCCTGCTTCTAAGCTTTTCTACTTTTGGCACCAGAATGACTTTTCAAATCCACGAGTTATATCTTGGATATGAGTGATGTCCAATACAACTTTTCGTGTCATAGGGTCATCCTTCTTCTGTTTAGTCGGGAGAGAAGGATAGCATTAAAAAGAGCGTGTATGACACAAGCTAATTAAAATGATAATTCTAAAAAAGCTTCAAAAAGTGCCATCTTTGTGGATGTCTCTTAAAGCTCAGAAAGCTGAGCTGTGGGAAATAGGTGCAGGCAATAAAATGGAGGCTAAACTTAAAATGATGTCTAAATTGAAACCAAGCCCTGCGGGTAGACAGCACCTCGGGGCTGTGAAAGGAAGGATTGACTGCTATGGAGAAAGTGAAGAGAGCCTTTGGGGAAGATGAGGAACATGATGGAGTCTCCAACCGACCACATAGTCATTTTATAAATATATGTTGACCAAAATAACTGAATATTAGGTAAGACATTTCCGCCATTTATGTTTTTTTAAATGTTTGCAATAATGATGACCTCACCATGGTTGCTTTCCCACCCTTAACACAACTGGTAAGGATTTGGTCAATATATTTGATAAAAAGGCTGGGGCTAAAACATATACATCACCTCAAACAAACTAGAAATGTAAGTATGTAATTCATTTTTACAGCATTATTATAATGATAGAGGCAAGAAATCAGCCATGACCTATATGAAAACTTGCTAAATAGAGAAAAGCTAAAGTACATGATCACTGGATAAATACTTTTGTCCTGTGCCTTTTAGAGTAAGATGATAATAGAATACTAATAAATGTAATATAATATACAAAAATGTGTTATTATATTATGCACTTTAGATACACATTGTTTTCAACAGGAGAAAGGGATGATTATTTGATTTCAGTTAGATTTAATTAGGTTCAACATAAAGCAACCCAATACCATAACCCTGTACTTAATTCTACGTGTGTGATTAAGGCTTGTGTTGTGTTGTTGGATATAGAGATTTGTTTTTAATATTCTGTCTCAGGTATGTATGTAAAGTTTGCATTTACTTGGATTAGACCAGGGGTGTCAAACTCAAATACACAGTGGGCCAAAATAAAAAAGTCGGTACTAGTCGAGGGCCGGACTGGTTCAATATGGCATCTCGTCTTGGGTGCAAGTTCATCAATGTTTGGGGTCAGGCTCTGAGCTGAGGAAATCCTCAGGATGGAGTGAAGGTGTGCGTGCAATATACCGGCGGGCCAGATCTAATAGTAATTCAAAATTACCCTGCGGGCCGCAATTAAATCCACCAAGGGCCTGATTTGGCCCCCGGGCCTTGAGTTTGACACATGTGGATTCGACTGTACAGGTACCTTATAGAACTGTTTACTCTGTGTTCTTTGAACTGCAGGAGCCCAAACATAATGTTCATTAAATCACAGTTTGTGGCGTGAGTTTGTCAACATATGGGCTGGACGAAGTTTTGAAGCTGTGAGAAGTTCTAAGAAGTTCTACAGTGTAAATTGTCTTTCTTCCGGGCGACAGCTGGAGTGATTGAAGCTCTGGAGCCGGAGCAGACTTATAACACGTCCCCTTGTTTGCTCAGTCAGACACAGCCATGTGCTCCATATGCCGCGGGAATCTTTAGAGTAAAGGTGCGTTCGGTGGAAATCTCTTATGTCTACAATGAAACGCCCCAACCTCACCAAGGATCTGGTGACATTTTAGACCGCACATCTTTGAATATATTTTTAAGTTATTTAAACAAAAACTGTGAAGGCTCGTTGAAAATAATATTTTCGTAATACTACTGGAAAGAAGAGAATGTTGCATAAAGAGTTGTACATTTTTACTTCTAGTAGCCTATAGACAAACCGAGCAAAGCTGCACTACTGCATCCCTTTACCCTCAGAATAATTCTCATTTCTATTTACAGTATGTGTTATTTGTGCACAGAATGTACAGTACAGTACTGTACGTGTGTGTGAACACATGCTGTATTGTGTGCATGTGTTGCACGTGTAGTTACAGTAGGGTGTATCTGTCGGTCAGATGAAGTGTAATCCGGTGATAATTAAACTAGAGCAGGGGTGAGCGGGGGTTTACAACGGAAGGCACGAGAGTGAAAGAATCGGGGCTTAAACCGCCTGATACTCTGCTCAGGACTTTAATCAAGGTCTTGCAGCTCCCTACACATACACACACACACACAGTGAAATCTTGAAATTGAAGCTTTTATGTCTGTCTAATGCTCCACACAGAGACAGACAAACGGGCACAGACACAACAGATGGAGTCACGACAGCATTTGATTAAGACGAGGAATTAACATGATTGAATTTACTCCCTCTCTGTCGAGGCTTCACTGAGAAAGAGGGCTCACCGGAGGCTTTCAGTACTTTGGAAGTGACTCCTTAAATGTTGCAGTGCAGGTCACAGATTCAAAATCACGACGCAAGGTGCATGACATTAAGGATTTAATGTGGGCCATCTAAGCTAATTTACAGATGGCCCTGAGCCCAATAGAGATTGCCCTGAAAAATGCGTGCGGACGAAATGACGCACGAAGGGTTTGGGGGGCCTCCCCCTAGAACAGGGGTGCCCAACCTTTTTTGAACCGAGAGCTACTTTTAAAGTTGCCAGTCTGCCGAGATCTACCAGGCCAAATAGAGAGGCGTAGCCATTACTGACAGCCTACTACCAGGTAAATACACACTTCTACTTGTATAAAACTGACCTTTGTACAATTAATACTTCATAAAATACTGCAGATCCTTTATCTTACCTTGGCTCTTTCTAATCTACACACATACAAGTATTTAACTGAAGTTACACAACAGTGTTGTTGATACAGAGTTGGAGTTTATTCACACGTCACTACAGTGGGTAATGTTTTCAAGAAACATTGAACAGTGCTGCCACATATGACACAGGAACAAAAGAAAAGACTCTGAACCCTTTCTTTGCCATTATATAAAAATAGTGTTGCTACAAAAGTATAAATGAGGCTTACTATTAAGACAACTCAGATCTGAAGCTACACAGGAATCTGCTGCCAAAGTGCAATAAAAAAAGACTAAATTAATAGAATCAAACCCTTTTTTGTTGCATTTTAGTAGATTATAAAAAGAAATGCCTTTAATAGGATGCAAGCAACACTAGTTTCTTAACCTCAATTGATAATAGACTATAATCAATTTAAGTTTGCATTCTTATACCATTTTGTACAATAATTATAATGAATAAGTTCAAACAAACTAAAACTCAGCTGATTAATAACGGTATCTAACTTGAGTTTTTATCATATCAAAAACCTGTTGAAATGCTGCTGTTATTTTTACTGTCCCCCAAAAGCGCGTCGCAGCCTCCAGGAATGTTTCTTTCACAACTTCGCCGTCTTTGAAAGACTTCATGTGTTTCGCAAGAACGTGACTGACACGATAAGATTCTATGGTAGCAGCCTTGCTCTTGTTGTTGGGCCTGGTGAAAATGGACTGCTGTGCATTTAGCTGTCCTTTCAGGCCCCTCCCCTTTTGGGAGCGTAGGGCAGAATTAGGAGGGAATTCCGTCTCGTAGCGTTTGTGCACTGTTTTGAAATGCCGCTCCTAAATTACCCTTCTTCGATAAAGCCACGCTCGCATTGCAGATCAGACAGATGGACTTTGAATTGGAATAGATACAAAAATAATCATCCTCCCACTCGGAGTGAAAATTATATATTTTGGGCTTATTTTGCTTCTGCCGTAATTGCGGTCTTGTGTGTGTGCGGACTGTCATTCCTGTTGACACGGACAACGTCAGCTAACTAGTGCCCACTGCCCACCAGCCACGCCCCGACACATGGGGTCACGCCGGCCAATCACAAAGCTTTGATGCGTTCAAGTGCATTATTCTGGCACAGGAAGATTAAGTTATAGGACATTAACGATAAAACAGAATAGTGTTGTTCTATTTTTAGACACATCTCGCGATCGACTGGGAATCTCCCCGCGATCGACCGGTCGATCGCGATCGACTGGTTGGGCACCCCTGCGCCTAGAACATTTAGATTTTTGCAGGTCTTATGCTGTCTGGTGCATTCTCTAGACTGAATTATAAGATGAACCAACCACCACAATATTGTATTGTACAATTTCAATTGTATTCTTCATTTCACTTGTTTGTTTGTTCTTGTTTGCTCGCTTGCATGCCCTGCATAGCTATAAGAAATACTTAAGTTGTTGGTCAAGACACTTTCCATCTGATGAAGGCAAATGCCTTCCCAGATGTAAAAAAGTAGAAAACATTACATTCAGTTATAACTGCCAAAACAAACATTATTTACACTAGTATGGCCCCTGTTAAAAATGTTTGTAATGTTATCTACTGTAAATTGGTCGAACGAATGCCTCCTCATCCGGAAGCTGACCGAGCAGACCCGAGTAGCAGTCGAGAGGAGCCGAGCGCATCCGCGAAGCACACAAAATGGCGACGTCAGAGTTCCCGTTAGCCGGCAAATCTAAATCTCTTTGGTCATAATGTCCGGTCAAAATAATTTCCCTTTAGCGCAATACCGCTTCAGTTGCGCCACTTATGTGACAGACAAGAAGAGTATGCGACAGACAATAATAGTCAATTCTAATGTCTAACACTTAATGTGGAGAAAGAGATGTCCTGTATGGGTTGATTGTGCGTTGATCTGTTGGTAATGCCTTGGGGTTCCGGTGGGCATGTAAACAAATGCATAATGCTGCGCTATACTTTGTGGCCTCACCCAGTTACATAGTGACACTTATTCTTTAGGTGTCTTTTAATAAGCAGGTAGTCATATCATTAGCTAGAACTAGCTGGATCCGATCGATATGGACATAAACGCGAGTAAAGTCTAATCTGACGGGAGAGAGAGAGATCAGCTGCTGCTGACGAGTGGACACGCAGCTCTGCCTGATCACATGCAGCGCTGAGCGGACAAAACACACCCTTCAGGTTAGAATATCACACGTAGCTATTTTAATGACCTCTCAAACTACCTACACTCGTTATAGATATGTTTAGTTTTACTGTCGGGTCACTCATTACTGGATCCGCGAGCTGCATGATACTAGCATAATAGATTGCCCGATCGGGCAACCAGCAGGTGAGGCTTCATTGCCCGAGCTAAATACTAGATGGCCCCGGGCCATCGGGCAGTCCTTAATGTCGAGCCCTGGGTGATGTATCACATCGTTAACTTTTAAAATCTAGAGAAGACAGACACTTCCGCCCTAATTGGTGAAGTATTAACTTGTCGCTTCAGATATAAATTCAACACTTTATTCCTCGCCTCTAATTTGTCTCCACTCATATTTCCTTGGGTCACATTATTGGACAGCCTGACACGTATTCTTTAATTTTCATGCTGATGATAGAAAATTGTTCCTCTTCTTTAACCCAAATGACTTTTAGCAGCCTGTCTATTTAACATAATTGTCTTCTTGTCATCAGTGGGTGAATAGCCCACAATCTCAGTTGAAGACAGCAGTTTTACCCACAGTTCCTGTTCAATCAATCAATCAATGTTTATTTATATAGCCCAATATCACAAATGTTACATTTGTCTCAGTGGACTTTACAGTTTGTACAAAATATCAGTATGACAATACGACACCCTCTGTCCTTAGACCCTCACATCGTACAAGGAAAAACTTCCGGAGAAAAACCCACAGTTTAAAGGGAAAAATGGGAGAAACCTCAGGGAGAGCAACAGAGGAGGGATCCCTCTCCCAGGACGGACAGACGTGCAATAGATGCCGTGTGTAAATTGAAAAGATAATACATTTGCAACATAGGTAGTCCAAATGTTTGGAAATGCATGTGTGTATAATAGGAAGATGAATCCACGAGGATATCCATCCAGGACCTATGATCCAGGACCACAGCCACGACTCAAGATCCAGGGCTCGCGATCCAGGACAGAGGAGCGCAGGATCATCCATGACTCCGGATCCCGGCGTATATAGACACCAAAAAGAAAGACATTTGGGGAAGCTGGGTTAATCGGAACATGAGAGTACACAGGTATAGACAGAGAGAAGGAAGAAGTAAGATGTCCCCCGACAAACTAAGCCTATATCAGCAAAACTAGGGGCTGGATCTAATCAGCCCTAACTATAAGCTTTATCAAAAAGGAAGGTCTTAAGCGCACTCTTAAAAACGGATAGGGTGTCTGCCGCCCGAACACAAACTGGAAGCTGATTCCACAAATGTGGAGCTTGATAAGAAAAGGCTCTGGCTCCCATTGTACTTTTAGAGACTCTAGGAACAACCAACAACCCTGCATTCTTGGAACGCAATGCCCTAGTAGGACAGTAGGGTATAATGAGTTCTTTAAGGTAAGATGGCGCCTGCCCATTAAGGGCTTTGTAGGCGAGAAGAAGAATTTTAAATTCTATCCTGTGTTCTATAGGGAGCCAGTGTAAGGCAGCCAGAACAGGAGTAATGTGGTCCCTTTTCCTAACTCTGGTTAGTACACGAGCCGCAGCATTTTGAATCAGCTGAAGCGACTTGACTGACTTCTTGGTACACCCTGATAATAAAGAGTTACAATAATCCAGCCTTGAAGTAACAAATGCATGGACTAGTTTCTCTGCATCGTTTTGAGGCAAGATATGCCTGATTTTTGCAATGTTACGTAGATGGAAGTAGGCGGTCCTTGAAATTGATTTTATGTGGGCGTTAAAGGATAAATCCTGATCAAATATAACACCAAGATTCCTTACAGTCTCACTGGAGGCCAAATTAATGCCATCCATAGTTAGTATATCCTTAGATAATTTGTTTCGTAGATTCTTCGGGCCAAGTACAATAACTTCAGTTTTGGTCGTGTTTAACATCAAAAAGTTTAAGGTCATCCACGTTTTTAAGTCCTTAAGGCAGTCTTGAATTTTATTTAGATGATTAATTTCATCAGGCTTGATTGATAAATATAGTTGAGTATCATCCGCATAACAATGAAAGTTTACAGACTAGTTTACAACTGTTCCCAGTTAGTCTTTTTTTCTGTATACTGAGTTGTGCTAATGAGCATGTTGGTGTAGTAGTTATAGTGTTGGCTTTCTTTTGCATCGTGCTGCTCAAATCAACCCTCTAATTTCAGTTTTTCATGCCTTTGTCACACCTTGTTCCAGTGGCGGTTCTAGACCAATTTGACTGGGGGGGGGGGCCACTGGGGGGCCAGTTATTTTCTGAGGGGGGCACAATAAATGCAGGACGAAAAAGAGAACTAGACAATATGAAGTAATTGCGCATAAGAAAACAATGCAATACAGTTATTGGTATTTGTTTCAGTACACTTATTTATTTCAGATATATCTTATAGTTATTACTGTTAGCTTCAGCTTAAGTTATAGTGCAATGTTTGCACTAACACCATATTTATATAAAAATAAAGGCAATGAACAGTAACATCTCTAATTTACATAAGGGTGTCTACACAATCTCACATTACAGCAACAAAATCCTGCGGTTTTTGGCAAACCGAGTACCAGAAAATATACATTTAAAAAAATAAATAACTTTTCATTGTTAGGGGGTCAGTGTTAGGGGGGCACTGGCCCCCCCTTAGAACCGCCCCTGCCTTGTTCAGATTACTGTAATGGTTTAGTCATTTCGCAGCATGCCATCCATATCTTGGAACAATATGCAGCTACCAGACTGCTGTCTTCAATTACATTCATTGTGTTTTGAACACCAGTACATTACATTTCGGTACTGATTGTGAAATTCACACAATTGCATGACAGAGCCACAAGTTTTTGTTTTTTATTTTAAAGTAAAAAAATGTGCAGTTTTTTTCTTTTCTAGGGTTAAGCCAAAGACGGGCATCAGTGTGTTATGGCGCGTTTCCACTGCAGGCCTCACTCGGCCTCGCTCGGTTTGGTTAGGCCTTATTAGGCCCGGCTCACTTTAATGCTGCGCTTCCATTACAGTTTAGGAACTGGGGTAGTTACTATAGTAACGCAGTGTAGGCGGAGCCGTGACGTCATCTTCAATGAGCGCCCCAAAAAACAACATAGCCGTTAGCTCTTAGCACTCAGAGCTCACAACTCTTCATATCTATTCAGAAATATAGACAAAAGTTAAACAAGTACAAACCACAGACTGCCTGTGTCATGGCGAATACAGTCGCTGGTTTATTTATGTCTGTATAGGCCGTTGTTGTGAGTGTGGACGGTCGGAGCATATATAACGTTAGCTTAGCCAAGCTCCATTTAGAAAACACGCATTTTAAAAGGTGTTTCTCTGCCGTCTGTCTGCAGACTTGTCAAAGCATTAATTCATGGTTTTTACTAACCGGTATCAGTATGTTGTTACTTTGGCATCATTTTGAAATGTGTATTACAATTAAATCACGGTCAAATATGTTCATCTTGTTGTAGTTGTAGCCCCCTTGCCAGCGATTCTCTATCTAGTTTAGCATACTCAGCCCGACTCAGCCTGGTTGTTCCTGGCCCCAGAACCACGATTTTATGGGGCCAGAAAAACTGTGAATTAGGACCCGCAAGCCGGTACTAGGCCAAGTGGAAACGCAACCAAAAACGGGCCCCGCACGGCTCGGCACGCTTAAAGCGAGCTACCCGCTGCAGTGGAAACGCGCCATTAGAGAGAGCGGACGACTTGCAACAAAGGGCCGCAGGTTGTTTTAAACCCCATGTGAATCCAAACTTTGCCCTGTCTTAGTCACACTTCAGGAGAATTACTTGATGAAGTATTGGTTTGTGATTGCTCTATTGTTATTGGCAACAATGGTGCTTTTGCTGTTGTGTTAGAAAATCTGGTATGACATTGTTTTTCTTAAATCACTTAAAAATACCTTCTATACATAATTAGTCTCAGTTGTTATTTTGAAAGAAGTGTTGAAAACTGAAAAATGTCTAATAAGTGGTACACAAGTATCATCATTGCTTTAATCAATACAAACAGGAACACAAACATAGAGTAAGACAGAAATTACAACAACCAAGTTATACAAATGAAAGTATACGGAGTAAGATAAAATATATTTTAGGGAAATATGTAAATCTGATTCAGTAATTTTTCCACCCTTCAAAAAGAAGCCATGGATTTAAAAAATGATGCGTAAGCAACTGTTAAATCCAACAAATATGAAATAATAACTTGTAGAAATGAAATGCTCTGTCAACTGCTGTTACTTACGGTAGGAATGGACACATTTGTTTCGGCTCCTTGTGACAACGTGTTATTTTGTGGGGCTTCATTTTCTCATTAACTTTATTCATCATGTCCTTTCCCATTATATATGCAATTTAACATCCCGTGAAATACATGTTCCCTGACAGGTTGACATTTTCCATCAATGCAGGTTATGCCGCTCAAGCTTTCTGTGGAGTATTTCAGATGAATGTTATTATCAAATAATTTTTTGCTGACTCTTCCACCTCACTCTCAATGTGCCATGGCACGGGGCCCAGGAGCAAAAATCTATGATGTTTACTCTAGAAAGCGACCCATTTCCCTCGTGATGTATAAGGCCAAAAGATTAGGCTTCACTCTCACTGATACACCACAAATTATAGCATTCCCTCTGGTTGGTGCTGCTGGGGAGCTAAATAAGTTGTGTGTGTCTGTGTGTGTGTGGCCTAGCATTACTATACTTGTGGGGACCTAAATCTGTGTACATAGTCACGTGTGGGGACTCGCCTCCCTTATGGGGACAAATTGGAGGTCCCCATGAGGGGAATCATTAATTTTAGGGTGAAGACTTGGTTAGGGTAAGGTTTAGGGTAAGGGTTAGGCATGTGTTGGTTATGGTTAAGGTTAGGATAAGTCTCCAGGAAATGCATGTAAGTCAATGTAATGTCCCCTGAAGTGATGTATACGTGTGTGTGTGTGTGTGTGTGTGCTCTAACGCCTATCAGCCAATACGTTTGTGTGTGTGTGTAGAACACTGCTGACACAGTAGGAATCCGTCTGAAATCGGTGTCATTACTATTTACATATACATTGGCACATCACATTCCACCTCATCTCTCCCTCCTTTACTTGTGCTCTCCATCTTTCTTCTACTCCATGACTCTTATGTTCTCTTGTAAAATGTAATCCAGCGTAAAATACATTTGCCACAACATGGAGCTGAAAATGGATTACATGTATGAACCTTTCCCTCCCTAACCACCAAGACGAGGGTTATGTATAAGGGATGCAGCAGTATGTTATAATCACTGTACATTTCTCTCTCTTGGTTCCCATCTTGGACCATATTTTCTCAGTTTGTTTGTATTTGCAGACAGGATCAAGGCCATGCTTATCGCCTTTTTTCCATACCACCTTCAAGGTTTATTATTGCTTTTCCATACAGTACACATCACACATTAGGTACCTTTTCATCTTCAACACCGTAAAGGGGGAACATATAAGTGCCTGGCATCATTAACATTGGTTGGGGATCAAACATTGGAGCCCACTGGGCTTGGAGGCATCATTATTTCAATTATGTTGAGTTGAATCAGGTTTAAAGGAAGAGAGAGGGAAAATAGAAGTGTGTGCATGGCAGAGGGATATGAAGATGAGGGGGGATAGACGGAAAGAAGCCAATGGCAAGAGGGAACTTTGTCTTTGTTTTGGTCTGTGGGTTTGAGCATGCAAGCTCGGAAGCTTTTTGTTCCCGCTGTGTCCCACTTTGTGCGCAGAGATATCAGCCAGCACAGGGTCAGAGCGCTGCAGCCTTTTGTTCTCTGTGCAAGGAGATTTCCCAAATCCCTGAAACAAACACTTGTGCAGGGGATAAACCCCACGGATTATTCAAAACTCACACAAATCTACACACAGAAACACACACACGTAAGAAAAACACAATGCTGAGACACAACAAATGTCCTCTGTTGTTGAGCTGGCACAGTTTGACATACATGAGAAATTATCTTTCTCCTCAGGAGCGTTATATGTGTTTTTTGATTAGCAACTCATGCTGACAAATATCACTGTCCAGAAATAACACTCGGACTGAAATGTGGAGTGATAGCTGTGCTGTCAAGAAAAAGTGTGTATTGTTACTTTTTACTTCACTACCCCTATTTGATTCAGCCTCAATTATCTGGTAGCTACTGCTGTGTTTGAAAAAATTACAGGGTACGATAAAGGGTGGAACAAACAAAGCAAAATAAAAAAATAACTTTTACCAGCAATGTGATGAATGAAAAATCTGTGAATGAAGAGAGTCCAGCAATTGGAGATGCTTCTATTCTATTATTTTCTTATGATTGCTCATAAAGGGCTGCCTACACTGAATAATTACTATAAAGATAACTAATCAGGGTTTCCGTTAGCCGGTAATTACCGATTTTTAGCTGGTAAAATGTATTAAAAACCGGTAAATTCAAAAGCTGCCGGTCAAAATGTCTGGTAATAATTAGGGATGCTCCGATCGATCGGCCGCCGATCATTATCGGCCGATATTCACTCTTAATCATTTGATCGGTGCTCTCTATAAAGGCCGATCAGGAGAGCTGGATCTGATCGATATGGACATAAACGCGAGTGAAGTATAACCGGACGTGAGAGAGAGATCAGATCAGCTGCTGAGTCAGACCGAAGAGGCTTCTCAATACTCAAATTTCCCCTCCTCGACTCCTCGGTCCTCCGTAGTGACCCGGAAATGAATTTCAGCGCGCCATTTTGAAGGACGTCTCATTTCTCTAAATGCACACTGAGGACCGAGCATCGAGCGTCGAGGAGGCTCTCTGGAGGAGCTCTAACCGAGGATACACTGATGGTTCCTCCACGGCTCCTCCACGGATACATTTCCGGGAACGGTGGAGGCGTGACGCACGGCCGGATTTATCTCAGCCAATGACAGCTGTGCATGCATCCCCTGGATATTATTTTAGAAACTGCTCTCATCGCGTCAAGATGTTTCCAGAGAGAACAGCTGTGAGGTCCATGCAGAAAGCAGAGCAGTGTGTATAATATATATCACTCAGTATAACAGGCCTACTCTCTTTATTTGCTTTAGTTTAGTAGATATCTACAAACAAAGAGTCGATTTTTTTCTAAGACCATTGCTTCACATAATAAAATACACAACGGCTTATGCTTTAGGAGCTGTAGGTGTGTGTGGTACAGTGTGTAGGTGTGTGTTGTACAGTGCGTAAATGCGGCGGACAGACGGGTCTCAGTTGGTTTGGTGTCCTCTGCTTACTTTTAATAGGCTACTTGTAAATACAACTTTTGGCCCGTAATTTCAATTCCCCATTTCAGCGACCAGAGAGAGGGGGGATATATCCAGTCTCTGATTGTGTTACGTTATTATGAGAGTGCTCTCATACTTTAAATTGTATATATTTATATAAATATATTTGTGTGTGTGTCCCCGCATCTGTAGCCTGTTATTGTCTCATTATACCGCACTCTCAATGAATTCAAAGTAAATATGTGGGGGAACAATGTTCATCTGATCTAACAGAGATCAGAGCCCATGGCTGCTTCTCAGGTCGACTATTTTCATTTCCTCGCTCCTCGGTCCTCGGTCTCACCGGAAGTTGATTTGCCTGCGCCATCTTGAGTACCGTCCCATGGCTCTTATTTCTGCCGGAGGACCGAGGATCGAGGAGCGAGGAGCGATCATGGAGGAGCGATAACCGAGGAACCACCAGACCATCCTCCGATGAAATCCTCAGATACTCACCCCGCCCCCTTACTGTGTATCGCTCACTGATTGGACGAGGCAGTGCATGCACTGATCTGATGCTTCTTGACATGAGAGCAGAGTGAAGAAAATACATGAACCTCACGGGAGTCACTCCTCAGTTTATACCGTGTTTTGTTTCAATTCATGTATCATTTAGTTACAAATATGTGATATATCTGAACAACAAAGTGGTCAAAAATCATTTAATTCATTTTTTGGAAACATTTTCATGATCGCTTTTTTCGTTTTACATTTTCATTTATTGTCATTTCCATTCAGTCAGTCATTAAGAGGTTACGTGCTATTAAAATGTTAATGTGCTACATATCCAAACAAACAAAGTGTGCAATCCAATGAATGTTAATCTAACTGGGTTTTGATAGATAACATATCTCTTTTTCTTCTCTCAATTATTTTATTTCTATTGTGCACTCTAATCAATATTAATCAAACTATTGTTCGTTTATACATTTTAAGAATGGCGTTTATCTTTTTTGAGAATTAGTTCTTATTTTAATTTTATTTATTGGAGTCTACAACAGATGATACAAATGTTTGTGTCAGTAAATGTGTACTAACAGAGGCGGGGGGGGGGGGGGGGGTGTGGAAATAACGGGGACAGAGCTGCTGTCAGACGATCAGCTGTGCAGCGTCATCACAAACGGACGTCGCTTCACGTGACGCTCCGGAGGAAAGGACGTCCCATTGCTCTTAAAACTCATTTCCTTGCTTCTCGTGGTTTCCTTGCGTCCCTCCATGCTTCCCTGGTGGGAGGGACTAAACGCAGGGAAACGACGCAAGTGAGGGAAGCAAGGATTTCATTTAATCGACCTGAGAAGCAGCCCTAGAGAGATAAGAGTTACGACACTCTTTGATGTCGCCGCCAGCCGGTCACGTGGTTTATGTATGCCGGGATAGTTCAAAATGCACTTCCGTTGCAATGCTTCTCTATGGCAAAAACAGCACAAACATGGTCAAAATTGTCATAGATTAAACCAACACTGTTATTTTTTAAAGATTGCGATATTTTGAGGGGAAAGTGTGGTAGCACAAGCAGGCTATGTTGCTGTCACTGCCAGGGCAGTCACGTCCGTAGTATAGTTGCGCTGCGCTGTCATGTTCTTCTATGGGACAGACAGACAGCAGCGATTGCGTTATTAAATGGTAAATATATATATTAAAAAAACACACACACCCAAGTACTTTTTCAGCTGTAATTGCATTATTGCATACTTTTTATTGACAGTTTTGCATTTGGAGAGGCAGGGTGACAACGGAAAGCTTGGTAGCCTATTACTTAGATACGTTTTACATTTTTACATGACCATGTTTTAGGCTAATCCTTCATTCACTGCTGTAGAGTAGCCTATTCAGTAGGCTATTATTTGTTTAAGACTGAATAATACCTTTGAAGAACAATCATTAAACTAGTGTGTATATTACAATACAAAGGAATCTATCCTAGCATGCCATCAAGCATTCAAAAGTAGCGCTAGTTGTACAGTACATATGAGTTAACAAGGAACAGTACCAAAAAAAACAAAGTACAGTCAACATGTCACATAATGAAATGTTAGTATATCCCAAAATTCAATGAAATATTAAATGAAATATTTATCACAAACGCCACCTCATTTCTACTAGTGCTAGCAGTTAAGTCATATCATACAGAAAAAGCCGACTAAGGATGGCTGACACGGTCAGGTTCAGCGGATAAAAACCAAAATAACAATAAAAACACATAATCAATCTAAATCCTGCTTGTTAGTTAGCCAGCATCATAGATATATAAGCTGCTAGCGATTCATTACTGAAATATTACCTTCAAAGCTGACGAAGTCGCGCTAGCTAACTAGCAGGCAATGCTAGCTAAATTGGTTGTAACAACCAAGATAAAATATAGATAATTACGCTGTGCATATACAAATGAAGACCAGTATAAGCATCATAAAGGGCCTCTGATACAATATAGACAGTTGACAATTCAAAAGAGTTCGATATTTCAGCAACTTACCTCTGGAACTAATCGACGCGCCGTAATGTAAGTGAATGAGGTTCAACGCCCAAATGACAATATTTGGAACTATTTCGATGTCCATACCCCGGAAGTAGGCGCCGCCATTTTTTACAACGGAGGTCTATGGGAGTGTCGTAACTCTTATCTCTCTAGGGCTCTGACAGAGATTATAAAATACAGCGCTATGACAAAACACTCGGCAGCTGTTGCCACGTAATAATGAACGGACGTCGCTTTAATATGACCGCTCAGAGGAGAGGAGTTCTCATTTCTTTAAACGCCTGTTGCTTCCCCTCCTCTCTCCTCGGTCCTCCGCGGTTCCCCTCCTCGGTCCTCCACTCGCATCTCCTGTGGGCGGGTCTAAGTCTCGAGGAGGGGAACCGAGGGGGGGAGTCGAGGAGGGGAAATTTGAGTATTGAGAAGCCTCTCGAGACACGCAGCTCTGCATGATCACCTGAAGACCCGCCCACTGTTTAGTGAGCTGCAGGAGCTGCATGAGAAACTGACGGGCTGTCAGGAGAGAGAGGGAGGGAGAGGGGAAAAGAGAGGATCCGTTTCTCCCGTGTTATTATTCAAAGTTGATGTAAACTTTTGAATAATGTACGTTATCTACTACAAGTAGTTTGTTTGAATGTAATACTTATGTTGTTTGTTGTTTGTGGACTAATTTATTGAAAAATGAATCTGAATTGTTCTATCTGTTACGACTATAAACTGAAGCAATATAAAAATGAGCCCCATTAACTGAGTTTTAAACATCAGCATATCTGCTCATAGTCCGGTAATTACCTGCTAACGGAAACTCTGCTACACAACTCTTATTATTATTATTGAAATATGACCGGTAAGTTTCAAATTTGTCCGGTAAAATCAATTCTGCCCGGACATGAGAAAAAATCCTAGCGGAAACCATATCTACTAGGCTATGTCATGTCACTATAAAATAGTGTCACAGTGTCACTACAAAACAGTGGCTCCTTTACATCTGTTTTCTTTCTCTTATCCATATTCTCCTTATCTTTATTTATTTTTTCGCGCTGCGTACACCCGTAACAAGTTATTGTTATATGTCAATGTTGGAGCTTGGCAGTGTATCGTTTTTCCTATGGTTACTGTTCTCTTAGTGTCTTTTAGCTTGATAGTTGTCGTGCCTAATGCCTCTATATTTAGCATCCTCAACGTCTGTCATTCATATGCCTCATGCTGAGTTACATTTCAGCCTCTGTTGGCGAACAGGCTTGTTGGAGCCTGTTAGATTCATGGTTTGTTTTCTCTCGGATAAAGACAAGGGATATTTCATATGTTCAACTGATACACAAACTACTATCCTCTGCCAAAATAAATAAATAAATCCTTCAGAAATGTTGAATTCATGGAGATACTGTCTTAAATACTGCAATAGCTGAGTTGATTTATTTTATTGTGTAAATGTACTGTAAAAGAACACACCATTTCATGTGGATATTTCCTTGTCTTTTTAGGGGAGATTTGCTCCTTTAAGATTTATGGTCAGGATGCTCCCTTCGAGGCTGTGGTGTTGAATCGCACATCAGGAGAGGGAGTCCTGCAGGCCAGCAGCCCGGTGGACTGTGAGAGCCAGAAAGAGTACACCTTCATCATCCAGGCCTACGACTGCGGGGCGGGGCCCAGCGGAGCCGACTGGAAGAAATCCCACAAGTGAGTCGACGAATATCTGTCCATGTGATGTGGGGGTATTTGTTTCAGCCGTCATTAAGGCACTTTTTAGTCCGACATGTTTCTTGCGTGTTTTATGCCCAGATGTGGGATCTTCCCTTGAAAAGATAACACTGACAGAAAATGCTGACAATTTATTAGTGGGTTTACAATTGTGACATATTTCAATCTTTTATAACAGTTAAACAACTCACTTCACATAATTTGTGACTCCAGCAACCCCCGACTATCTGACATGTTTACAGCTTTTTTAATGCTGCTGTATAACTCAGCTATGAAAATGGTAATTGTTAGACGCTGTATCAAATCTGTCATACTGCTTATTATTATTTATCTTCCCATGATTTGCTTGTTTGGCTGTCAATGTAAATCGATTTAAAGTGGGCGGACAAAGACACATGACTGACAAACAAATATGAACATCAAAGTAATAAAGGCAGCTGCACAAAAGAGTCATATGCCTCAAAAAAGTCTCGAACATGAAAAACAGAGAAAACTTTAATAAGTCTCACCATCACTAACAGCAAGAACATTTATAACATCACTAGGAAATACTACCCTAAAAATGAATGATGCAAAAAACCTCTTTCTGTTTATTGAAAGCTAATAACAACAAATTACAAAACAGGACACATTATACATTATACTGATTATATTTCCTACCCAATTAATACAAATGACTATTTTAATGACTGAAATCAAACTTACAAATATGTAATGTGATTCCCCCCTCAAGTTTTTTGCATGACTCAAATGGATCTGAACTTTTTGACACAACTGCAGAGGCCAGAAGTGAACCCCCTGTGGTTTTATAGTCCCGTGCATGATGGGTCTGAATTGGAGTGTGCATTATTTTCTTTCCAGAATCTCTTTTTGTTTTTTGTTGTAACCTAGTCCTGCTGTAGCACTTCAGACTTGTCTTGGTGTCTTGAAATAGAAAAAATACATTCCATAGCCTTCCCTTAAATGTATATATTGTGCATTCACAGCTAAAGGTAATGAAGAAAAACACCTTTCAATGGATATGTCTTTACCTTTTCTACATGCTCTGCTTTCTTTTCTGGTATATATTTTCAAGATCTCTGAGCACGGCAGCAGTGACATGCTAAAACGTACAGCTCTGCTCTCAGGATATGTCCCCGAATGGCCCATATATATTATGTGTGTGTGGCAGTTCCTTGTGAGATTGACGGACAGGTAGAATGGGGCATAGACAGCAGCAAATCCAACCCTGTGGACTTTCAGTCAGACACAAAGAGCTGGAAAATAAGCTTCTCCATACTTAGTACTAGGAGAAAGGGGAGAGAGGGAAGAGTTATCTGCTCAGGAATCTGTGATGAATTTCACCAGTGGATGATGGATGAACACAGTGAACGTGTGTGTGTGTGAGTGTGTGTGAATGTGACATTATCGCGGCATGACATTCTAAATAGGCCTCATTAAGCTAATGTCATTAATTAGCCAGATGTGATTCTCCAGATACACCACGAGTTGTTGTCAGAGAAGGTCACTGGGGAGGAGAATTTCATGATATGATCTAAATTATTGCTTCATCTTCTAATCTTTAGTGCACAAATATTATTAGAGTTTAAAGTTTACAACCTGCAAATGAGAGTGTGTTTTTATGTGCTTCTTAAAAAGAAAGTGAAGGAAAAAGTTAGAAGGAACCTTCAATAACAACCCGACTTTTTTTCCGTTAACATGCCTGTTAAATAAAAGTTTGATTGACATGATGATAATTTGAACCCATTTCACAAAGAAATACCGATAATCAAGAGGTAACTCTTCCAAATCCTGATTTTCAGGAATAAATCTATTTTCCCTACAAGCATAGGAACTGTTTTCCTCTCACATTGCTCTGCCTTCAACTAACCACTGTTCTCAAGATAAACAGTACCTTTAGGTCCTTATTAATTGTCTTCAACTCTAATGACTTAGAGAGATTTGTCCCTGTCTCCTCTCTCCCTCCCTCCATCCATCTCTTCTTTCCCTGCATCCTTCTTTTTCCTTTAATCCATCAATCATTTCCTCTGCACTTTCTTCACACGCTTCCCTCCTCTCCTCTCAGGGCGGTGGTTCACATCCAGGTGGATGACGTCAATGAGTTCAGCCCTGTGTTTCGGGAGCCACTTTACAAGGCATCTGTTACAGAGGGCAAAATCTACGACAGCATTTTGCAGGTATTTAGATATCATATTTTAAAGGTATCATTACTTTGTTTTTGTTTTTTGATTCATTGTTTTATTTTGAGGATCAACCTGGCAAATAATCGTGTAGGTTCAGAAGGTTTAAAGAGGACATTTTATGCTCATTTTCAGGTTTCATATTTGTATTTTGTGCCTCTACTGTGCTGCAGCACCTCTTTTCACCCTCTGTCTGAAACCAGAGCCCAGTCCCAGAGCCTGGTTAGCTGGCCGGCTCTGTTGTGATTGGTCAACCGCTTAAAGATGTCCCCACCCCTTAACCTATCCCGTACAATGTGTTGGAGCGCTAGCCAATATAAGAGCGACTGTGACATGGTGATGTCATGATGTCACAGAAGTAACAATCGAGGCGTTTCAGGAAGGGGGGGGGTGTGAGAGAGAGAAACTCCCCCTGGATTGAACTTTGGTTTTTTGGCCTCTGCAGAACATTTACATGCACAAAAAAACAAAGAAAACACACTAGAGGTAAAGGGAAAACTAACGAAAGCATAATGGGACCTCTTGGTGGCCTCTCTCAATGCCACAAAAAATGATTTGTTCAAAAACGTAGGATGTTGTGATGGTTCAAGGTCTTCTTGGTGTTGATTAAGGGTTCAGGTTAGGGATGCACCGAATATTCGGCCACCGAAAATTATCGGCCGAAAATGGTTAAAAAGGCCCTTTCGGCTTTCGGCCGAAAGGGTTTTAGCACCGAAAAAATATCATCGACTGTCAGAACAGGCTTACGTTGGTAACCTAACGTGTTGTTGTGATGACGTAATAAAGATGCGGCGACCATGCTCGCGGCTGGCTCACAGGGGGGGGGGGAACATTGACCTTTGTCATCGAGATTGCCCTGAGCCTTTAACAAATCGTATTAAATAATCTGATGACAGACTGTAAACAGAATAGCTGAAATTTTAACAAACTAAATAACTCAGTTTCCTCTAATCATTAACCCATGTTTGTATCATGTAGTTAACTCTGTGTGTTGCTGCTAGCCAGGGCCGCCCCTCCCTACAGGCCAATCACGCAGGCTGCATGGGGCCCCGCCTTGCGCAGGGGGCCCCGCCCAGAGGGCCTCAGCTGCTGTGCGCAGTTCTCCGCTCAGTTCTCCGCTCAGTTCTCCGCGCACAGCGAGAGAGAGTGAGAAGGGGAGCACGTCTGTAACCCGACACCGTTGCGATGAATTGACATCTGACCAATCACGGCTTTGATACGGCCACTAGTGCAGGTGAAGAGATGTCGGTGAAAAGACAGTTTCAGTCCGGCACAAGGAAGAGGGGATAAAAACAAAACATGAAGAAACTAGAGCATCACTCGAAGGTGGGTTATTGTATGAGTCAAATGTACAACTTGCGAATGTTGTATAAGTCAAATTGTCAATTGCCATATTAAAACATCAGCTGCAATTCACGACATGAAGAAGGCAGTTTCTGCAGAGCATATAGGCTAATGGAGATGCAGTTATTTCCAGCATTCTTTATTTAACATTCATTCAAGTATGTTATGCCTTTTATCTGCTAATGTACAGGAGGAAGAGTGATACACTGTCTGTCTAGTTGCCTTAAATAACAGTTAAAGTTTACAGCCTAAAAAACATGGAGCATTATTTCCCCTTTTATTCATTTTTATGTCAATTTGCACATTTCATGGTGATGCTCAGCCTCTCCCCTTAACTCTTAACAGTCATCATCATGTCAACCACAACACAGAGAAATACTGATAGAAATGTGTGTGTAGTTGTTGATACATTGCTGACAGAGAGAACTAGAATACAGATTTAAGAAATATCAGTTTTTGAGCATGTCATAAGCATGTTTTGTCTTGACTATATTACAACTAAATTATAATAAAATAATATAGTATTTATATTATTGAATTGATTATGATTATGATTATTAGTAGAAGTAGTTTATTTGCATTCATTATATTTTAATCTTTTTGAGGCTAGTATTTGGCAGGAAATGCAGACGTACATGCACATTTACTATTTACCTCACTGTATACAAAAGTAACTGTGTTGATACTAATAATAAACAGGAATTTTATTTATATAAGTAGCCTACTTTGTTTCCAAAAAAATGTGTTTCACTCCTGTCGGTTGGGGGGGGGGGGCCTCATCTCACAATGTCGCTTGGGGCCCCAAGTTGGCCAGGGGCGGCCCTGCTGCTAGCATACATAACACCTGACGTGGAAACGTTACTCGTGATGGAGCTACATAGCTGCTAGAAAGACAGTCGAACCCGGTACATTCCTCCGTCTGCATGCGGTGCACTTTTGCTAAATGTTTAGACAAATTGCTCGTGCTTACATGCTAAACTCTTATTGCACTTATGGTAACAAGTATTCTCCACATCGAGACGGGTAAAGTTTAACCACACCTCGGAGCGCGTTCTCTCCACCATCTCCGCAGTGTGCTCCGCTGCATGTAGCAGCTGCGTGTGTGTAAACTGCCCCGCCCCCTCGCACACAGACGGGGGAGAGAGATCTCGTCTGATCGAAAATACATCATAGACGCATTTGTTGTCTTTGCATATTAGAAACGAGTTGGCGACACTAAGACTGCGATATAATGTTTTTTAGCAATAATACATGACATATATAAATGTACTGTATGCATTCAAAGTGCTGAATAAATGTTTTATGGACCCATAATAGTGATTATTATTTAAGTTAAGTTTTGCCATAATCATGTCTATTTCCATAATCAGGTAGCTGAACAACATTGGTAAAAAATGTATACATTATATATATATATATTTCTATTAATCATTTTCGGCCTTTCGGCATTCGGTTTTCGGCTAACTGTTTCCTATTTTCGGTATCGGTTTTGGCCAATAATTTCCCATTCGGTGCACCCCTAGTTCAGGTTATTTATTTGTACCCGTAGGTAGATTCTGTTTGCAGAGAAAAAGACAAGGGTTCCATCCTGACACTAAAAACAAACACAAACAACAGACACTGCTCAACCAAATCTCAAAATATTAAAAAAAAACATTTTAAGAAGGAAAACACTAGTACAAACATGGACATTCAAAATTCATAATTAAATAAATAAATAAAAATAGGCATCTGTGTGACGCTCCTATGATGTGTTAATTTGTGCAATAGCTGCTGGGATAAAACTGTTTTTATACCGCTTCGTTCTACTCCTTGGGACAAGTAACCTCCGGCCCGAAGGAAGAAGCTTGAATTCAGAGTGCAGAGGGTGGGAGTCATCGTCTAATATGGAGGTACAGGGTCTCCAGGTTTAGCTGTGGCTCACCAATCAGTCTGCTGGACCACTTTACGATCTGACTCAGAGAGTTTCTGCTCTTTAAAGTCAGGTTACCAAACCATGACATTAGTGAAAAAGACAGAATTGACTCGATAAAAGCACGATAAAACATAATCATCATGGTTTTGTCAATGTTAAAATAGGACAATTTCCTAAGACAGTACAAACGCTGGTGCCCCCTTTTGCACACAGCTTATTTAGATATTTGTATGATTGCACAAATTCTACTTTCTGATTCTGGATTGTTAAGACTTCATGTATGTGGGGATGTCTTCTAAAATCAATGATCATGTCCTTGGTTTTGCTTATGTTCAGTTGTAGATAGGACTCCTCACACCACCTGACAAAGTCGTCAATGACAGGGCCGCGGCTGGTCTCATTGTCCTGGAGCCTACTAACAATTACAGAGTCATCTGCATACTTTAAAATAGTCCTATTTTCCCACCTACTTTGACACATATTAGTGTAAAGTATAAATAATAGTGGTGAAAGGACACATCCTTGTGGGGAGCCAGTGGAGGAGCTGACTTGATCAGATAAGGTCCCATTCACCCTCACTCTTTGTGTCCTATTGGTTAAAAAATCAAGAATCCAGCCCATAAGATTATTGCTTATTTCAAATTGTTCTAAAAGTCTGCCAATTAGAATATGAGGTTGAATTGTGTTAAAAGCAGAGGAAAAATCAACAAATAAAAGTCTAGCATGAGATCCATTTCCCTCCAAGTGTTTAAAAAGCAAGTCAGATAAGGTGACCGTGGCATGGGAAGAAAGTAATTATTTTTATGTTGCAGGTGGAAGCTTGGGACCAAGACTGTTCACCACAGTACAGCCAGATCTGCATCTATGAGATTGTCACTGCAGGGACGCCATTTGCTATCGACCGCAATGGTAAGTGTGTGTGTGAGTTTAAAATGTATGTTGCTAAATCTACCGCGGGGCATAAACAGAAGGGCAACCATGCTCGGTGGTCTTCCTCGCTGCTTATGGTGTATTTTGTGGCAGAAGTACAGCGCCACTTACAGGCCCGGCATATGTACTACAGCGTTTCCAGTGGTCTCGTGTGAACAGACACGTTAAATGTGCCGAATGCGTGTGAACGGAGACTTTTTTGATAACGAATTCGTTCCGTTTGCGCTCCCGTGTAAATGGGGTCTAAAGGAGAGGGAAAGCTCAGTGAGATTCACTTTGTCTGTCTGGAGGATTTTTTGTTTGGGAGTTTTTATTAAATTGGAGAGCCATTATTTGTGTATCACGCACACAGAGTTGTGCAGCAGGTCACCCTTAAGAATGAACTTTTGAACTACTGCTTTTAAGCCAACATGGGTGAGAAATCCTCAAAGTACTCAGAAATAAATCTAAATGTCAACTCCAGCAGCTACCAAATGGGCCCTGTGGTGCTGCTTTCTCAACTGAAACAAAATAGGGTGAAGGCTGTTATGTTGGGGATCATTTACTTTACATTTGGGTTAAAACACATTTGGACCTTACTTGGATATGCTGTACATTTCAAATACACTAAAAGCGTTGCTTCTCCTGCCTCACACAAACACACACAGCATGGGCTATGTCTTGATAAAATCAAAAATCTATTTCCTGGTTTTCTCTTTATAATCTCAGTCGTCTGAACCTCTCATGAATGTGAACAAGTCTCCTCTAAAGATAGATTTGTTTGACCAAAGCCGAAACTAGTGAATGTGCAGATACCTATTGTAGCAAACTGTGGATAAAAAAAACAACTTTTTAGAAATTGGAATTGGAATTAGAAATAGGAAGGCAGAGGGCATTACCTTATTGGACAAGGGAATGTTGTGCTTTAAGGCCCTGTCACACTGTCCCGAAATTGACACCCGATGGACACACGAATATGGAATTGTGAATTTCGCACGAAGATGGCCCCGAACCACACACGAAGGCAACATTTACATTACATTTAAGACATACAACTGCAATGAAAGTACCAAAAACAATTATGTTACAGTACTATGATACTGTACTGATATCTTCAGACTTTGTTCTTTACTTTATCCGTCTTTATATGTAGAAGATATTACGTTTTCTCCGTAATGTTGTTTCCATAACAACAACAACTTCCTGTCAACTGTCCTTCAAAATAATATATTATATCCTTTTTAGTTTCACAGAACACAAATTGGGTCATTTACATAATATATTTACATGATTTTGTTGTGCAATAAAACAACCCGATGGACACACGATAAAGGAAATGTTCAAATTCGGCTGTGATCGTAGCAACATCGGGCCATTCGTGAGGGCATCTTAAGCCTTCGTATGACCGCCGGTGGAGTTTCTCAGGCTCCGGCAGCAACTTCGTGAGCGGTGGCAAAATCTTTGGCATGCCAAAAAATTGCCGAAGGACCTTGCGAAGGTTCATTTTCGTGTTGAATTCGTGTGTAAATGTTGCCCTTCGTAAGGCCATCGTGAGGGCATCTTGTTATCATCGGTGCCATCGGGCATTCGCCACGATCAGAGTGAGGGTGAATGCACCGATGATAACACGAAGATGACACGATTTGACAAGATGCCCTCACGAGTGCCTTACGAAGTTGCCGCTCACGAAGTTGCTGCCGGAGCCTGAGAAACTCCACCGGCGGTCATACGATGGCTTAAGATGCCCTCACGAATGGCCCGATGTTGCTACGATCACAGCCGAATTTGAACATTTCCTTTATCGTGTGTCCATCGGGTGTCAATTTCGGGACAGTGTGACAGGGCCTTTAATGGAAGTTAATGGTAAAATATAAAAGTAAATAATAGGCTGTACTGCAGTATGAGTCACTGATTCAAGTCAATTGAACTCAAAGCAGTGAAATAAAAATTGATGAATTACAAAGAATTTCTGTAAAGTGTTTAGAAAAACATAAAAACTGAAGAAAACCAGGGTTCAAGTGTGCTGTGATCTAATGTCAAACACCAAAGAAAATCTGAGGAGTATCAGTTTCCCTCTAAACGTAATATAAAATGTGGCTAAAAGATAAGTAGATCAGTAGATCAGATTCATCAGCTTTATTTTACAATCTTTAGAAATCCGCCCTCCAGACCCAAATAGGTCATTTTGCAACAAGCTAAGTAAAACAACTTTGTTGTCTCTTCCACAAAATTGTTCTCTCTTCAACCATCAGGAGAATAAGAAACATCTAAATACATAATGTGCACTATAGCTCAACAGGGTGGATTATGTTGCCTGTTAATTACCTAAGGATATAACACTGTCTTTAGAAAATTCTACTTATTTTTTTGTTAAAAAATGTAATATGGTGGATATCCACTACCTTAACTGTTACTGTTGTTCAGCCCAGCTGTGGATCAAAGGGTCACTGTGGGAGGTGTTGGTGAGAACTGTGGCCTCCTCACCTTTCTTCACTTCAAATGTCTTCTCCTTTCTGTACTGCTGTGCCCTGCACTGATTCCTGCTGTACTCTCTGCACCTCCTCTCCTCTGGCCTCTCAATCTATTTTCTCTTTCCAGCTCTCCTCTCCTCCATGACAGCAATCAGAGTGACAGCTTTTCATACAGCAAAGCCTCCAGATGCAAACAACAAAAATAGCTTCAGTTTTCCTCATAGAGCCAGAGACGGACTGTGATGGCAATGAATGATGTGAAACATCTTTGAAAATAAGATGATGCCATCATTTGTAAGCCTGTTGTTTATCTTGAGGAACATCTGTATATTTCACACATATAATAAATCATCAGTTGAACATTATTTTGGTCAGGTTATATTTATTGTTTGCTGTTCTGGGATCAAACTTTTTAAATTCAAAAGGATACTGATTGTCACAGATTTAATAATATCAAAACTTTATCAATTCATCAAATATGTTTGTTGTTTCTCAAATTAATTATCACTTTTGGAATATTTGTTCTAAAAAATATATGACAAAAGCAGTTTTGAGTACAATTGATAAAACATCTTTGTGCACATAAGAATAAAATATGCCCCAATATTTTAGGGAAATATTATGGTGGGTTGTTTTCCAAACTGCAATTTTCCAAAACATTAAAAACTTTAAAACCCAGACCTTAGTCATTTAAACACAACATGAAAAACAGCCTGCCATTTCCTTTAATTTAATTTAATTTCGATGAGAGATACGCAAAATATTACCCAACCATAAGAGTTTTAAACGAATCGGTCAATAATATATTTATGTTCTGGAAAATACGTTTTCAGTACGTATGTAAACAAGGCCAAAATAAAAAATGTAACATCTAGTTCAAAATAAAAACAATAAACAATCATCATGACAATTGCCACCAGTATTCAAAAATGCACTTTATCATGTTAAGTTGTATTAATTAATACATTAAAGTAAGTACCTGTATGATTAAACACTAGGTAAAGTTAGCCAGCTGCAGGTTGCTTTCTATGACTTAGTATAACTTCAGTTATAACCTCGTCTAGCAGCCGTACTCGAGGCACGTTGGTCTGGACTGGAGCATCTTCTACATCTCACACTGTTACCGTGGTGATAGGTGATGATGAATCCATAATTGGGAATTTACATTGACTGTTACAAAAGGCTTATATATCCTAACACAATACAAGGTTAGTGGACCTTGAGGTGTCGGTAAAAGGCTTCAATAAATATAAAGTGCTGTTTTCGCCTTCAAGGATCCTTTTTAAAAATGTTTCTTGCCTTAATATTTTCAAATAAGCCTTTCTGTTCCTCTGTCAAAAAATAATCATGATAATTCTTTGTTTTGGTGTCCTTCAGGTAACATCAGAAACACAGAGCGGCTGAGCTATGACAAGCAGAAGAGCTACAAGATCATGGTGACGGCCTTTGACTGCGGTCAGAAGAGAGCAAAGGAGGATGTGGCTGTGCATATTGATGTGAAACCTGTCTGCAAACCTGGATGGCAAGGTCAGAGATAAAGAAACAGTCCCTGAAACACTTTTAAAATGCCTTTATTAACCTTGTAACAATTGATATAGATGTACCAGACAGTTTGCTGGTAGAAAATGGACCCTCATTTTTTGTTAAATATTCTTAAATGATAGCAACAAAATGTAAGCAGAAGGTGCATATCTTTTTAGAGTAGCCTTTCTCTGTATCATTTTAGATTGAACGTCTCTCGAGGAAAATCAGAAGACCTGACAAAAACCTCCAGAGGGAAAGTTGACCGGAGTGTTTTTTTTTTCATCCTTTAACATGCGAGAAGCTCGGCATTCGAGTCTCCCCTTCTCCCCCGCTGCTTCACCTGTCAGCACTGAGAGCATCTCAGGAGTCAAACTCACACAGAAAAGAAAGAGGAAGACAGGGAAAGATAAGAAACAGAAAGGGAGGAAGAAGGAGACAATTCGGGGGAGGAAAGAGAGAAATAAACTTATAAAGAAGGAATGAGTTGATGGTTATTTTAAAAGTATTCTAAGTGATCCCAATTGGTTATTAAAACCCCCGTCTGTGGTTAGGAATTCCAAAGTAGCTGTGACACTTTAATTAAATGTGGTATGTATTGCTACATAAAAAAGAAATACCGTGGTGTGGCATTAGTGAGAAACATTTGTATATGATAATAATAGCCAAAAAAGCGATTTATTTGACCTTATTAATTAACTTGATGTATAAAATACGTAGAATATCAGTCTCACATGACATTCACTTAAGCTGTTGCATCCATTTTGTGTTTTACAGTTTATCAGACATATAAGGTCCAAATACTGTGTTGCCCATTACCATGAGATACTTGTTCACAATGATTGAATAGACATTTTCCAGCTATCCTAAAGAAACTTGCATACTCTCTACGCCTACTCATATGCCTCATATTTCTCTGTGTGCTAATAGAATCATGTAGTTAAAGCAGACCTAATGTCATAGACAAGATCCTTTAGTGCAAGGAGAGCTCTTACTGAAACGGACGTGAATGCCAGTTGTTTAGGCTTTAGGGACACACACACATTGAGGGAAATGTCAGTGCACATCCGAGGGGTGGAGGTGCAGAGTGAGTCAGTATAGTTTTGAGAAAGTTGTCTGAAATGGCATTCAACTTCATGTAAATGTAATCTGCATGCACTGCAAAGCTCTGAGGGGCCACTGATTTGGGAAACTAACCCTAAACCAGAACATATTTTAGAAAAAGAGGAAGTACCAGCTGTTTCTCCAAGATCTTGCTTAATGGGAAACCATATTTTCTGAGATCCAGCTGGCACAACAGGGCAATCTTCTTTTAGCATTTGAATCACAAAGGAGCCCTTGCTATCATACCCCTCTAACACCCTTATCAATATTGCATGATTCTTTGGGATTTTGGCTCTGAAAATTGGCTTTACTGCATAATCCTGTCGTAAAACCATTAACCCATGGTAGCGTAAATGAATAAATAATCCAATTATGCATTCAAATATCAAGTCTTTTTGGACACAACCTTATTTATTGTGCGTGTGCAAAAGGTCAGTCGCTCCCCGGCATAAATAGAGGCTAATTATGGTTTTCTCCTCCTCAGCTCTCACTCCTCCACGCTTACCTGATAATTTAACTTTTTGTCTCAGGAGACTTGATATCATATTCTATATCCATGGAAAGAGTTGCCAGGTGTTAAAATAAACACAGACATGCACAAACACTTTCCTGTGCATTATGCTAGGGAATCCCTTTCAACACTGAGGATCAAGGATTTCCGTACATCTGGGATAGATTTAACACTTGGGTAATGAATTATACAACACTTAAGCACAGGAGCAACAGGACTGACAGTTACAAGCAGGTCTGCACCTTCTTTCTGTCATGTTACCGGCCCTTCCAGTCTTCTTTTGATTCGGCACAGGGCAAATATTTACTGAGAATATTCCAAGCCTGTGTGGTAGCCTGACCTTCTTTCAAGACCCACATGCTCATTCTGAAACCTCCAACAGTAAAACAGAAAGTCAGAGCAGAAAATAACAGACAACAATTTTAGCAACAAGACCTATGTGGTTCCTACAGTGGACAGTGTTTCATGACACAAATCAATTAATATAGATGTTTGTAGCCTGTCATATCGTAAGGAAACAAAGTGTGTACATTTGCCATACATTTGCCATCACATAATAATAGTATATGTTTTTTTTATAGCACATTCAAAGAAACTAATTCACAAAGTTCCTATGTATACACATCTAATATGCATTGCAATAATAATAGAATATTTGTAATGCAGCCAATAAATAAAGACACAAATAATGAAGGCAATTATTAAGAATTAAAAGCATACACAATTGTAATTAAATGCCAAATAGCCAAATGTGTTACCTGGTCATTATATCTGTCATAGCAACAAATGACACCACTGACATGACTAAACTAATAACTACAACACTAATGTTGGCCCTTAAAGGTTGGAACAAGCGCGTGGACTACGAGCCAGGGACTGGAAGCAGGCAGCTGTTTCCCAAGATGCACTTGGAAACGTGCGGAGGTCTCCTGTCTGGAGTAAAAGCGATGGTAGAGCTCCAGACCAATCACATCGGGAAGGGCTGCGATCGGGAAACATACTCTGAGAAGTCTCTGCAGAAACTGTGTGGTAAGTAAAGAGGGAAAAGAAAAAAGGTTTAATTAAATTCCTTGTTTAAATAGTGTGATGCAATTTGAGAGTTGAGTGTTATGAGGGAGCAAGAGGTTATTATAATAATGAAAATAATCAATTTGTAGAAGATATTACCTCTTGACATCTTAGCCTCTGCACTGTATTCATTTGCATATTTCCATTGCCATATCTACTTCTGGAGTCTAATTTGAAATATTCCTTTTGAGAAATTAGAACTCATCTGTGTTTAAAGTCATTATTTAAACTTCTCTAAAAAACAATTAAAAGCATCCGTTTGAAATTTGGTAATTATCAGGTCACAAAGTCGGAATTAACGTACCATGTTGTAAACAATGATCATTGCATAAACAGTACATGACACATCAATCTTAGTTTATGGGCTAGGTGTTAGCAAATCTAGGTTTTATGTAGATAGTATTGTAGTAACCATAGTTTTGCAGAGGAAGTTTTTCTCCAGGTTGTTGCTCCAGTAGCCACCATGACAGTGTTGTATCTTGTGATTGGCTGTTCCAGGAGCAGCGTCAAGCAGCACCGACCTACTTCCTGCCTCCTGCCCTGCCACAAACTGGACAGCGTCTCTGCTGACTGACAGCGGCCGGGACAGCGATCTCATCTACAGGTTCGAGGGACGTCAGGCTGCTAATATCCCGGACCACGTGGTGCCCCAAAACCTCACAGACCAGTTCACCATAGCAACATGGATGAAGCACGGTCCCAGTCCGGGCCTCAGAGCGGAGAAGGAAACCCTGCTGTGTAACTCCGACAAGACTGGTAAGAAATACATTTCCTACGTACTCATTGTTAAAAAACACATCTCCATAGTTTAATTGTCCTATATTTGAGAAGCATTTCTGCTTAAATTGGAAAGACTTTAAACTAATTAGGTCTAACATACTGGAATATTTTATTTATAATTTACTCAGTTTTAGAATAACACTTTAAACAAAACATGATAAAAAACATTGTTTAAGCAAATAACAATAGAATTAAACCCAGACTTCCGCTCACAATAGCAAATGCTCTTTTAAACTTAAAACTTTTTCCCGGCTGCCTAACTGAACTGAGCTGCCTTAACTGTGTAATTAAGCAAGCCATCTGCACACTGCACGCTCTCACAATGGTCTCACAGATGGCTTATTAGCTTACGAAATGTGCAGTCTGATCTTGTAATGCAAAACTGCAGAGCTGTTCGTGTTGAGCCACTACAATCTTATAAAAAAAAACGTTTTGGCTTAAGGATGTGAACGGTACCAGAAGGCTCAGCGTGAAGGCCAGATCACCAATACTGTGTGAAAAACACCCATCTATTTTATCCCATCATTTGGATGGCCTAACTCTAGGGAATTTAAGGTGGGAGATAAGGACATAATAACTCTTATTAAAGCATTATATGATAGCAAGATGTCAGTAATGACTGTTACCAGAAGGTCAAAAGTGATATGACATTCTCCCAGCTTTATAATATATATAAATAATATTATTTCACCCAAAAAGGGTATATTTATATTCAGTTGTTAATACTGACATACTTTAGAAAAAGTTAAATGTGCTATAGAGACAATAAATGATTGTACTGAATTATAACCCAACATGAAGTAAAATGGTAAAACATTAAATGTAAACACCGTGCCCCCAGACTACAGAGCAGTTTCTTTCCTCAGACATTGACAACGGTCCACTTTTCTTTCACATGCTTACGACATTTTTAATTTGAAGGTTCACTCCTAACTTTATCACTTTAACAAAAATATTTAATTTTCACATTATTGCTTGGACACGTTTTGGGGTTTTTCCGTCTGTCCCAGTTTTGTGAGCACGATATTTCAGCATGCCATAACTATCCACTTGGACTAAAGGATGAACTGATTAGAATTTGGGGATCAAAAGTAAAGGTCACTGTGACCTCACATACACATACCGTAAGGCTTTTTGATACAGTACAGTACAGTATGTCTAATACGATAATATGATGATGTGATGATTTCGAACACCGATGGATGTACACTGCCTCTTGACCTGGTGGAGGCATACAACCACAAGGCAGAATTGATCGTTTTTATCTGCAGTTATACGATTATAAAATAACAAAACATTCATTTCCATTTAGGAAAAGTAAGTAGAGAAATAATTGTGTTCAAAAGAGAACCAGATTCACATCCACAACTAATCCCATCTAAAGCTGATTCAGTGTATTGTCACAGCAGGGGGGGGGAACCAATCATTAATTGCCATTAAATACAGACACCGGGGATGCTGAAGGACCTTTTTTGGATCCTCCCAAAATCAGTAATAATCATTAAAACAATTATAACATCAGCTTATAGAATGCATAATCTTGTTGATACATACATTGTATGAATAATGTTTAACTGTGTGACCATGTATGTTTGTAATCTTGCCCTCGCAGAGATGAACCGCCATCATTACTCTCTGTACGTCCATAACTGCCGCCTGGTGTTCCTGCTCAGAAGAGATTTCACCCAGGTCGACACTTTCAGACCCGCAGAGTTCCACTGGAAACTGGAGCAGGTGAGCTGTGTGTGTGTGTGTGTGTGTGTGTGTGTGTGTGTGTGTGTGTGTGTGTGTGTGTGGTGTGTGTGTGTGTGTGTGTGTGTGTGTGTGTGTGTGTGTGTGTGTGTGTGTGTGTGTGTGTGTGTGTGTGTGTGTGTGTGTGTGTGTGTGTGTGTGTGTGTGTGTGTGTGTGTGTGTGTGTGTGTGTGTGTGTGTGTGTGTGTGTGTGTGTGTGTGTGTGTGGTGTGTGTGTGTGTGTGTGTGTGTGTGTGTGTGTGTGTGTGTGTGTGTGTGTGTGTGTGTGTGTGTGTGCTTAGATTCAGGGTGATATTCTACATCAGGTGAAGGGCTATCATTATTTGCGTAGTGAAAGGAGAGGCTCTCCATTCTAATTACCGGAGGCCCTCAATCACTTTCTTCTGCTCGCTGCATGAGATAAGAGGGTGGAAGACACTATTATCCTATTCACACACACACACACACACACACACACACACACACACACACACACACACACACACACACACACCATAATAGGCCCACAGTGGAAAGTCTGTCTAGTTAGAGGTAAAAGCTCAACCAGCAGCGTGTCTTTATTATCTGACTTTGCTTCTGGAGAGTTGTTAAACTAATTTACCGTATCATAAATCGTTTGTCAACCACAAACCTTATTTCGAGCTATTTTCCAAAACCCTATGGAGAAATTGCATTGCTTTTTGGTCGAGGGAACCGGAAGGAACCCATGCGCAGCTTACAGTACTTCCGGGTTTTAGGAAGCGTCACTGCACCGATCTATTGGAACATATGAAGTTGCTTCAGCTTCACAGATTATATATATTAAAATTTATTTTCTGTTGCACAGTGCTTTTCCTACTTTAAATATCCTGCAGATGTACACACTGGTATATAACCTTTGAATTCTACAAAAGAATACGCACATTAGGCAGGTATGTTATCTGAATATAAAGGTTTATATTCAATGTTCCAATATGAAGTGGTGAATGTTTAAGTCCTTCAGAAATTGTCTTGAAAGAAAGTCAGAAAGTATTGCTCAATAACACCTTGGTCAGGTGGATGCTTTAATGAGAACCGGCTGAAGGTCGTCTAGTCATGTTTTTCACCAGGCGGACGCTTTGTGGAGAAAATATTACTTTAAAAAAAGATAGAAAAATTCAATCATGATAAACCAAAATGTCTCCATTACACAACTCTCCCTGGATAACTAATAATGGATCGTAGATGTAAATCTGATCTAATTATTCAGCCTTGGGATCAACATATGCCTAACTCACACTGAAATTGTTAGAACATGCTTCACGATTACAGCAAGATATTAGGAGTTTTTGCTGCACTAAGCAGATTATAAGAGATTTGTATTGTATTTGGGTCTTTCTGTCTATTTGTGCCCATGGCTGTGTGACCCTGCATCAGCACGTTTGTCTACTCTTATGAAAACTGTAATGCTGGATTTACCCAATTTACTATTTCATCATGCATGGAAAAAATGACTGTACAAGGCTTAGTCTTCTTGTGCTATGCAGTCAGTCTTTGTGTGCAGGCAAATATCCCAGCGAGTCTTTGTTGGCACTATCTCCTCCTGTGCCGGTGTGTACCCTCCAACCCTGTGATTGTTTGTTCTAGGTCAAAGGTAGATTGAAAAGTGTTTTTCTCGATCCAGTGTTTTTTCTCTCCTGAGGCCCAGGGAGGTGTGTGTGTGACAAAGAGAAGGGCAGCCAAGTAGTGACTGCTGAGTTTTCTTAGCAAAAGAGCAAACAACCCCAAGTTTTATTTCCGTCTTCCTCTCTCCTTCTTTCTGTTCCTTATTATCTTTCCTCTATTCTCCTCTTTTTCTCTCCCTTTCACACTTACAGTACATCGATAACAGGGATCCCATTTGCTCCTCTAAATCTTGCGGAGCTTCACAGAGGAAGCATGTTTTGCAGTCAAAGAGAATATGTGATGAGTTACAGTACAAATCGCTTGTGCAGAAACTTTCATGAAATATAAATGGAGGCTGTAGGTTAATGAGAGATATGACATCATAGGAGCACAGCCCATTTGGGCAAGTGAAGGAAACAACTCTATGATCATCAATCTGTGAAGTAGAGTGCAGTTTGCTGAACTCACGTTGCCATAATGTGCTTTTTATGGTAGTGACTTCCTGCATATTTGAACATGTTGTGCACTCAACTTCTTTATTGAGTTGACATGCAGGTGGAAAGAGCAGTACATTAGTGAAACTGCTTTGATGGATTCTTGTGTGAAAACATGTTTTTCAGCTGGATCGACGAAAGGCTACTTTCAACAGAGAAACTGGTGTCTTCACCTCTTTTCTTTTAAACAATTCTGGCCTATCTTCTTGTTGAATGTCAGTGCAAAATGATTGAATCTAGAACCAAACCATTTCTTTTGAATGTGAGATGCTGAAATGAAAATCTGATGTGTGCCCTGGAGCAGCACACGATATTTCAGAAGTGAGCAGTGCTTTTGAAAACTGCCCCAATCCTTAACAAATATAATATTCTTCTTGGAATTATGAAAAATGCCTATTGGTTGACTGCCCAATAACTACAATGAAAATCCAGGCACATCAATCTTTTAAGTTATTATTTTTGTTTTATTGATAACAGTCATCCAAAACCAACAATATGGTAATTGTTTTCACAATCGTACTTTATCACAAGATGTTCTGTTCTTAAATCCATTATGATCTTGTATCTGCACAAATATCAACCTTACTTTTGAGTTATTTATGGAATAGTAATAGTTTGAAAGATTGATTAAATATTTTACAGGAAATCTTTTTCTCATTTGCCAGGCACAAGGAGTTATAAAACAGTGACTTTAATTATTTATTATTATATAAAGTAGTAAAGATCCATGCCGTATAAATTCACATATCTTAGCGTCAGCTTTTCAGCATAAAGCATTCCCACTAGCAATTTCTTCAGGAATTGCATTCTCTAGTTTCAGTAGTTGTGTGCTATAATGTATTTACAAAGTGTGAAGAGGAGGCAACTTTAGAATAGGGAACCTGTTCAGGTCACTTAGAGTCAAACTACTAGCTTATTGGGGATGAACAAGACTTCACTTTAAAACAGGGAACATCGTCTAAGATATAAATACCTAATTTTGAGTTATTTAGACACAATTAACACTTGTTGTAAAAATGACAATTACATAAGAATAGATCATATTTGCAAAGTGTTATTATGGTAGAATTACTATTCTTGTGGTACTACTGCCTTATTAGGCCCATATTGAGCAGAGCATATTAAGGCCAAAACTCATGTACAACAACTTCCTTACTTGCAATAAATAAGCACTAATTAGAGGGTTATTGAGGAAAAACTCTCAACTAATGGCTTATTACTTGTAGAATATGGTCATGTAGAATAAGGCATTAATAAGTGTTTTATAATGACTAATAAAGAGCCAATATACTGCTAAAATGCATGTTAATTAACAACTAGTTGATGGTTAATTTGTGTACCTTAATATAAAGTGTTACCGGAAGAGGTGGCTGCTGGGTATCACAGCTGCCTCTGACTGTCCTTGTTCCTCCAGCACTTAGAAAGGACACTCAATGGCTTCGGCAGCAACTCCATTTAGCTCTATTGATTTTGCAATTCTCACCCTGAGAGGGGAGGGGAGGGATGAAAGAAAGCTGGCAGAGAGGAGTGAGAGAAAGGTTTCCATTTTCCATGTCGATCGAAAAGCACTGAAGGAATGTCACATCTGACAGAAACCTTTACAAAGACATCTACACGCCTGTTTTTCAGTGTATTTTGGAACACAACTGCACACACACACACACACACACACACACACACACACACACACACACACACACACACACACACACACACACACACACACACAAAGGAATACCTATTTTCCTTTCTCCTTTCAGCCTTGATAATAGAGAAGGGGATGGATTTCTCTACTATTTGTACATTATTCACTGTCCTTGAATCAAGCAAGCCTATCAGTTTAGTCCAGCTGTTGGAAAGATATTCACTCACAGCCACAAAGTCCTATACAAATCTAGAGCCATTCTTCTGTAATGTGCTGTAAGTCAAAGATGGTAGGAATGGGTCAAACATGCAAGCAAAGTCACACAAAGCAGAGGGGAATGAGGTAAAGTAAAGAAGCGGACATTTTCCCTATCGGGGCCTTTTTATGCTAAACCTTCTTCCAGTTTGAACAGCTTTATAAGTTTGCCCGGCACAGTCTGATAGAGGGCGAGTGTGTGTGTGGTATGTGGCATTGATTTAAACCCCTTTCAAATAATGTGTTATGTACTCACAGCAGGGTCGTTATAGATAAAACAAATCTATGTACAGAAGCGTGTGAGTTGAGACCAAAACAAATCGTTTTCGCAGGTCTGAGATTTGAAAAGCTTTAGCCAGGGGTCAAATGTTTATTAATGTTGGCAGCTGATCCACAGCAGTCCAAGATAACTGTGCTGTTGACGGGGCCGGTCATGAGCTGTGAATTACAGATAAACTTTTTCTCCAACTTCACAAAACAGCTGCAGACCCCCGTTATTTATCATTGTGTCAAAGTGTGATTGTCAAGAGGTTGGAGTATCACACAATCCCCCTCATGCTTGGCTATACAGCATATACAATTATCTGCCTTATCTGCCTGCTATTATCATGCATGTTGTGCCGCAGCTGGTTCTCCGTCCTCTGTCGATGAGAAGCATCTCTTTTGTTTCTGAGGAGATGAATTGGATGGCGTTGATGTTGCGTTGCTTCTCTGCCTGTTTGTTGTAGATACCAGGAGAGATTGAAGGGCCTATTCAGGGAGTCATATAGTTCCACAGAAAAGGGTTTGAGTATCAGTATAGCTGTGCACATTAGAACAAGAGGCAGTGTGTGTATCACTATCATCTCAAAATTACATGTTTTTTGTTGTTTTTCAGTCACCATCACATGTTATCCAACATTGCAGTGTTTATTTACTTTCTGGATTGATACTGTTGGCTTAAGTTACAAGGACTCAGTATGAAGCACACTTTGTATAAAAAAGCACCAACTGGCAATGATGAAAAGCACATTTTTTCCTATTCTGTGAGAGCAAAACCGACAAAGATAGAGCAACAGATGAGGTATTGAGCGTCGCCTCTAGCGGATACATCTTCAGTGTGTGTTTATTTATTTTCTAGCGTCTATTTTTCCAACGACCTCATTTGAAGGCTTAGCTGTACTTTGACTGCTTCAGGCGCTTACCCTTATGTACAGCGGATGCATCTCTTGTGTGTCTTTGCAGTGTGTGTGTGTGAGAGGGAGCAGCAGGAGGCTTATTGCCACTATGTGCTACTTATGTACCACTCAGCAGACATGCAGAGTGACATAGGCATCCCATCAGGCAGCATACCAATACTGACAGCTTGTTTACTTTGGGTGAAAGATGCCTTCCCTCCTGCTGACCCGAGAGGTAAAGCTTAAATAATTCACTGATATTATATTACTGCACTAACCAAGTTATAACCTTTGAGATACAAAAACAAAGAAATAGATTTCAAACGTCATTTCAAAGCACCTTTGACATGAAGTATATTTCATCTTATGACTCACTCTTTGTTTAGCAGTTTCCCGTCTGTCACTGACATGTATCATATAGCTTCTCCCAATGGACATACTCTCAACTCAACTGAAAGTTGACCTTGATGCAATTTTGTTATAATACATTTGTTGAGTCTTACATGACGTGTACTCCATCTAACATTAGGCTTTTGCTGCTTTTGTATGACATGTTAAATGTGCACGCTGTTGAGGATCTTAGCAAAGCTCTTTTCATTCTTTCTTTCACGTTTTTCATAAATGTTTCTCTTTTTTCTGTATGCTTGTCATTCCCTACCACCACACTGACACATAATAGGCTTGCATCAATAATGCAGTGGCACAGCAGTGGCAGAAGAGAGGAGAGCAGAGGAATGTGAATAGGTAGAAAGGAGATGAAAAGGGAAAGAGAAGAGAGGTGCAAGTTAGGAAGGAATGATGAGGTGGAGGTGGGGATAGCAGGAGATGGGAGAACAGGAGAAAGTCGTTCACACAAAGGGCTACGAAAAAGAATAGATGAGGAAAACAGGGTAGTGTTGCCTAAAAGCTTCCTTTACATTATTCGTGGAAGTTAAATTCACAGAAGGTGAGCAATCATTATGTCTGAACAGCAAAAACATCAGCACAGATTTTTCAAGCACCAATCATTATATTATTTATTATAAAAATCAGTATACCCCTCACATCATGTGTAATGGCTTTGACCCGTGGTTTTACTACCAAAGCAGAATAAAAAAGCATGCCTGTCAGGCGCTGTTTATCACATCCAACGCATCTGAACACCGCTATATATTATGGTTTGTTTCCATATCCCATAGCTCCACAATGCATCAAAATAAACTTGACCCCATTAAAGGGCTTCTCAGCAGCCCACAGAATGTCCTCATTATTCTGTTTATGTCAGCAGATACAAAATGTCCCATTGCTATTTGTGAATAAGGGGTTGTGTTTGGTTTTCCTTCTAGCAACACGCACAATAGGCCGATCTAGTTCATTACCTGAAACCTCTAACCAATGTTCCACACAGAAAAAGATTCGGGACTCTGCTCTCCTTGTTACTAGTTAGTCTAGCTCACAGCGGACAGCACCTAATTGTTTTGCCAGAGATCCTTTGGGTGACAACCTAAATTCAGTCTCTAGACTTTCTAGGTCCAATTGGCCAAAAGGTCTTCTTTCTTTACTGCCGATGTATAAGATGTAATAGCCTCTCGTAAATACGCCGTGGCAGATTTCCCGAAGATAGACGGGCTTATCTCCTGTGTTTTATTCTCAGCAATAAAACACTTCTATTGCATGGTAATATACTCAGCAAAGGGATGTGACTCCATAAGCTAGGGTTTAGTTGGCAGCATCTACAATCTGAATCTTAGACAGGAGATGGCCAAAATGAGAGAGGAATGATCAGAAAATGTCTGGATATCAATTGTGCAGTTCTTGATCCAAACCATCACAGCTCTAAAAGCAAGGAATGTATATATCGTAGAGAGACACCATGTAGGATTATAAGGATAAAAGACTCAACATATCAGTATATCTGATATAGAAAACTCATGTACTCTCATTTGGAGTTGTAGGATGAGTAAAACACCTCTCTTGGCCATCGCTTTGACCTTGTTCTCACTGGCTAACTGAGCTCAAACTGTCTTTCTTTTCTCAGGGAAGTTCTTAAGGGTGAAATGACCTGAAAGTAAGTGGCAGCGATGATAAGAGCTGGTTGAAACTGGACCATCCTTTATCAAGGGAAAGGACATAATGCTGTCCCACAATTCCCTGCAGCATCATCATTTAAAGACACCATTTCATTAATGATGGCTCAGTTTCCCTGTGAGCCAACATGCTTATTCACAGGACCCTGGAACTGGGTGTCATCAATTACACCTGCTGTTTTTCTGATATGACACATTCAATGTCTGCTGTCAAAAAAGATGATTCCTAGCATTCCCTTTTTGCAGTCCTCAGCCTGTTCAATTGAACCATTGTAATCTTTGCTCAGTGATAAACAAAGATCCTGCCCCCTCAGGTGTGTTGTAGTAATCTGACATTCTGCTCCATTAGGTCGTAATGGCCGTAATTACGTAATGGCCGTAATAGGTACGTAATGTACTTCACTGTACTGAAGCAATCCGAGTGATAAAAGGAAGAAAGAAAAAAAAATGGAAATGTCGACATATCCCCCAAAAATGGTTTAATCCAAAGAACAGGTAATCTACTTGTAATCTACTTTTAAAATGATCGCTATCCTCTGTAAGTGCATCAAGTAACCCTCGCATTGAAACATGTGTTGGTTTGGGTGCAATTTGAGTTAAATGGGAGCCCAAAATGGAGAACATATGTATTTTAAAAAGCATTAGCAGGGGCATAGCCTCAGTGTCTGTCTGCCTGCCTCTCCTGCAGTCTCTCTGTTTTTTTAGACTCCTCTGGTGATTTTGTTCATCAGAAGCAGGCCTGCAATCTGCTTGGGGACAGGCTCCTTACCTATTTCAGAATGCATTGTGTTGTTACACTGTTGCAGAAACACTTTCAAGCTCCCGCTGACTAATGTGCCTTCAGACCAGTCTATGCTGCAGACGAGCTGTGTGAATACAAACATTCCTCAGCGGCAGAGAGGGTGCTGCTGATGGTAGCCACTAATGATGTGTGTGTGCATGCATTCGTAAAGGTTGAAAGTATGATTTCTCAAGTTTAGACCGTCAACAATATAAATAAATTGAGTGCTGCAGCTGGATTGGATTCAGAGCTTTCCTTAATGACTCTAGCCACTTACAGTATGTGCACATAAATGATAGAAGCCACTCTGTGAAGTTGATGTGTCTGACAAGATGGCATGTGTTCTTGTTTTATTATTTAGTCATGTTGCTGCGTAGTAAATCGAAACGAAAAGGGCATTTCCTTTCATTGTGTATGCATTAATATTCATGCAGTAAAGCTTGACTTGTGCACTGAGAGCTGCTGGAAAGGATGTTCCCACTTCATTGTGCATGCTTTTCTAGACAACAGAAATATTGACATTGATGATGTTGTTTGTTCGTGCCCTCTATTTCTGTCACTCAGTCCTGAACCTACTCCACTCTCTAAGAAGCACAGCAAGGAGGATTGGGGGTAACAAGATAAGAAATTAAGGGTTAATCAATCAGTCCCACAGAAGTACCACAACTCCATACCACAGCAACATGGAAATGTTTGTTGCTGTTTTTACTGGAAGTTAATATTTAAAGTGGTGGATTTTTTTGCCATTTCCCAAAGGATTTGTGTGTGTGTGTGTGTGTGTGTGTGTGTGTGTGTGTGTGTGTGTGTGTGTGTGTGTGTGTGTGTGTGTGTGTGTGTGTGTGTGTGTGGTGTGTGTGTGTGTGTGTGTGTGTGTGTGTGTGTGTGTGTGTGTGTGTGTGTGTGTGTGTGTGTGTGTGTGTGTGTGTGTGTGTGTGTGCTTCTGAGCCGTAGAAGGAAATCTAACAAAGACAAAAACAATCTGGTTGTTGTATCCTTTCCTGCTTTTTCTCTCTGTGTATCTTACATGAGCAGATATTCTCCTCTCCAAGGAAAATAGATTAATGTTGGATGTTAGTTTATCTGAATCCTTTAGACCTGCCTGATTTACAGAAAACACAAATGCAATGGTCATAAGAGGAGCAACAATAATCCACCGAAGTTGCTTTAAGGCCCTCATGCAATGTCGTAATAATTCCTTTGTGATGGTGAAATAATATTGCATATTTTTGATTAACTGGAATGAATCAGCCATACATTTGTCAATAACAACACATGAATCCTCATGTATATCTGCTAATTATTTATTAATTTCAGTAATTTTTCAGGCTTAAATTGATTGTTAGTTTTAGCTTTAACACATGTGTTTCTAAATTGTGTTTGTGGCAAAGTTGTTGGAAGGTATGTGTGTTGTACAAGTTTTTCAGATAGTCAGAGAATGTCTGTGATGGCTTCTAAAAAGACGCCAGGCACTCCACAGCCGTGTTTGTCGCTCATTGCGTGCGTTTAATGAACAGCTCATTAGAGGGAAACCTCATTAGCAATCTAACGACAGGGAGCAAATGATTCAGTGAAGGGGAATTTGTTGCCTCTCTCTCATTGAAGCTAGAAAGCTCGGAGTAAACATCCTCATCTCCATCTCTATAAACATAATCCTCCATGGAAAAAGGCTCCTAACCTAAATAAGACCCCGAAAAGAGATGTAGTTGCCAGAGTAATGTATTTTTAAAGCTGCCCTAATTTTGTGTACTATGAATAACCACAAATATTTCCTTTTTGAAAGCATGAAGTGGACATGCACTGTAGCTTAATAACACCCTAACCTCTCTCTCGTTTACAGATCTGTGACAAGGAATGGCACTATTATGTGATCAACGTGGAGTTCCCTGCAGTCACACTATTTGTGGATGGTGTTACCTATGAACCCTATCTGGTGACGGATGACTGGCCCATCCAAACAGCAAAGATTTATACGCAGCTGACTGTGGGCGCCTGCTGGCAAGGTCAGTGTGTGTGTGTGTGTGTGTGTGTGTGTGGGTGTGGGTGTGTGTGTGGTGTGTGTGGTGTGTGTGTGTGTGTGTGTGTGTGTGTGTGTGTGTGTGTGTGTGTGTGTGTGTGTGTGTGTGTGTGTGTGTGTGTGTGTGTGTGTGTGTGTGTTGTGTGTGTGTTGTGTGTGTGTGTGTGTGTGTTGTGTGTGTGTGTGTGTGTGTGTGTGTGGTGTGTGTGGTGTGTGTGTGTGTGTGTGTGTTTCTGAGATAAAGAGTAGCTTTAAAGCAATGCAGAAATCTGTCCATGGCATTGAAACTGAAAATCAGTCAGGAATGTGACTCTGATATTATTTGATGTTGTTTGGATGGTTTACAGGTATAGTTGCTCTTTATGTAACAGCCTTTACAGCTGGTGGCTTTGATATGTGTTTCCTTCACATTACATTAATTAATAGGTTGATAGGTCTGTTTTTCCTTTCAAGGGTCCTCCCCTTTTACTGTTTTGAGTAAGTTTCTTTTATTATTTCTGCATTTTTGTTTTTACTTCATTTAATGATATAACTTTTACCACAAACGAAAAAAATACTCTACTTAGACCTAGTATTTTGAACATATCTCTTCCACCTTGGCAGTACAGGACTGGGAAGAGATCATAAAATTAATGCACAGTGTTATCAAATATAATTACATTTTCTTTTGCAAAGCCAAACAGCCAGCAAAGAATGGCAACATATGGCAGGACATTGAAAGACTGCATGGAAAATGGCACAGAAGCCAAAGACATTGAACATTTCATTTGAAGTACAAACAGACAGAGAAGAAGCAGGAGACTTTGTGTTAAGATAAATAAAGAGATTAAGATTTATGCCCCAGGGCTGCAAGTATTTCTTCTTTGAAATGGAGAGGCACGATCCGAGTGGGTATTAAAACGGGAAGTTCTGCGTGTCAGTTCCAGCGGCAGGGAACGAGAGCGAGCAGTGATCACATTTGAATGAATAAGAGCTACCCTGCTGCCATGTTTACGACTTGAATAATTATATAAAAGGTCTTTACAGGAGGGCAGAAGGAGACGATAGTGATCCGTTCTGCAGCTTGCCTAAATCACGCTCATAACACTCAACAGTATCACCCAAAGCTTGGATCCTGATGGCACTTTTTGCCATCTAAATTTCTTTTCATCCTGTGCCCGATTGCAATTTCCTTTTTGTCATCATCATTTTCTTCCTTGCTTCATACAGGCCTCTCTTTCTTTCTCTTTCCATGAATCTCTGATTGTGAGAGAAAGCCCTGAAGGAAGGATTAGCTTGAGTGAATGGAGGACAACTTTGCCAGCTATTACATCCCAATGAAGCCGCTTTAAGCTTCACTAAGCCGCAACTGATAACTTTGCAAGCCATTAGCGAGCAAGATTGCCTTTCTCTCATTTCTCCATCCTCTTTTCCCCACAATCAACAACATAATGATGAGACGTGTGGCATGAAAGGCTGTGTTTTCACTGGCCCGAAAGCAAAATAGAAGACGTGTGTCAACATACAAGGTTAACAAGCTACTGTAATGGTTTTGTTCGGGGTTTATTTTTTAGGAAAAGAAAATCTGTTTGCCATCTTATTTCATTTGTTGTAGGAAGTGGGTGTGTAATTTCACAGCAACATCACACTACAGTATTTAAATACGTTACCAAGGAAGTGCAGAGCAGGCATTTACAGGCTGGGGTAGTTTGATGTTGATAATTAAATGTCAACAAACAGCATGTTATCAGTACGTATAATATTAGTTGCCGCTAGAGTATAAGGACATCGTGCTACTATTTTAGTTTTAGCACACAGTGAAATGAGAAAAGTCAAGATACATAATCTAATCTACAAGCACTATATAAATTGGTTTTTAAAATGATTGTAATCCTGTTGACCTTTACGGTTTTGACTCGTCAAAGCTGGAGAAGCATAGGGATAATATTGATTTTATTAAGGCTCTGTTGCATTCAGCTTGCAAGCAGAATAGAATAGTCAAGGAGCTTAATGAAATGCAGCAGTTATTTTTTGTTATTTAGTTCAGCGGTTAACAACAAGTTATAGCCATTTTATAGTCTTGAAATATCAATCCTTTAAATTATATAAATATATAACAAAAATGTTTTTCCTTTACGCCGAGTGAAAATGAGCAAAATTCTGAAGCAAGTCTTAACAAGCTATTCAATATAAATTAGCCCGGAGTGCTTATTTACAAAAGATCATATGTGTTAATGCTCACATATGTAAACGTATATGAAAGATCTGCAATGCATTGAGTTGTGTCCTTTTCCTCCTCATCTGTGTTGTTATGCATTTCCTTTTTTTATGAATTTATCAAACTCATACTGTCTGCAAATCAACACACAGGCAATCCGAAAGTTCAGTTTTGTTGTGAATCAGAAAGAAATTGTCTTGTTGAAAACCTTTCAACATGCATTTGTCAGGGAGATGAAGAAAGAGACTTAAGGGGCAGAATAATGATGAATATTTCTTCATGTGGAAAGAAAACGAGGTGATGGAAAATGTTCCCCACTTACACCTACTGTCGTCACTTAAACATAGTACTTACCATGCCTCTGTTAAAAAAGGGTATTGGCATAAAATAATCTGAATTATAAAGCCTGTAATAGTGCAGATGGGTTGTTCATGCTGTTTGTAGTTTTGCCACTCTCACGGTGGCTGATGGACAACAAGGTTTTTTCTATTTCAAATAAAACCAAAACTCTTTTGAATCATCTTTAGTTAATTTACGTTTTGCAAGTTTGACATCAGATTTGTTCATTTTTAACTGGCGGTAAGGCCTAATGGGAGCACAACATTGTTCCAGGACACCTTAACTATAACTGGAGTCATGTCTCCCCTCAAATATTTTTGTCCCAGAGGGAACTTGATACATCCAGCAGCATAGACGATATATATACATGTATATAGATATAAATATATAGGCTACATATAGTATAGAAGTGAGTGTTTATAGTAAATAGATAGGAGAATTGTATAGATCTAAACCGACAGAGGGTTAGGACTGAGAGAAAAAAATGCAATTACAAATCCATCTGATACTTCAGCACCGCAGACAGGGCCATGGATTTATCTATACGCAGCACAGCTAGGCTTCTGGTATTTCCAAATCATGGTCTGGATCATAGATTCTAACATGTAGAGACCTTAATATATAGCCTCACTGTCCAACAACAGTTCGACCAACAGCATCTCTTGTTTCAGATGGAAAGAAGAATAATATCAGTGACTGTTTACATGCACAAAAGAAATAAGGCTGAAAGAAGGCCTTTAATATCCAAATACAATTCTGTGTGACCCATGTCAAATACAGAATATTGTCATATTCAGAATATATTACTGTGCATGTAAACATAGTCATTGTCTTGTGACAAATAAAGTATAGAATTGCTCTAGGAAACTTAATTACGACAGTTGCCACATCATCTTAAATGTGTACTATAATAAAGCAATATAAGAAAAGGCTACTATCGCATTTTAGCTGTAAATTACCTACAAATCCCAGCAATACACTATTATTATATGTATATAATATGTTAATTTGATTTGGTTGTGGTCTAGATAAGAAATATTCTCCATGAGGGTAAAATAGCAAGAAAGCTTAAATGGCTAAACTATTTAAAATGTGATGTTTAGTGAAAGGAAAATGACAAATACCAGAAGGAAATCTTATAGCTCTGTAACACCTATTTGTTTTTAGGCTTGACCCTGCATACATATACAGAACAAATACAAACTGTCAAAAAGTTCCTCGGCTGATTTTATACTGAGGTTGGGAAAAAATACAGGATAAGTTCTGTCTAACTTTCCGCCCCGAACCAGCTTGTCTGTGATTCTGAGTGGTAGTGAATAGATCCTGCTGTTTTAAAGCATACCAGATGCTGTAATGTTGTTTACATGGTTATTGCAAACCATTTGACTCCTAACTGTTCTTGGAGAACATGAACTGCATCCTAAAATGCATCACCAGTGACCGCCCTCAGAGCTCCAGAAGATAGACATGATATGACACAGTGGGCTGTTGCTCTGATTAAAAGGTGACGAAAGATCTTAATGCAACCAAAATATCAATAATCTGTGTCGGAGACAAGTTACTAGACTTTTCAAATGTTAACATAGTAGTTTACATAATAGTGTAAACTCATTGTATGAGGATATGTGATGCTGTTTGATGCAGATTGTATGAGAAGAACGGCATTATCCCACTGTTAGTGGAATTTGCAGCAGAAGTCTCCTGCTGCCTATATGCTGAAGGCACTTGTTTGACGTTTCTGTGACAGGATCTTCTCTCTCAGCCGACATGTTGAAACACCCCTGTATGATTCACATTGACAGAGTGGAGAGAGTAGATGCCTCCAGCCCCATGCTGGCTGCTACTGTAGCTGCTGTTCTCAGTAATATCTGCTGTTACTGCCTCTCGTTCCCCTGAGCCCCGCTGCACAGAGTAGTTCAGGAGAGGAGAAGAACATCCAGGCTGTGTTAAATTAAGTGGGTTAGTAATCTCAGACAACAAACTAAATTATTTAATCAACTTTCAGGCCCTGAAGAACATCAGTATGACAGTAAGGGGTTTATACAGTATAGAGCAGTGGTTCTCAAACTTTTTTCAATAATGTACCCCCTTTGAATAAAATATTCCGCCAAGTACCCCCTGATCAGCGCAAAAACAATTTGTTCGGGACAAAATGCCTATATAAAGAGGTACTGTACAGTACAGTGCTGCACCATCAGTGTCTGATTTATTAAAACAACAACAGTAACGGCCCGTCCACACTACAGCTTCGACAGCTTCAAAAACGGTTTCCAACGCGTCTGCCCATTCACTTTGAATGGGGTGACGTCACGTTGCCTCGCTTTTCGCCGAACTGAATGGTGGGTAGCATAGCGGTCCGTCTCCGGCGTTAGAAGTTGAACAATGTTCAACTTCTGACCCCGGAGACGCCGGAGTAGCCAGCGCCAGCCAATCAAATCCCGTTTCTGAAAATCTGACAGCTCAAGCCCTAGCCAATCAAACCGCGTCTAAGCTGGGAGAGATATCCCGCCGTTCATTTCTATATTTCAAAAAAAGATGGAGGAGAAACTAATTATCGCCGTAGCAAATCACCCAGTTTTGTATGACCAGACCCTCTTCACCTACCGGGATACAAACCGGAAGAACCAGTAATGGAGGGAGGTGGCAGAGACAGTGGGTGAAACTGGTAGGTTTTCGCCTGTTTGGGGAGTTTATATATATATTGCTCGCATAAAATCTCCGGGGTTTTTTACTTTGTATGTCGGGGGCGGGAGATTCATGTGATTGGTTGTTGGTCGCGGTGCTCGAATAAAATCCCCAAGCTTCAGACACGCCCAGCTCCAAGCTTTTTTTGAAGCTGTAGTGTGGACGGGCCGTAACTGAGAAACACTTAAATGCTACAATTCAAATGTTTACAATCCATCACTAAATTCATGGCAAACCAATTTTAACATCATGCAATAACACTAAGACGACATTAGTTGCATTGAACTGATCTTTTTAATAAGTTGTACTTACAATGTAGTGAGAAACATGGGCTTGTGCTTCACTGAGGACCTTTGTCATTCTGACAGGGAGGCAAACTGCAGTTATGACACTTCACGTTTTGAAATATGTGTAACTCTGTTCATATAAAACCCACACTGCTCAAACTTCGTTACTTTTCCTAAAATGTGTATATTTATTTATTTTGGGGCGTGGGGAATGAAGAGGAAAAAATATATGAGCATGTTATGAGCATCGGATTTTGACCCCTCATATAAACATATAATGCTGCGCTATATTTTGCGGCCACACGCCGTTGCCAAGCAACACTTATTGTTTAGGTCCTTTGATAAGCAGGCAGTCATATCATTAACTAGAACTAGCTAGATCTGATAGATTTGGACAAAAACGTGAGTGAAGTATAACCGGACGCGAGAGAGAGATCAGATATCAGATCAGCTGCTGCTGACGGAGAACACGCAGCTCTTCCGGATCACAGCTCCGCCGCTGTGACGGACCGGTGAGCGGACCAAAATACACTAAGAGTTAGACCTAACACACTTAGCTAGTAAATCTACTCTGGAACAAGCTAAACTAGTTATACATATATGTATTCTTTACTGTCGGGTCACTCATTACATGTTCAGCGAGCTGCACGAGACTGACGGGCTGTCAGGAGAGGGAGAGGAAAAGAGAGCACCCTGTTTATTTTTCCCATTTTATTATCCAGAATTTCTGTAAACCTTTGAATAAAGTAGCCTAGTTAATCTACTATTAGTAGTTTGTTTAAATGCATTAATTATGTTTTGTTTTTTTCATTAACATAAAATAAATCTCACGTACCCCCTGCAGTACTCCAACGTACCCCTAGGGGTCCGCGTACCCCCATTTGAGAACCACTGAGTGGCCAATTTACAAAAGGATTGTGTGGCTTTTAGGGGCTGCTAAAACTGTCCAAATTAAACAAAAGGAACCGTGTGAATCTCAAAGCAAGTGCAAGGGCTGAAATGCACCTCCCACCTGCTTTGCCAAAGAAAAAAGCCTCTGGTTTCTAATTTGAACATATTTAAAATAGTAAACATACAAACACTTAGTGTAAAATTGGCCCTTTTATGAGCCTCATTGCAAAAACAATCCTAAACTGATGCACATTTGAGTGATGTCCGTTAAAAACTCATTTATTAGAGTGTAGTCATTGCATTGACACAGTTGCACTGTAACAGGATGCAATGACACTTGTTTCATGAGAAATAAACGAATTAATTAAATACATGGGGACTAAAGATTGAAATAACTGGTGAATCTTTGCCTTGAGCGTAAACGCACACAGCATCTCTCTTAAATTGGAGGCTTATCGTTTCTACTGCAGGGGGATCGCTGCAGGTATTTAATTAACTCAAAAACAAGCCTCAAATGTCTAAACTATTAAGATAAAACAATGTAATTAATATTTTTCCTGTTTTATTTCAACCTCCCGGAAATGTGTGCTGTGCGGCGCAGAGGCGTATATGGCAAATACGAATGAAAGAGAACAATATAGTTAATAGTTAAATATATTTTTGAAAAGCAACAGGGTTGACTTAGATTCTTATAAAGATTTCCAGCACTTAACATAATTAATTGTCTTGTGTTGTGAAATAAAAAAAAATGTGCTACTGTATGCTGAGTTGTAATTACACTTCATATTTTAATAACATTTTAACAGAGTTGTATCTAAGGTTTAAAGTAACATCTGAAAAGGTGTATTGCTTTTGCTATTCATTTAATAAATTGAGCTTTTGAATATTGTTGTATCGAGATAGAAATAGAGTATGTCCCTAATTATACAGTAAATTCAAAAGGGGTGCAGCAATACAGTCAAGGAACATGTGAAATGTGTAGTTTTGAAAGAGGCCATTAGAAATATTAGATGTATAACAGTAATACAAAATGTCAGCTGGGATGCATTTTATTCTGGTGAAATGCACATGTTGGAGACTTGACCTGACTGGAATATCATTCCCAGGCCTAGACTTAAAAGCTGACCTAAAAGACACACCAGTGGTTCTCAACTGGTCAGGCCTCGGGAGCCACTTTGTCAATAAATCGTGACCCGAAATTTTGAACCACTCAAATCTATTCAACAAAAAATTGTGCTGTAATACGCTTTTCAGCATACATTATCAATTAAACTGAAGTACAGTGAGTGCATATATCCCTTCACAGAACTAAAGTAAAAAGGTTTAATGAGATGATGGAATCAAAGGTGAACTGCATAACATAAAAAGGCACACATGCTGAAAACCCAACCCAAGAGGGGGATCTGGGGGGATTCTCTAAGAAAATAACCCGACATATTAATAATATGTTATGCCATTGTTTGTTTTTCATTTTGTTCTGAAGCTGAACTTGCTGCTCCTCACAAAGAGAAGAGCAAAGAGGAGATAGTCTGTGTGAATTACTTTAAATTGTGGGTAAGGGTAGATAGCCCCCATTGTTCTGTGACCTGTCAATCATCAAACCGGGGGTCATATCTCATTATGTGTTCATTTTGATCTGAAGTTGTACCCATGGATGTATAAAGAATTGTTCTACCGCAAAGTTATTCTCCGTGGGGACTTCCGGCAACAATCTGGATTCTGATTGGCCAGAAGACTCGAAAAAACATCAGCAAAGATGTTTTATTGAGAAGATGATCACCACATGACAGAAGTTTTCAAAAAACGTTTATGGTCTCCGGTACTTCCAGTCCGCTAGAGACGGCGAAGTCCCTCCCCTTCCGGTGGGACTCATGGGACCTTATTTCGGAAAAAGTTTGAAGTCAATGGAGAGAGAAAGATTATCTTTTGATCCCGTTTGAATTGTGCCACGAGATTACACATATGATGTTTGTCAATCTTAAATAATAATTTTCATGTCAAAAAAGTCACAGTTTGTCGTAAAACCGTAAGACTATGAAAAATACGCAACTAGAAAGACTACAAATCCCAGAATCCCGGTCCCGACTAACTCCCCTTGTGTGTATGTACAGCTCTCAACATGCCCAGACTTGTAGTGATTTTCACCTCTTTTAATACTTTTTGCCTTATTCTGAAAGAAATAATTGAAATGTGCCAACGTGACGGCCGTCTTGGTATGTGGTGCGAGACGGGAGATGAAGGTCATTGAGCGGTTTCACACCAAAAAAAAGTGTTACTTCACAGTTTTACGACACATTTTTAGTTTTTTGACTTTATTAAATTATCTTTTAAATTGACAAACATCATATGTGTCATTCGTGGCACAATTCAAACGGGATCGAAAGATAATCTTTCTCTCTCCATTGACTTCAATGCATAACTTTTTCGAAATAAGGTCCCATGGAGCTCAACCGGAAGAGGAGGGACTTCGCCTCTCTATTGCATGCACAGCGTTAAAATCGGGCCTTCAAAATAAAAGTTTGACTTTTTTCCGCAAAAAAAAAAGAATTTCAATTTATTTTTTCTTCACTCACACATCTGCGACCCACTCGAAACGGGTCATCGGCCCACAAGTTGAGAACCACTGCGAACCTTTATGATTTAGTGGAAATTACACACTTAATCAGAAGTGGTGAAATTGCACTGCAGGGCAGAGCCGGCCATTTTACTCTGAATAAAAAAAGTGCTCTCTTAAGAAGATGTCATGGCTCAACTGAATTTGACTGCAACACACACACACTCAGTGCCAATGTGTGCCTTCCATTACGGTTCCATATATTTAGCATGAAGGGATTTATTTCTCTCACTCCTTGCTGCAGTTGCAGAAAAGGTCAAGCACGCGTTACATCCGTCAAACTGGTACTTCTGAGTCAATACATCAACCTGACGGAACGTGTCAAAGTATCTGCTTTATTGTCAGGTGTTAAATATATCAACAAATATTGCCACCTGTTCTTAAGTAGCTTCTTCTCTTAATTCAACATTGTTTGACAAAAGCTCTCACTAAAGGATAAATGTTGGTGTAGAAAACTAAATCCAGAGATGTAATCATGAGCATTTATTTTTATTTTTAATTAGAATTTACAGGTTCAAGCTTAATGACGTCCATTTAAATAAAAATAAAACACCCTTAAATATGTTGATTTGAATTTCACTTGAAATGTGGAAACCATGAAAACATTTCTTATAATTGTATTAGAATTGTATTCAGACCTGTTTTGCATGCTTCTTTTCTTACATCCTTTGTGAAAAATAACTTCTAAATACTTCATAACCTGCTATCCATTTGGGTCATGTAAGCTGTTTCTGAGAGATTCACAGATGTTATTTTGGGAAAAGTATGCTTGCTTTTTCCTTTGAAACATACATAATGAATGTTGTTGTCTCCGTTACCCTGCAAAGGCTCAGTAAAAACAGGTTTGAACCCAAAAGCTTCACTCTGAAACCAGGCCTGTTAAATATAAAGTTCAAGTTGATGTTAGGTCAGGCTAGAGAGCACAAGTCCAAAGACAGGCAGGAGACAGGGACAGTTTCATCCCACAGGCCAGAAGACTATTAAACACCTGAACTTTTGAAACAACATCCATAACATTCATCTGGCTGCAACTTAGAAATGATTTATCTAATATATCATATTCCAATCACTTGTATATACTGTAGACTCTTATTGCACTATTTCACAATTTTACTATTTTTCTCTTTATATTTACTTGCACTATTTTTTCTGTTTTTCTGTTTTATTGTGTTGCACTGTTGGAGGAGCCTGTGACCTAAGATTTTCATCGTCATAACTACACTGTAGCTATGTGTGTATGACTAATACAAGCCTTGATCCTTGAAGAAGAGCCAACGGCCTGGCAATAATATATGTTTGTGGGACAGTGGAGGTGGGAACTGGTGTGATTTTGTGATGGGGGTTACTGAAGTGTCTGAGGACAGGATAGATGTTAGTAGATGGCAGGGGGGGAGGGAACAAGGAAAATGTGAGAGTAGGAATTGGCGGACATTGTGACATTCCCAATCTTTATCTATCAAACTGACCTTTTTGCCGCACCTCTCCTCTCCTTTATTCCACTTCTGTCCTTTACTCTCTCATATGTCACTTCTCCCATTCTCCTGATTGTGTTTCTCTCCTCTATCTCTCGCTCTAGGGGGTGAGGTAGGTACCCCGAGGTTCACCCAGTATTTCCGTGGCAGCCTGTCAGGTCTGACAATCCGACCGGGCCGCATCGAAACCCAGAAGGTTATTTCCTGTTTGCAGGCTTGCAAAGAAGGCCTTGATATTAACTCACTGGAAAGCCTCGCCAAGGACATCAAGGTGCATGGAAACAAACCCACTCAACACTTACAAATGTCATGTCGATGTGGCACAAATCTGCTCAAATCGTCAATGTTTTAACGAGGATTTAAAATAGTTCTGTCCCTGTCCAAAGAAATTGTGATTCAACATGTTGTTCCAAAAATCCTCAATAAATGTTTTAAATCACGCTAAAAAGTATTACAATACTGCCTTACATTTTTCAGCGATCCAATATTTTCATTCATTTCATTTCACAGATACAAGACACAAGTTTTTTAATTGGACATCCTTTTTGGTGAAAAATACAAAAAGGAACATTGAGAGTCTTTTCTAACTTGCTTCATATTTCCTGTATTTGTTTTTATCTGGTTCTATGTTTCACTTTCCATAACAGCAAGTTTTCAAGTCATTTGTAATGACCGATGTTAGAAATGTACCATTATCAATTTATTGGTAGTGTTTATTCATCAAAATCCACAATAAAATGATATATAGACCCAACCCTAGCCACCAGAAGAACTCATGTGTCACTTCTAAGCAGAACAGGATGTAACTCGATATAACTTAGCTAATAAACAGAGTCTAGTTAAAGCTATTGTTGCACATGTTTTCCCTCAAAAGACACACAAAATGTAAGTTAGCTTAACCACATTGTCTGAATCTGGAGATCTGAACGTCTCTTTGTGTTTGTTTGTGTCTCCAGTTCCATTTTAACCCCGCTCAGTCCGTGCTGGTGGTGGAGGGAGAGGATCTGGACAGCATCAACACAGCCATGACCAAGGTCTCCTACATTAACTCTCGCCAGTTCCCTACATCAGGCCTTCGACGGCTGCACATCACCACCACAGTACAGTAAGTGCAAATACAATTAGAGCATGTATTTTAAGACTTCGTTTTTATGTTTTCACATTTGCTGCCCCGCTGGGTCACTGTCACTGAGCAGTTGTGAGATTTCAGAAAAAAACATCAGAAGCACAATTCATCTTTATCAATATAATTGCGATGTACAGATCTGTGGCTTCATGCTGTTTGTGTGGGTGTGGATTTGAACTTTTCATCACTCACATCTTTGTTGCACATTTAGCAGGTATCCAGTTATTGAATAAAATGTGGGATGATCCGTATATAATATAGGACAAGTTTGTCAAATCATGTAACCTACAAACAGCCAGAGGAGTTTTAAAGTATTAACTGAAGGCTCTTTCAGATGTGGGGTCTGTCTTGTCTCTGTCTTTAAGCCTCAAAACTCCCAGTGCGATGGCAAAGATGGATCATTAGTGCAAAAACTATTAAAGTATGAAACAGACCAGCTGGCCGTTAAGGACATTAAGCCTTCGGGCGAACACAAAGGGCATCTTGCTAGCGTCTACTTGTACTTGCTTTTTGTTTCTATCTTTTTTCATTCCTCCGTTTTCTGTCAGTTTTTTCCGCTGTATATCTTTCTGTGATTCTATCTCCTGATTTGATTAGACTTTGTCTTTTCCCCAGGATGCTGATGTCAGTCAGTGTGTTTGTACCAAGCGCATTATCTTGACATACTGTAATGAAATCAAAAAGCACTCTGCTGGTCCACAACAACGTATCATGAAAGTGGCTGCCTCCTTGATATTTGCAAAGGATATTAAAAGGATTAATACTTATCTCGTTGGTGCCCCCTGACATTTTCTTTAATGCCATCATCTGAAAAAACTCCCCTTTCATGCATGACATATGATAATGTGATGGACAGGTAATAATTGACTGACCCCTTCTTGCTCCTGCTAGCATAACTTGATTTATGTTCATCATTGTATGATCAGAAACACATGATTTCACCATATGTGTAATGTACATCATGTTAACTGTAAATCATAAAGCAACGCAATTCCTTGTGTGTGTGTGTGTGTGTGTGTGTGTGTGTGTGTGTGTGTGTGTGTGTGTGTGTGTGTGTGTGTGTGTGTGTGTGTGTGTGTGTGTGTGTGTGTGTGTGTGTGTGTGTGTGTGTGTGTGTGTGTGTGTGTGTGTGTGTGTGTGTGTGTGTGTGTGTGTGTGTGTGTGTGTGTGTGTGTGTGTGTGTGTGTGTGTGTGTGTGTGTGTGTGTGTGTGTGTGTGTACGTACGTACTGGAGAGCCTGTTCATGTGTCTGCTCCACTCTCCACGCCCTTCCAGCGCCTGTTCATTTGTTGAGCAGCAAGTACAGACAGGTCAAATCAGCTTGGAAGTGTGCGGGTCGATAGTGAGGCGCGAGCTCGGGGAGAAGCAGGGACAGGCTGTCTCACTCCGAGCAGATCTTCGGCGCTCCCCTCGAGATAAAGACAGATAGATCCGCCTCTACTCTCAGCAGCAGATGTGTTGAATCTGCCATCTGTGACTGAAAAACAATAATATGTAGTCCAATTACACATTGTTGATATTCCTCCTGCAGGTGTTTTGTTGTTTGTGGCTGCTTTGTGTCTCTGGGTGTGAAGTCCTGACAAGTAGCAGGATAGGTTCAATGATAATTGTCACTTCACTATTCACATCCATCTTTGTATTTAATGCTTCTTTTCAAATGGTTTATTTTTCATTTCTGACATGTATTCCTGTATGGGCAAAAGCATAGGTCAGGGCGAATTGCTTTTAAGCACTTTACATTTTATATTGATGTGTCCCTTTATTTCAAAATTTAAATTTCTGTGATTTCAACATGGAACTATTTATCCTGTAGATTCTTAATCCCCTATGGCAGGGGTAGGCAAGTAAGTTTGGCCGTGGGCCAATTTTTTGCTGAGCCGCAAGATGGCGGGCCAGAACATAATCAAAGCGTAATTCAAGGAATTGATTTTGGTAAGAGGGCGCAGCGCCCCTGTTCCCCGGCTCAGAAAAAACTCTGATATCGCTGATAACCCCCATCAACACTATGATGCGCAGTCAGATCCGCTGATTGGTTCACTGATGATATAACCCAATCCAGAGCCTTTGGCTAGACCCGCCCAAAGGGAGGCTTGTCCTCTCTAGCCCCATTTCAGTCCCAAAGCCAGGGCTATTATCTGTATTTTAACAGACTTATCTTTTAAATTGAGGTGTATTTATTGTTCTCTTCAAAGTTTATTTTTCTCTGAAATTGTAGGGAGGATGGTCCTCCCTTTCCTCAATGGACGAGCCTCCACTGAGTAAAGTAGAGTTATTAACTAGGTAGCAGTGTTATTTAACATGCTTTTATTCTGATAAGTATTGTCAAGTTCTCTGGGTTTTTGGCATTTATTTGAGTGTTTGCCCACATTTGAGAGGCTTGAGGGACAACTGGAATCCTTTTTCCTTTTCTTTATTTCAACTTTTCAAGGACACATTAGGATTCTTTCAGGTTGAAAACCTTTAAAAAAATACCAAAGGACAAAATAAATCAATTACAGCAGTTTTTCTTTGCAATTTCATATATTATAACCTAAATTAATCATTAACCAAGTATTTTACTCAAACTCAATGTATTTAATAGTTAAATAAGTACTTTAATTGACCTGGTTCCCCCCAACCACACATTTGCCATATGTGACCCGCTCTATCGAAATCAGTCGGAAGTCGCAACGGCTCATTTCAAAATAAACGTGGATTTGCGTAAAAAAATATTTTTTTGGGGATCGGGTGTTTCGTTTGATTTTAAATAAACAAAGTCTTGGCTTTCAGAATATGTTACATATACATTTGTATTTCCAAATTCACACGATAAATACATGTTTGAAGCTTGTAAAGGGAATATGACAGCTCTCCCTCGCCACTCTGCTCTTCCACAGCGTCGCTTCCCCTCCCTCCGCTGACATTATGAATGTAAGCGGATATGTCGGGACAGAATTTATTTTGACTAATTTGAAACTTACCGGTCATGTTTCAATAATAATAATAAGAGTTGTGTAGCAGAGTTTCCGTTAGCAGGTAATCACCGGACTATGACCGGATATGCTGATGTTTAAAACTCAGTTAATGGGGCTCATTTTTATATTGCTTCAGTTTATAATCGTAACAGATCAAAAAATTCAGATTCATTTTTCCATAAATGATTCCACAAACAACAAACAACATAATTATTACATTCAAACAAACTACTTGTAGTAGATGAAGTACATTATTCAAAAGTTTACATTAACTTTGAATAATAACACGGGAGAAACGGATCCTCTCTTTTCCTCTCTCCCTCTCTCTCCTGACAGCCCGTCAGTTTCTCATGCAGCTCGTTAAACAGAGGGCGGGGCTTCAGGTGATCATGCAGAGCTGCGTGTCTCCATTAGACTCAGCAGCTGATCTGATCTCTCTCTCAGGTCCGGTTATACTTCACTCGCGTTTATGTCCATATCGATCAGATCCAGCTCTCCTGATCGGCCTTTATAGAGAGCACCGATCAAACTATTAAGAGTGAATATCGGCCGATAATGACCGGCGGCCGATCGATCGGCGGCTAACGGAAACCCTGATGTGCGACTGTCGGTCCTATGTTGTAAAAAAAAATAAAAAATAAAATAAAAAGATCAAAATAATATTTTATTTTTGATTCTCAAAATTACGGGCCAAATATTATTGCTGGCGGGCCAACAATGGCCCGCGGGCCGCCTGTTGCCGACCCATGCCCTATGGTATGGTTGATTCAGTTTAAATGTGACTTTCAGAAAGGGGGCAGAGCGGTAACTATACAAAAAAAGCTCAGGACACTAAAACCTATTTTTGACATTTTTGCAAAATATATGAACTTTTGAAATGTAAAGGAGAGTTTTTTTTATGATTGTGGTAAAAAGAGAAAAAGGATTTGGAACCAGAAGGTGATATTCCCATTGTCCAAAATCCTTAACAACAATAGCTAGGCTACTGTCAGATACATCTGGTCCAGACCGTCTTCACAGTACTGATAAAGTTTGTAGTTCTAAGATAAGGATTTTTTAAAATATATTTTAGCATGAATATTTGGAACAACTTGATTTGAAACCAAGTTTGAAGTGATTAAACAAATGTTTCTGTAAATCCATTATGTTTGTTCAGCCTGTAATCAGCAGTGTTTTTCGAGCTCTTATACTGAAACGCTGTATTTCTGTCTTTTTGCATATTTTACTCACAAAAGACAGCATTAGAGTTAAATCAAATAAGCACCGAGTATTAACACCTGTGCTGTGTAAATGTGTACCCTCTCTGTGTGTGTGTGTGTGTGTGTGTGTGTGTGTGTGTGTGTGTGTGTGTGTGTGTGTGTGTGTGTGTGTGTGTGTGTGTGTGTGTGTGTGTGTGTGTGTGTGTGTGTGTGTGTGTGTGTGTGTGTGTGTGTGTGTGTGTGTGTGTGTGTGTGTGTGTGTGCGAGAAAAAAAAAAGAGAATGTCGAAAAGCTGAACGCAGGTGGCGAAAAACAAATCTCCAGGTTCACTTTGAAATCTAAAATCGAATCCTTTATAATTTGGAATTGAAAAACGCACGACAGTCTTTCTTCTCTGACATCATTACCAAAAACAACGCACGTGCCTTCTGCCTTGTTTGCTACTGTCGACAGACTAACTAACCCCCCAGTGTCAGTAGCCTCTGAATTTCTATCCACCAGGGCGTGCAATGATTTTGCCTCCTTTTTCACTGACAAAATTCAGAAAATCAGACAAGCAGTTAGTGCCTCTGCATCAGGTACAGCAAATGTGTTGTCTCTGTGTCCACTTAAAATCAATTCAAACACCATGACACAATTCCATCAGATTAATGATAAAAACCTAGAGGACATTATTCAACTTCTGAA